>NC_082650.1:44667551-44979270 GCF_028023285.1 Balaenoptera ricei
AATGACTGGATAACTTGCATGAAGCCTGGCTCTCCTACCTGGAGCCCCCAAGTCGATCATTCCAAATTATCACAAAGGTCTAATGTGTGCATGAATGTGGATGTGTGGTACTCTTGCAGATAGTGTACAATTCCAAGAATTCAAACCACTTTAGACTGGTTAATTAGAAAAGTGGGGAAAATTACAATTTATAGACTTGACAACTGTAGGACAGTAGTTCTTCATCAGGAGTGTGCATCACAATCACCTGTGTCACAGGTATGAGATTTCACTGTTTCAAAACTCAGACTGAGGCTCAGTGTTTATTAACCTCCACTGAGAAGGGACTAGGAGTGCACACTTTTTAATAACTCCAAAGATGATTCTGATTCAGATACTACTATAGGACTAAAGTCCATTTTACTCCTGACTATAAAATGGGCTTCTGGTTTTGTTAAGACTTAAATTTATTATGCCCGAAGGCTAGAATTCAGAAGGTTTAATGCTCTGTTTGCCTCAGTCTTCTAATATTTTATATGAATGACAACCCTTAGAATTCAAAAGTCACCAGTCTCTAGCACAGAAATTCCAAGTTATCCCAATTCCTTGCATATAAACCCACACCTGGGTACAGCAACAGCTAACCTTCCAGTCTTGGTGTTTTAGGCAGAATTTCTCTCCAACACTAAATGATTTTAAACATGTGGCCTTCTTCCCACCAATAAGAGGAATTGAACATTTTATATCTGAAATTTTAAGATCAGTTTATTAAGTTCAATGATGAAAGCCATCAGAAGAATATTCTCCTGAAAATTATTTTTTCTTAGAAAAAAGAAAGGAAAATCAACACCCTCTTAGCGTAGCCACAGATGCTATGGCAGTCAAGCCTCTCCGAAGACGGGACAGTCCATTAGTCGGTCAAGTCACTCTCCCGGTCAGCAGGATTGTAGTCCGGATCATCCTCATCATCCTCCAGCTCCAAGTCATCCATTTCCTGGAACAAAGACTCATCTACCTCCACGTTGTTTCCAGCTGCAAAAGACAGAAGATTTCCCCTGCAGTCTTACACTCAGAAATAAAAGATACAACCCAATGGCAGTACCAAACAGAGACTTCTTAAATGTGCATCGGAGGTGCAAGTGACGAAATCCTGAACTACTACTCATACCAGCAGTGATCTGCATTGGTCAGCAGAGACTCACACATTTTAAGAGCAACTTCATGCTTCCAGTTCATAGTCTAAAGAATCCAGCTACAAAAAAAAAAGCCATTCTAGAATGAATTATTTATGATCTGGCATGTTATAAGTTGAAGACAATGATGATACAAAGTTGATTATCACTGACCATGAGACCTGTACCAAGAGTTTATCTCTTCCAATCCTGGAGATATATACATCATTAAAGCTCAACTATACTTATAATTAATTGGCAAATTTGATCTTCACTCTCACCCACTTCCCCTGTAACCAGTGGTATGCCTTTCTAAGATTCTAAATGTCTAAGCCCTATAGGCAGTAACACCCAGGCTTTGTATGAAACATCTTCCCTCTTCAGTCTATCTGTAGTAAATAAAGTA
The DNA here is from genome assembly GCF_028023285.1 of Balaenoptera ricei. Taxonomy (NCBI): domain Eukaryota; kingdom Metazoa; phylum Chordata; class Mammalia; order Artiodactyla; family Balaenopteridae; genus Balaenoptera; species Balaenoptera ricei. The sequence continues at coordinate 44,669,109 of NC_082650.1, forward strand.
GGATATTACAGTGCTCTGAAATCACCAAACATTGTTTACCTTCTTTCCCTCTCAGACTCTAGTCCACTGACATTCAACTCAATGAGAAGGAGTTTTGCTTCATGCCTAAGAGCAGTTCAGTAATAAAATATAATTTGTTAAGTCCAAGCCGAAGAATAACTGACTCAGCCTGGGAGAAGTAGTGAAGCCCTCACAGAGCAGAGGACATCTGAAATATCTTCATGATAAATTTGAATCCAACCAGAAGAAAAGGAGCCAGGATGAAGCAATTCTAGGTAGGTTATGCAAAGGCAGAGAGAAGAGCTAAGACCTTGAATACTTCTAAGTGGAACACAAGATTCTTGAGGAAAAACATCTGGAGATAACACAGATGAAGGCCAAATTGAAGGACTGTGCAGGTCAACCTCTCCCTCTAAGCAGCAGAGAACCACCAGAGGATTGTATGGAGAGAAATGGCATGATTACACGTGGGTTTTAGAACTACCACCTCAGAGGTGGTGACTACAAGGTAGGTAAGGGCACCAGGAGGAAGAGACTGAGGCAGGGAAATAATTTATGAAGCTATTACTAAAGTCCCGTTGAAAAATAACAAAACTTTCAAATTAGGAGGAAAGAGCTGAAAAGACATTTCAGAGGCAGAATCAACAGAGAGCTTCTGGTAAGTTACTGGATATAAGGAGACACTTGATCCATTAGACAGGGAAAAGAGTCAAAAATGAGTAAAGACAATAAAACTTTTAAAGTTCAAGAGAGAATGAGACTAAACTTTCTGGATCTAAAATTTCTCAACAAAATAGAAAGTAAAATAAGCTCCTAAGCTCCTAAAATGAGAGGGAAGATAGATGAAGATATCCTTGTTTTCTGTTTTGCGGGTTTTGGTTTTGGATTTTTTTTTTTTTTTTTTTTTGGAGACTAAAAATCTTAGAACAAGAATGTAATAAGACATTAAAAAAAAAAAATTGCTCAGTGTCAGTAGGAGCACAGCTCAGGTTAAGAAGCATGATTTAGCAGTGGGCCACCTCAACAGATAGTTGATTCTTAACCTTCTTAACCTTTTCCAGAAGGTAGTCCAGGAACAAGGTCGAAAGGCCAGATGCTAGAGGATCCCCAGCTGACATAATGGGCATGACAGAAGGATGATGAAGTACAGAACCCAGGGAGCTACTGGAGGGGTGACTGAGTAAGGAGCTCAGTTTAAGAGATACGCATAGGGCTCAAGCTCCATGAGGGCAGGGAAATCTGTCTAAATTGTTCTCTGCTGTATCCTCAGCGGCCAGGACAGTGCCTGCCTTACAGGGATGCAATAAATATTTGTGGATGGATGGACAATGGATGGACAAAGACAGCAAGAGCATAAGGGTCAAGATAAACAAGAAAAAGAAAGCACAAGGGACTAGAGGTTCCAAAGACAGTGAGAGTGAAATAAAATGTACTTTTGGTTAGTTCTACGTTTGAGGTTTTTATAAAGCTCCATGACAGACCATAGATTTATGATACTAGAAATTTGAAGAAAACAGGTCACTTGAGTCATAGTGACCTGGTTAACTAGTTGTTAAGAGGCAAATGTGATCATATTGTTTATCTATTGCTATCTTTGATGTTGCTTAAGTTATCATAAAACTTTAAAAAATACATTGCTGGGGGAAGACCTTCAAGATGGTGGAAGAGTAAGACGCGGAGATCACCTTCCTTCCCACAAATACATCAGAAATACATCTACATGTGGAACAACAACTACAGAACACCTACTGAACGCTGGCAGAAGATCTCAGACTTCCCAAAAGGCAAGAAACACCCCACATACCCGGGTAGGGCAAAAGAAAAAAGAAAAAACAGAGACAAAAGAATAGGGATGGAACCTGCACCAGTGGGAGGGAGCTGTGAAGGAGGAAAGGTTTCCACACACTAGGAAGCCCCTTCGCGGGCGAAGACTGCAGGTGGCGGAGGGGGGAGCTTCAGAGCCACAGAGGACAGTGCAGCAACAGGGGTGCGGAGGGCAAAGCAGAGAGATTCCCGCACAGAGGATTGGTGCCGACCTGCACTCACCAGCCCGAGAGGCTTGTCTGCTCACCTGCCGGGGCGGGCAGGGGCGGGGAGCGGAGGCTCAGACTTCAGAGGTCAGATCCCAGGGAGAAGACTGGGGTTGGCTGCGTGAACACAGCCTGAAGGGGGCTAGTGCGCCACAGCTAGCCAGGAGGGAGTTCAGGAAAAAGTCTGGAACTGCCTAAGAGGCAAGAGACCATTATTTCGGGGTACACAGGAGAGGGGATTCAGAGCACCGCCTAAACGAGCTCCAGAGACGGGCACGAGCCGCGGCTATTAGCGCGGACCCCAGAGACGGGCATGAGACGCTAAGGCTGCTGCTGCCACCACCAAAAAGCCTGTGAGCAAGCACAGGTCACTATGCACACCTCCCCTCCCGGGAGCCTGTGTAGCCCGCCACTGCCAAGGTCCCGTGATCCATGGACAACTTCCCGGGAGAACACACGGCATGCCTCAGGCTGGTGCAACGTCACGCGGGCCTCTGCTGCCGCAGGCTCACCCCACATCCGTACCCCTCCCTCCCCCCGGCCTGGGTGAGCCAGAGCCCCCTAATCAGCTGCTCCTTTAACCCCATCCTGTCTGAGCGAAGAACAGACGCCCGCAGGCGACCTACACGCAGAGGCGGGTCCAAATCAAAAGCTGAACCCCAGGAGCTGTGCGAACAAAGAAGAGAAAGGGAAATCTCTCCCAGCAGCCTCAGGAGCAGCGGATTAAATCTCCACAGTCAACTTGATGTACCCTGCATCTGTGGAACACCTGAATAGACAACAAATCATCCCAAATTGAGACGGTGGACTTTGGGAGCAACAATATATATATTTTTATCCTTTTTCTCTTTTTGTGAGTGTGTATGTGTATGCTTCTGTGTGTGATTTTGTCTGTATAGCTTTGCTTTTACCATTTGTCCTAGGGTTCTGTCTGTCTGGGTTTTTTTGTTTTGTTTTGTTTTTAGTATAGTTTTTAGCACTTGTTATCATTGGTGGATTTGTTTTTTGGTTTGGTTGCTCTTTTCCTTCTTTCTTTTTCTCTCTTTCTCTCTCTCTCTCTCTCTCCTTTCCTCCCTCCTTCCCTCCCTCTCTCCCTTGCTCTCTCTCTCTCTCTCTCTCTCTCTTTCTTTCTGGCTGACAGGGTCTTGGTGCTCCAGCCAGGTGTCAGGCCTGTGACTCTGAGGTGGGAGAACGGAGTTCAGGACATTGGTCCACCAGAGACCTCCCAGCTCCAAGTAATATCAAACGGTGAAAGCTATCCCAGAGATCACCATCTCAACGCTAAGACTCAGCTCCACTCAATGAGCAGCAAGCTACAGTGCTGGACACCCTATGCCAAACAACTAGCATGACAGAGACACAACCCCATCCATTAGCAGAGAGGCTGCCTAAAATCATAATAAGGTCACAGACTCCCCAAAACATACCACCGGACACAGACCTGCCCAACAGAAAGACAAGATCCAGCCTCATCCACCAGAACACAACCTCTAGTCCCCTCCACCAGGAAGCCTACACAACCCACTGAACCAACCTTAGCCACTGGGGGCAGACACCAAAAACAACAGGAACTACGAACCTGCAGCCTGCGAAAAGGAGATCACAAACACAGTAAATTAAGCAAAATGAGAAGACAGAGAAGCACACAGCAGATGAAGGAGCAAGGTAAAAACCCACCAGACCAAACAAAGGAGGAGGAAAGAGGCAGTCTACCTGAAAAAGAATTAAGTGTAATGATAGTAAAGATGATCCAAAATCTTGAAAATAGAATCGAGAAAATACAAGAAACGTTCAACAAGGACGTAGAAGAACTAAAGAGTAAACAAACAATGATGAACAACACAATAAATGAAATTAAAAATTCTCTAGAAGGACTCAATAGCAGAATAACTGAGGCAGAAGAATGGATAAGTGACCTGGAAAATAAAATAGTGGAAATAACTACCACAGAGCAGAATAAAGAAAAAAGAATGAAAAGAATTGAAGACAGTCTCAGAGACCTCAGGGACAACACTAAACATACCAACATTCAAATTATAGGGGTCTGAAAAGAAGAGAAAAAGAAAGGGGCTGAGAAAATATTTGAAGAGATTATAGTTGAAAACTTCCCTAATATGGGAAAGGAAATAGTTAATCAAGTCCAGGAAGAACAGAGAGTCGCATACAGGATAAATCCAAGGAGAAACATGCCAAGACACATATTAATCAAACTATCAAAAATTACATACAAAGAAAAAATATTAAAAGCAGCAAGGGAGGGCTTCCCTAGTGGCGCAGTGGTTAAGAATCCGCCTGCCAAAGCAGGGGACATGGGTTTCAGCCCTGGTCTGGGAAGATCCCACATGCCGCAGAGCAACTAGGCCCATGAGCCACAACTACAGAGCCTGCGCGTCTGGAGCCTGTGCTCCACAACAAAAGAGGCCACAATAGTGAGAGGCCCGCGCACCGCGATGAAGAGTGGCCCCCACTTGCCGCAACTAGAGAAAGCCCACGCACAGAAACGAAGACCCAACACAGGCAAAAATAAATTAATTAATTAAAAAAAAAAAAAAAAAAAGCAGCAAGGGAAAAGCAACAAATAACATTAAAGGGAATCCCCATACGCTTAACAGCTGATATTTCAGCAGAAACTCTACAAGCCAGAAGGGAGTGGCAGGACATATTTAAAGTGAGGAAAGGGAAAAACCTATAACCAAGACTACTCTACCCAGCAAGGAACTCATTCAGATTTGACGGAGAAATTAAAACCTTTACAGACGAGCAAAAGCTAAGATAATTCAACACCACCAAACCAGCTTTACAACAAACGCTAAAGGAACTTACCTGGGTAGGAAACACAAGAGAAGGAAAAGATCTACAATAACAAACCCAAAACAACTAAGAAAATGGTAATAGGAACATACATATCGATAATTACCCTAAATGTAAAGGGATTAAATGCTCCAACCAAAAGACAAAGATTGTCTGAATGGATACAAAAACAAGACCCGTATATATGCTGTCTACAAGAGACCCACTTCAGACCTAGGGACACATACAGACTGAAAGTGAGGGGATGGAAAAAGATATTCCACGCAAATAGAAATCAAAAGAAAGCTGGAGTAGCAATTCTCATATCAGACAAAATAGACTTTAAAATAAAGACTATTACAAGAGACAAAGAGGGACACTACATAATGCTCAAGGCATCAATCCAAGAAGAAGATATAACAATTGTAAATATTTATGCACCCAACATAGGAGCATCTCAATACATAACATAAGGCAAATGCTAACAGCCATAATAAGAGGGGAAATTGACAGTAACATGATAATAGTAGGGGACGTTAACACCCCACTATCACCAATGGATAGATCATCCAAAATGAAAATAAATAAGGAAACACAAGCTTTAAATGATACATTAAACAAGATGGACTTAATTGATATTTATAGGACATTCCATCCAAAATAACAGAATACACTTTCTTCTCAAGTGTTCATGGAACATTCTCCAGGATAGATCATATCTTGGATCACAAATCAAGCCTTGGTAAATTTAAGAATATTGAAATCATATCAAGTATCTTTTCCGACCACAACGCTATGAGACTAATTAGATATCAATTACAGAAAAAATATCTGTAAAAAATACAAACACATGGAGGCTAAACAACACACTACTTAATAACCAAGAGATCACTGAAGAAATCAAAGAGGAAATCAAAAACTACCTAGAAACAAATGACAATGAAAACACGATGGCTCAAAACCTATGGGATGCAGCAAAAGCAGTTCTAAGAAGGAAGTTCATAGCAATACAATCCTACCTCAAGAAAAAAGAAACATCTCAAATAAACAACCTAACCTTACACCTAAAGCAATTAGAAAAAGAAGAACAAAAAACCCCCAAAGTTACCAGAAGGAAAGTAATCATAAAGATCAGATCAGAAATAAATAAAAAAGAAATGAAGGAAACAATAGCAAAGATCAATAAAACTAAAAGCTGGTTCTTTGAGAAGATAAAATTGATAAACCATTAGCCAGACTTACCAAGAAAAAAAGGGAGAAGACTCAAATCAATAGAATTGGAAATGAAAAAGGAGAAGTAATAACTGACACTGCAGAAATACAAAGGATTATGAGAGATAACTACAAGCAACTATATGCCAATAAAATGGACCACCTGGAAGAAACGGACAAATTCTTCGAAAAGCACAACCTTCCAAGACTGAACCAGGAAGAAATAGAAAATATAGACAGACCAATCACAAGCACTGAAATTGAAATTGTGTTTAAAAATCTTCCAACAAACAAAAGCTCAGGACCAGATGGCTTCACAGGCGAATTCTATCAAACATTTAGAGAAAAGCTAACACCTATCCTTCTCAAACTCTACCAAAATATAGCAGAGGGAGGAACACTCCCAAACTCATTCTATGAGGCCACCATCACCCTGATACCAAACCCAGACAAGATTGTCACAAAGAAAGAAAACTATAGGTCAATATCACTGATGAACATAGATGCAAAAATCCTCAACAAAATACTAGCAAACAGAATCCAACAGCACATTAAAAGGATCATACACCATGATCAAGTGGGGTTTATCCCAGGAATGCAAGGATTCTTCAATATACGCAAATCAATCAATGCGATACACCATATTAACAAATTGAAGAATAAAAACCATATGATCATCTCAATAGATGCAGAAAAAGCTTTTGTCAAAATTCAACAGCCATTTATGATAAAAAACCATCCAGAAAGCAGACATAGAGGGAACTTATCTCAACATAATAAAGGCCATATATATATATTTATGATAAAAACCATCCAGAAAGCAGGCACAGAGGGAACTTACCTCAACATGATAAAGGCCATATATATATATTTATGATAAAAACCATCCAGAAAGCAGGCACAGAGGGAACTTATCTCAACATAATAAAGGCCATATATATATATTTATGATAAAAACCATCCAGAAAGCAGGCACAGAGGGAACTTACCTCAACATGATAAAGGCCATATATATATATTTATGATAAAAACCATCCAGAAAGCAGGCACAGAGGGAACTTACCTCAACATGATAAAGGCCATATATATATATTTATGATAAAAACCATCCAGAAAGCAGGCACAGAGGGAACTTACCTCAACATAATAAAGGCCACATATGACAAACCCACAGCCAACATCATTCTCAGTGGTGAAAAACTGAAACCATTTCCACTAAGATCAGGAACAAGAGAAGGTTGCCTATTCTCACCCCTATTAACCTAGTTTTCGAATTTTTAGCCACAGCAATCAGAGAAGAAATAAAAGGAATCCAAATCAGAAAAGAAGAAATAAAACTGTCACTGTTTGCAGATGACATGATACTATACATAGTGAATCCTAAAGATGCTACCAGAAAACTACTAGAGCTAATCAATGAATTTGGTAAAGTAGCAGGATACAAAATTAATGCACAGAAATCTCTTGCATTCCTATACACTAATGATGAAAAATCTGAAAGAGAAATTAAGGAAATACTCCCATTTACCACTGCAACAAAAAGAATAAAATACCTAGGAATAAACCTACCTAAGAGGACAAAAGACCTGTATGCAGAAAACTATAAGACACTGACGAAAGAAATTAAAGATGATACAAACAGATGGAGAGATATACCATGTTCTTGGATTGGAAGAATCAACACTGTGAAAATGACTATACTACCCAAAGCAATCTACAGAGTCAATGCAATCCCTATCAAACTACCAATGGCATTTTTCACAGAGCTAGAACAAAATATTTCACAATTTGTATGGAAACACAAAAGACCCCGAAGAGCCAAAGCAATTTTGAGAAAGAAAAACGGAGCTGGAGGAATCAGGCTCCGGACTTCAGGCTATACTACAAATCTACAGTAATCTACACAGTATGTACTGGCACAAAAACAGAAGTATAGATCAATGGAACAGTACAGAAAGCCCAGAGTTAAATGCACGCACATATGGTCACCTTACCTTTGACAAAGGAGGCAAGAATGTATAATGGAGAAAAGACAGCCTCTTCAATAAGTGATGGTGGGAAAACTGGACAGCTACATGTAAAAGAATAAAATTAGAACACTCCCTAACACCATACACAAAAATAAACTCAAAATGGATTAAAGACCTAAATGTAAGGCCAGACACTATAAAACTCTTAGAGGAAAACATAGGAAGAACACTCTATGACATTAATCACAGCAAGATCCTTTTTGACCCTCCTCCTAGAGAAATGGAAATAAAAAGAAAAATAAACAGATGGGACTTAATGAAACTTAAAAGCTTTTGCACAGCAAAGGAAACTATAAATGAGATGAAAAGACAACCCTCAGAATGGGAGAAAATATTTGCAAATGAAGCAACTGACAAATGATTAATCTCCAAAATTTACAAGCAGCTCATGCAGCTCAATATCAAAAAAACAAACAACCCTATCCAAAACTGGACAGAAGACCTAAATAGATGTTTCTCCAAAGAAGATATACAGATTGCCAACAAACACATGAAAGAATGCTCAACACCACTAATCATTAGAGAAATGCACAATCAAAACTACAATGAGGTATTATCTCACACCAGTCACAATGGCCATCATCAAAAAAATCTACAAACAATAAATGCTGGAGAGGGTGTGGAGAAAAGGGAACCCTCTTGCACTGTTGGTGAGAATGTAAATTGATACAGCCACTATGGAGAACAGTATGGAGGTTCCTTAAAAAACTAAAAATAGAACTACCATATGACCCAGCAATCCCACTTTGGGGATATACTCTGAGAAAACCATAATTCAAAAAGAGTCATGTACCACAATGTTCATTGCAGCTGTATTTACAATAGCCAGGACATGGAAGCAACCTAACTGTCCATCGACAGATGAATGGATAAAGAAGATGTGGCACATATATACAATGGAATATAACTCAGCCATAAAAAGAAATGAAATTGAGTTATTTGTAGTGAGGTGGATGGACCTAGAGTCTGTCATACAGAGTGAAGTAAGTCAGAAAGAGAGAAACAAACACCGTATGCTAACACATATATAAGGAATCTAAAAAAAAAATGGTTCTGATGAACCTAGGGGCAGGATAGGAATAAAGACACGGACATAGAGAATGGACTTGAGGACACGGGGAGGTGGAAGGGTAAGCTGGGATGAAGTGAGAGAGTGTCATGGATTTATATATACTACGAAATGTAAAATAGATAGCTAATGGGAAGCAGCCGCTTAGCACAGGGAGATCAGCTCCGTGCTTTGTGACCACCTAGAAGGGTGGGATAGGGAGGGTGGGAGGGAGATACAAGAGGGAGGGGATATGAGGATATATGTATATGTATAGCTAATTCACTTTGTTATAAAGCAGAAACTTACACACCATTGTAAAGCAATTATACTCTAATAAAGATGTTATAAAAAAAAATACTTTGCTGTAGTTTAATGTATAAATTGATCAAACATGAGAATTTATTCTTCAAAATGTGTTTCTTTATAGCCTTGGGAGGAAAAACTTACATTAAGTTACCACTATGATTTTTATGGTTTAACGTTAAAAACAGCACATTATGTACATGTGGAATTCTAACATTATCTTACCATCTTCCAAGAACTGAATATCAGATGTGTCGAGATTATGATCTGTTTCAAACAGCTGTCTCCCTAAAAGAAATAAACATATTTAACTCGAATGGCATACTTTTCCTCCATCTTCCCTACAATGCTTTAAACAGTAGAATAATATAAACAAGTTATAAAAAAACAAGTCTTAAAACCTGTTTTTCCTGTGAATTTCAATCAATTTATGAACTTAGTGAGTAGCTAAGAGGCATATGAAATGTATTTGCATTAAAATGGAACAAGTGAAAGCCTAATCTGCCTCAGAGTCCTAGAAAAACAAACGGGTTTGACTCTACCACTCCTAAGGCTTGTGATCCTAAAAGTCACGGTAGTTGTATCTTAAGATCTATCCACTCCAATATTTAGATGAAAGATAAGCCATAAAAATTAATTATAATTATGTGTGAAGAAACATCACCATATGGAGAGAACGCTTTCTCTTTTTGCCCTAGATGCCTAAGTATATTATTTTCTTATAGAAATCTGTCCAAATGATCTTCTTGCTATATAAGAAATAATATAGGAGGGCTTAAAGGGAACGGGATATGAGGGGTCATACCACTTAATTTATTTTTTCCTGCTTGTTCTTCTTCTTTCATTCGTTTCTTTTTAATTTCCAAGAGTTCTGCATCAAACTTGGCCTTCCAACTTAAGAAATTCTCGATTGTAACAGGAGTGCCATGGAATAATTGCTTAGAAAAGAAAAAAGACACATCACCAGATAAATGCTACAACAGTTAGAAAATAAAGCCTAATGATCTTCTAGACAAATGAATACAGCCACTTACAGGAAAAACAGAAAAATGGTTTCAAGTTTAAAATATTTAGTCTGATTTCTGCCTGCATTGGCTACTCTCATTGGTTTTGGCAATTTACTCTGGAAAAGTCCTTTTTAAATTTTTATTACAAAAAAGCAAAGATAATATGTAATGTGTCCCCATTGCTATTCACTGTTAAGAAGAAAGTTGCTACTGTCAATATTAATATGTTTAAATACACATCAATTCATAACACTAACATCATTGTTTATCTTTTTTACTTCATTTTAGGATCTAAGGTTTTCTTTACATTTACTAAATATTTAAATCACTCTGGTGGAGGCTCTATAATTCTAAACTCTCTACCGTAAATGAAACAGTTTATATTTCTTGATTTTACCTGCATGAGCTTTATGAACCTTTAACTAACTGATTATTAATCATTATTTTGCCATGCACACCAACTATATGAGGGACCTTCTAAAATTTTACTTAGTAAAGCTTTATTAAAATTTACTTGTGCTTCTTTTTGTGATTCCCCCCAAATTACTGAAATTTCCAAAAGCAAAACCCAAAAAAAACCCCAAAAAACAGATTTAAAGAATAATGAAAGAAAACATGACTTTTAAATATACCTTTTCAGCTTCTTCTGCTTCTTTTTCTTTTTGTTTTTTTTCTTCTTCTCGTCTAGTTTTTATTTGATCTACTATTTCATTTAATTTTTCTTGCACGGCTGTCACTAAAGTAAAGATCATCACCATACCAAGGTTTTCTTCTGCCTATGTAACCAAAAATGAAAAAAAGGTTGTAGTGAGAAACATAATTCTCAGAAAAATAAAAACAACTAACTAACCAGTGGGGGAAAAAAGGTGTTTCAGCATAATCACTACACTCCATACGTTTATAACATGATTACTAATTCAGTTACACCATAAGTCTGGACTCTTGGATCACTTAAGAATTAAGCATATATATATAAAAATAACATCTTAAATTTTAAAAAGTCTTGTAATTTGCTGTATTCAACCTAAAACAGAGAAAAAAAGAAATTTCAATAAATTCTATGTAATAATCATAAATGTAGGTAGAATTCAGAAAACCTTTTTCTACGGTAGCTAGCAACATCAGTTCTCCAGCATGTTTTCATCATTTTAGTTTTAAACCATTACGAATAGAAAGAAAAAAAGATACATAAAGATAAATCATAAAAGTACCTACATTCTTTATTGTTGTATTATATTAGAAAATCACTTTGCCCTCAAAATTCAGTCCATTGTCAGAGCTCTTAAAATACCCTCAAAGAACTAAAATAATGATAACATACTGGAGAACTGATAGTGCTAGCTACTGTAGGAAAAAGTTTTCTGAATTCGCACCAAAATGTTATTAGGCATTTATACCTGACTGGTGACATTAAGGGTAATCTTTATTTTCTTCTTCATTATTTTCTGTATTTTCTGAGTTTTCTATAATATAAATTTATTATTTTGATAACTAAAAATTAATATAACTACTTTTAGGGGAAAAATACAACTATGTGCTCTATCTCTGATCTCAGGTGAGTATCAGAAAGAAATCAAAACTTTCTTTTCGAAAGAAAGGAGTATAAATGAAATATAAAATGCATATTAACAAAATCATTCAGATCAAATAACTTACATTAATATATGACTGACTGAATACAGTATATTGTTCCAGGCTCTCTGCAATGTTTTTACAAGAAGCATGTTAAACCAAATATATAGAATTAATATAACTTCACACTGGGTAACGGAGTGAACAGGGCCCAGGATCAGCATAAATTAATGTCTGATACATCCTTTCCCTCTTCATTCTCTAATAGCTCCAGATATTTTTAAAATGTCAGCATTTAGAGCACCTATAGTCCTTGAAATAATACAAGTCACATTTATGATGGAGACATGTTTTCTGTCAGTTCTTCTTAGAAAACAAACAAAATCAGGACTTCTGCTTTTAAGATGGTGGAGTAAGATTTTACTTGCCCTCCCTACTCCCTACTCTGAAGATCCCATGAAAACTCTCTACCCAAGCAAGAGAGAGCTTTAAATATCCCCCACGCCCAGACTGTGAGTAGCCCATCCCATCACAGAACTAGCCAGGTAAGAACTTTCTGATACCCATCTTTTTCTTCCACACAACACCTCCTCTTGGAAGGGTCATAAACCATTGTTGCTGTTTGTAAGCTCAGAGAGCAGGATAGGAAAGAAAAAAAATCAATCACCACTCCTCTTACCAAATTATAGGCAACTAGCCTGCAAAAGGTCAAAGGGGTTAGGAGTTTTAATTATTTTTTAAGTTGGAATTTTTAAGTGCACATGGGACTAGTCATTCTGAGAACAAAATTTTAACTGTGTTTATAACTTAGAGTACCTAATCAGACTTTTTATCACCTACAAGTCACAGGGTTAACTGAGTTTCAAACAAGGGTATAGGAAGAACTTCTCTTACTCAAATTTTAAAGGTACAGTGGGAAACAAAAATAAAGATGCTTTGTGAATATATATACACACACACACATCATGAATTTTGCTTGTTCAAAACACTTGTTATACATATTGCTTGTTATACATATTTAACAGTGTTTTCTGACTCTTAACATTACTGTATAATATTTAAGGCCAATAAAATAATGCCATTACAAAACTTGTTATTTCCTTACCTGTAATGCTAATAATTTTAAAATGTCTGAGACATCATTATCATCTAGATTTAACTGAGAGAATATTTCATAAAGGGGAGCTTCATCTGGGTATTTTTCACTGTATGTAAACTTGAGGGTAGTCTGGACAGCTAAAGACACAAGATAAGAGATTGATATGAATACCTTAAAATGTAAAGTACAGAGAGGTCAACATCTTTGTTGAATCAGTAATTAATTTACAATGTGTCAATGAAAAGTAGCACAACAGATTTTCCTGCAAAGAAAAACAAGGTTACTATGAGACCAGATAATTACTAACATAAACAACATGCACCACAAATATAAGTGAAAACAAATCATAGGGATACCAAAGATCACTTCTAACACATGAAACACATCTACTACTTATGAGTACTTTATCATATTGCACATCAGAGAAAGAGAATGAAGAACAAATTCATTTTAAAACTCTCCTTAAGATGAACAAAAGGCACTGAATATAACACATAGAAAAAGTACTACCTTAGGCTCATTTTCAGGCCTCTACCAGAGCCAGCTCCAGTGCAGAAGATCTGACTTTAGCCCTGAAGTCCATACTGCTATCTGCACAATGCCAGCAGGGCATCGCTAAGGGGTTGCTAGAGTACACAGCTGTGAACTGGACAGTTTGAGAGGTTGTTTGAGAAACTTTTAACCTGACTCATCCATACATGCTCCCCCAGTCTTTTGGCCTGTGCCAATTCACAGATCTGACACTGGTATAGGTGTGAGATTCTTACAGGCGCATTAGTGCAAAGTATCTCTCTGCTACCTAGCATGATGAATTCTCAATTTCACCAACTAAGCAGTAGGGCTAAACATTTTCTGTTAAAACTTACTAGTCAAAATGACCCTTTGTCTAGATTTTGCTTTTCCTGTAACTCACATTTTAATTATTAAAACCTCCTGATTTTGATGATTTTAACTGAAATCTAGATTTCTCTCCATGGGAATGAAAAAAAAAACACCTCAAAATGTGCTGGCTTGATATTTTAATTTTTGTGTATGACGTTAACAAAGAAGTTTATATAATTATATATAAATATATATAAATATCTATCTATATAAATATATGTAAATAACTGTATCCAACAGCTTTTTAATTCAGATTTCAGTAATATCAATACTAACCTCATTTTCAATTCTACAAGAATTGAGTTATCAAATGATACCACTAAAACGGTATTATTGAATACCTATGACAGAATTTTAGTTGACAGGAAAAAAAAAATCCTTGGGGTTAACACCAACTTATATAACATTCTTATCAAATTACAATATTAACTGAACTGGACTAAACGCAGAAAAGAACTTAAGACACTCTTCCCCCAACATGTACCAAACTTAAATTAATTTTAATTTATTAGTTTTATAGCTCCTTTATTTCAATTTGTATATTTGTCTTAGTTCTACACTTGTATAATATTGGTTTTTATTTGGTTTTACGTATACACATACTTAAATAACAGTACAATATCCATTCTAAACAGAGAGGGGAAAAATGCAGATAGGTATTTATCCGACCCAATTTATAACAGCAAATGTCCAGTAAACAATCTAAATATCCAAAAAGGAAAAAGTCCATGCTATGCCAAGGAATACCACACAACCACTAAATTACGTGTGCATGCCAAGTGTTCTTGACAAATATGTCCTACCTTTTTTTTATCTGCTATATTGTTAATGTTTCTGTTTCACTTTTAAGAATTAAGCTTACTGTCAGAATACATCTCCTTGACTTCCTCTTTGTTTCTCTAGAAGTCATTATTCCATAGTAAATACTGACTAGAAATATGTAACATTCATACTAAATTCTTAACAGCACCTTAGCACCTCCACACATGCAATGTCCAACACAATGGCTGCAGAATGAATAAAATTCCCGAGAGAAGGGCTTAGAAAACCTAAAGTATTTTTGGTTAGACTTACTTTCATCATTTTCTCCAGCCTCAGATGTCACAGTAATGGTGAAGCTGGGTGGATTTTCTGATAATACTGCAAGAAATTATACACAGAGGTTAAGTTATTAAGATGCTTCTTAAGGCACATGCTTTTTCCTTATGAGCAAAATATCAATATCCAGTCCTGGAAACTGATCCCTAGCCTGTATTTCCATTTCCATAAATACAGACTGAATAAAACAATTCAAACAATAAAACGTCCATCAATTTCTATTTAAATCTAGGGTTTTCTTTAATCTGGGGAAAAAAATACCTATAATAGATACCCTCTTTGAGTTTTATCAAATCAATTAAAATAAGTAATTTACTTTTTAATTCAAAATTTCCACCTATACATGGAAAATTACATTCTAAAAAATTTCCAAATGAGACAGCAAAAAAAAAAAAAAAAAAAATTGATGTTTCTCATCAGAACCTACCCTCTCATAAATATTCAGTATTATCACCAATTTTTATACTTATATATTCTGAAATATAATTCAGAATCTCCATGACAAACAGTAAATATTAATTTGTTAGTCTGTGTCTTCTAGCTCTCTCTTTCTTCTATATCATCTCTAGAACCAAGCTTTATTCTTTCACAAATTATTGAAAATCTACCATCTTTCATGGAATTACAAAATTATCCATGAATCCAAGTATCAAATTACTTATAATTTGTTAAGCAAGACATGTCAATCAACATTTACATAAATAAGAAAGCTTTATATGCTATTTTGCAGCCTTATGTCTATCTGATACTATTTACCTGTTTATGATCTATTCCCCCACAAGAATACTGTAAAAACTCTGAGAACTCCTAGATCAGTGCCTGGCAGTATCTAGAAACTCAATAAAGTTTGGCTCAATGAAAGAGCTAAACTAATATTCAGAACCATTAGATGACTAAACAAGGAAAATTCAAGTCACCATTGATTGCTGCTAAGTCCACAAGAAAAGTCTGTGCTTCACTTCAGGCCTGGGAAGCCCTGACCCCGGTGCAGCTCAGCAGCCTCTTTCGGACGTGAAAGAGTAAGGGGATCTCTGAAGAAATCACCACAAAAACTACTCAGCTTTTCCTATTCGAGAACTTCTGAAGTCTTCATAAATAAATGAATTATCAATAAAATGAATTATCAATAAAAGTTTCAGGGGACTTCCCTGGCAGTCCAGTGGTTAAGACTCCGGCGCTTCCACCACAGGGGGCGCGGGTTCGACCTCTGGTGGGGGAACTAAGATCCCACATGCCATGCGGCACGGCCAAAATATTAAAAAAAAAAAAATTCAAGACATAGTCCCTCATTTTAACTGAAGTTTAAAAGTACTTGAAGCAATGATGAACATCTATGATTAGTGCAAAGGTGTTTGTCAGGAACATAAGAGACTCACTGGACTCATATTTTAATAGGCCTCAGGCAGTCCAGTCTATGCTGAAAAAGTCCCTAAAAGGTAATTATAATAAAGCTTTTATAATATGATTGGCCCTACCTTTTTTCTAACAAACGTGTGTAAAATATATTTGATGTACTTCATTCCCACTTCTTTTCATGACCAACCTTAGCATTTACATGTCATGAAATATAAACATTGCAACTGTAGAAATAAGGGTTCAACTCAATGACATTCCAACTTATTATCATTTTCCAGGGCTCCATGAGGCTGTAATTTGGCGGTTACTTATAACCAGTAACAACAGCTAACATTTATTGAGCATTACTTTGCACCTGTGCTGTTCTATGCATTTACACAAAGATCCTTTACTTCTCACATCAAAATCGTGCTTTTATACTGTTACCATATTTCACCAAGTTTAAGATGCCATCAATTATGTGATGCACCCTACTTTATGTACCACTAAGAAAGAAAAAAGAAACTGCCAATTAAACTATGATATGTAATCAATTATAAGACAAATTCATATTTCAGAAATGTTTACATGTAAAATTATGCCTTCGAATCAGTTAAATATAGTATCATCCCAATTTTATAAATGTGGAAACTGAGATAAAAGAGCTATATAGCCAGTAACTGGCAGGACTGAATATAAACTGTATAGAGTTTCATTTAAAAAGAAAAAAAATTTTTCCAGCTGAGAAATTCCAGCGAAGTCATTTGAGCTAGGTTGTGAATTAAGGCATACTGGTAAATAGAGATGGAGAAAAGGAATGCAGGATAGAGTAACACGGCAAAGGGTATAATGGTGCAAAAGCTTAAGGAATATGCAAGGAATTAGAAATTATTCCACTAGTGAATGTATATGCGGTGAATAAAACAAGTTGAAAATACACAGCTGAAAGTTTAGTGTGGACAGTGATAGCTTTCTTTAGCAGAAGTAGTAAGGTCAGAATTCTATTTCTAAACATAGAAGATAAATCTAGCCACAGTGCATAAAATGGAAGGGGAAAAACAAGACTAGATGCAGGATGAAACTTGATAGTTACTGAAATTGTCTCAGCAAAGTTAATGAGGTTCTGAACTAGGCTGGTAGCAATGGGAATAGCAGAGAACAGGGAGAAATCTAGGATGGTGATGGGTGACAACTTGAATTTGCAGGCAGTGCCACTAACAAAAACCAGAAATAGAAAAGAAAAACCAGATGTATTTGAAGAACACAGGGTACTTTCATTTGGAGGTATCAAGTATGCAATCAGAAATGGGCAAATGGAGCTAAAGAGAGTTGGGCTTTAATTTAATTTGGGATCATCCACAGAGAGGTGATAGCTAAAGCCATTCGACTAAATGAAATCACCAGAGAGAATACAGAGAGAAAAATAAGGGCCAATGTCAGCTATGTAAGGGATCTTAAATTTGCGGAACAAAAGCAAAAGGAGGAAAAAGTGCCAAAGGTTAAAAGAAAAGGAGCAGCCATGACAGGTAAAAACAAACTCAAGAGAAGCCTATTTTATTTGTGAAGCCACCTAAGTACCGAGAGATCCAGCTCTGACGTGGCAGTGTCTACGTGCTGTATGTGTCTGAGTAGCTGTTGGTGGGGGTAATGGGGAATGAACCACTGGCCTGTAAGATCATATCTAAATCCCTAACAAGGCTCTTTGTGATCTGGTCCCTGCGTACTTGTCAGGTCTCATTTTCCGTGACTCTCACTTTACTTTCTAGCCATACCCAGCTACTTGTCCTTTGAACACATCTGGCTCTCACAGAGTCATGCTTCTGCACATGTGTCCCATCCCCCAGTCTCATTCACATAACTCATCACCCCTCAGCTCTCCAAAACAACTCAGAACATCCCCTCTCCCTTTGCTGTGGCTGCATTCTATATGAACCTCCATGAAAGAATCACCACATTGTGTTGTAAATTATTTATCTGATGCCTTTTCCCAAGAGATTGAGCTTCTAACAATACGTATACTAAATATTTGGTAAATGAGGAACCCATGTGGTAAATGAGGACATGGGAATGCCAGCAAGAACATCACTGAACTGCCTGACCTTGGGAGCTAGACAGAACAGGGAGGCAAGATGAACAAGAAAGAAGCTGATAAACTATCAAACCATGAGAATTCATGATGAGAGGCATGTTCACTAAAAGCATGGGAATGAAAAACCAAAGGGCTACAAAGCTTAGAGAAAGAAAGAGGAATTTCAGAGGCCAAAATTTTAAAGATGGCCCATCCAAGCTGTGGCTATGGCCCCATGCAGTTGGAGGAAATGGAAATCAAAACTGTTCGTTGATAAAGACAGGAGTTATGAAGCCATGTTATTAGAAGAATCCACAACTAAGATGGTAAATTTCTAGTAAAGAGTATCGTATATTTGTTTAACAGTTATAAAGTTTTTACACTTACATTATTCCTTATTAAATAGATATGGAAACTGAGGCTTGGAGAGGTTATATGATTTGTCCAAGGACAAAGAGCTGATACGCATTCCAACAAACTGCCATTACAGAGAGAAAATTGTGAACCAGGAACAAACAAACAAAAATACTGGAGAACACTGCTAATATCCACTCTCCCCTTCTTCCAGTTATACCATTTTTAATTGATCATACTGCCCACCCAGAATGAAGACCGTCTTTCCCAGCGTCCCTTCCAGTTAGGTCTCACCAAATGACTGAGTTCCAGCTAATGGGATAGAAAGAAATAAGCCCTTTGATAGTTTTGAGGAAATTTCCTTAAGAAACTGCTGTCTTTTACTTCTTCTTCTTCTTTTTTTCCTTCATTCCTTTATCTATCCTACTGCCTGGAAAAGGAATGCTGCCATCTTCACCATGAGCATGAGACTACATCTTAGGGATGACAAAGAACTAAGAAGCAGCCTGGGTCTCTGAAGAATTATTGCACCAGAGTTACACATCTATCGTTTATGTGCAAGAGCAATTAACTTTTACCTTTTTAAAACCAGTTATTTGGGGTTTTCTATCATAGCTTAACCTAATTTAAAAAAAAAAAATGGAAAAGGAATAATATTCCAAAGCTTAGAGGTTACTAAAATTGGGAAACTTACTGAATTGAACTTGCAAAGATGAATTATTCCTGAGTTCTCATGAAGCAATAATCCTATCCCAATGCATTACACACTGTGAGTTGGGACGAGTTGAGGAAAGATTAGCTTTCACTAGAGACCAGACTTCCACCACTGTGAGTGGATCAAAATACTTTTGAGAAAAAGAATAAGGTTGTTGGGCATTGCGGAAGGAACCAGTGGAGGAGCAGAAGTGTTAGGTGATATAGGGGCAGATGATGGTAAACTAGACAGAATTTAGGATTTTGTAAAGAGCAGAGAACATGGAGGTAGTAGCTGAAAGGTACACTAACAGGACACACAAATGACACTAAGGTTTTCACAAAGAACCAGATCAGCTCATGTTAAAATAAGTCCTTTTGGGTCTTAGAAAGTGACTGTCCTAGAAAAACTGCTTTCACAAGATGACTTCTGCCCCATCTTTAAGATGCAATTTTAACTGTTAAGCTCATGGGTGTTACTTAGAGGTACTAACATAAGCAACTACAGGATTACGTACCCCTCTTTGTAAGATCAAACAGAATTAAGGGAACCTGACTTTTGTTTAGCCTAAAGCTAACCAATTTGTTCCAACAAAACACCCGATAGCCAGGATTTTGATACAGAAATGGAAATAACCAAATTCAACTACCTTAGCAGGACCTTGTCAAGTGAAGCACTGAAGGAGAATGTGGTATCAGGAAAGTCCATTTATATTTTGGGAGACTAGTTGTTAGGAGGACTGGATCAATGTGCAGTCAAGCTACAGAATAGGCACAAAGAAGAAACTGTATTATGATCTGTTATATTTCACAACAAATGCAACATGGGGCCAAAAGTTCTCTGCAAATAGTCAAGCAACAATTCTAAAGTCAGGTTAGGTCTATGTGCCTAGGACTATGGCTGGCTGAATTGTGCCTCTTCAGCATCCACAAGGGGGTCATGATGTACTTAACAAAGGCTTCTCTGTCAGCACTCTACCACGTACTTAAAAAAAAGTATTTACCAAATCTAATATTCAATGTGATTCAAAATGACATTTGAAAACTACAAATTAGTGTTCCTTGGCAAACTGACACAACCAAGTTCCCTTTCTGAAACCTGGTATGAAAATATTAAATTATGAAATCATCAACACAAAAGAGAGCTGTAAAACAGTAAACCTTGCAAATCCTCAAAATTTCAAGACCAAACATGGAAATATATGATTCCAAAGTCCTCTGCCTTTTCCTTGAGGTATCATACAGAACTTGATCAAAGTTCCTAAGGAACTATAAATCAAGACATCTCATTTTAATTTACTTAATGCAACTGTAGGAATGCTGATAGGAATTAGAGACAGATGGGCTCAGCTGACACTGCAGAATACTTGATGCGTCAAAGATTCACATGTTGTCTTCCATTACCCTGGCTCAGAATCCTCAAGCACTTTTGCATCTGACAAGAATTTCACATACTGAACTATATCAGAGCTTAGTACAATTTGAAAGAACCATCCAATGATTCTAGGGTTAAAAATGTATCACTGTCATAAATGTTTATGTGCACAGTACTTAATGAGTGATACCTTATGCCCAAAGAAATGAAAACAACAGCACATCTTATGCTTTCTTAACTCTGCCTACACTGTGTTCATGCCTGTTACATTTCCAATGTACTAGAAATGACCAAACGTCATGATTAAGAGTATATCCGACAACTGACCCTATATTCTATTTTATTTAGACATTGATATATAAGCAAGGATAGATAAGGGAGCCAGACTCCATACACACTCACCCAGTTAATGACACTCTCAAACCCCTCTTCACTCATCCCCTTAATATCCTCACAGCACAGTTGTACTGCTGTTGAGAGAGAACATGAACAGGACTGGAGCTATACAGGGGTAGCTGAGAGACATCTGCCTGTTGGCAAAGCAGAACAAAATTTGCTACCATTGCAAGCAGTGATCAAAGGGTAGAGCTAAGAAAACTAAGCTAAACAATGAAAAGGGAGTTTATGAGTTAAAATAACATTACCTTACACTCTGAATTCTGACAATCAGTGATGGACAACACTCAAAGGAAGGGATAGGGAAGGTAAATCCCACAAACCTAGGCTATACTCGCTCATACTGGCTTTATTAGATCACCTCTCAAAAACTGAGTGTAAAGTGAGAGAAGCCATATTGATATGGTTATCTTGCAGCATTTTCAGAATCATCTGAAGGCTTAATACTGAAGAATTCTCTTCCTTTAAAATATACCAAATGAACTTCTCATTAATATTTTACATATTTTAGCCCAACTTACCAAGTAATCTTCTGCTGCCCCTCATCCCAGCTGGAGCTGGATCCCAAGCCCCAGACCTTACTCTTATTACCAGTCCTGCCACTAACTTGCTGGCCAACCCAGAGCAAGCACTTACCTCTCCTGAGCCTCCACTACCTTGCTGCTAGCAAGAGGAAGCCAGGCCTGATGACGTCTGATATCCTACTATTGGTCTAATTACCTGTGATCTTACAGTGGACCTGAACTTTGGGCCACCTCATTCATGGGGCATTCTGCAGAATATCAGAATGTAAAAAAAAAAAAAAAAAAAAAAAAAAGAACGAAAGAAAGAAGAGAAAAGAAAAACGACAAACTTCAGGGACAACGCTACTCTCAAAACGGATTCTGGGTAACTTTGAGAATTCTGAATCCCACAAACTTTAAAACACCATCGTCTGAAAAACAGCTTCTACCTGAACAGAGGTGAAAATGTGAAAACTCACACTTCTGCGGCTCTGGAAAGACTACTCCCACTTGGAGTATCTATATTCATGTATTTCACTAAACCTCGAGTATCTATATTCGTGTATTTCACTAAACCTCGGGCTGCTGTTAAGTGACAATGAAACCCTCTGGTTTTGCCCCCGACTGAATTCCAGGCCCGAGACTCCAGGGACCTCGCCAGCCTCGCCCGGACTTTCAGATTTCAGGGAACAAGCGAAGAAGAGAAAACAGCCGTGGAGTTACTCGTAGATGCCTGAACCCTTGAGGAGAAGTCGAGAAGAGGGCGCGGTGGCCACACGGCTCTCCGTTCCCTTCTCCATCCTGGCCCGGGATGCCGAGGGCCGTGGAGGTGGCGGCCGGTCCCACTCCACCCCGAGGAGCTGCGGGCCCGCGGCCGCGGAAGTCACCTGTGAAGGAGTCAGGGTAGATGGACTCCAGAGCCTCCAGCTCGTTGCGCTGCTCCTCGCCGTAATCTGTCATCGCGGCCCTCGCTGCAGCCCATGGATCGCCCAGACACCCAGGCGGCGCGCAGCAGCCGGGACCGCGGCGCGCTGGGAGAGCAGGCAGCTGCCGGGCGGGCGCAGGCGCAGAGTCCCCGGCTGAGAGGCCGGAGGCCCAAAGCCAGGCTAGGCCTGCTGAGCCGCAGCCCAGCGCCTGCCTCCGCCTGCTCCCTAGTTCCGCGTTCGACTCGTTGGGCCTGGCCGGTGGGCCGCCTGTCCCACGCCCGCTCGGGATTTGCAGGGATGGGGAAGATACCCGGTCTGGCATTTGCCACGGACACCTAAGGATTGGTTCCTGGGCTTTGCAGGGTCTGAGCCTGAGAAGCCCCTCAGCGCCGCATCCTTGCCCGACTTGTCTGGGCTTAAGGCCGGCCTGGCGTGCGGGGGCGTGACTGTGTAGCTGGAGGCGGGACGCTGGGGGCGTCCACAAACTTGGTCGCTTCCGGTTTCCGAGTTACGATCTTGTGGCAGCGGCAGAATGGGCAAAGGCACGTCCTAGTGATGGCTAATGGCGGGTCCCAGGTGATTTCTACGTTCCTGGAACCTCCAAGTTCTTGGCATCCCAGGAGAGTGTAAGATCCAGTGGGCAGAGGAGCAGAAGCTCTGTTAGTGCATCGGGCGAGTCCAGAAGGATCGGCCCAACTGCAGAATAGCCAGAGTGAATCCGGGGGAGAAATCAACTGGAAGTCCTGAGATCTGGGTTCTAGATTCGGATTCCAGGCTTCACTTTTGAATTTGTAAAATGAACGCGGCAGGATACAGATCTAAATATTTCTGTGATAGCAATCTATGAACTGATGGAGGGGGTGTAAATTGGGGTAACAGTTTTGATAAGTAATGTGAAAGTAAGTATAAATACTCCGAAAAATATTCAGAATTTTTGATTTGGGAGAGTGAAACTGAGGAAATAATAGTACTTAATGTATATATATATACATCTGTTATCTTCAAGTTCATCGCAGCAGTTACAAAGAGATATAATGGCAACAAGTATATAACTTGTTGCCATATATGGCAACAAGCTAAGAAAATGGCTAAACACGGTACTTTTATGAAATGAATGCTGAAGAACCATTTATGTTTATAATAAAGGAACATGCTTATGTTGAGTTTTTTTTTAATGCAGAAAAAATGTAAGAAAATATTCAAACATTAAAAGATTTTTCACATTCGTTTGTGTTTTCCTTTGTTTCGTTTTTTGTATTAAAGCTGGTTTCACTTGTGTAGTGGGGGAAACAGTTTTTAAATAGGAAGTTCCCTAATGATAAAGGCTCTAAAGTTTTCTCGTGTTAAAATGATGGTCCCACGGACCAGAAGGCATCTTGATGTTTTGTTGGGAATCGTTGCCTACTTATAGCAGAAGGATACTTTAAAGCAAACATATTCAGGTACACTTTGGTACTGATTCCATATCTTCAGTATTAAGGGTTGATTTGGGGCATTCTTTTAAACTTTCAGGAAAAACGTGGGAACTCTTCTGA
This sequence comes from Balaenoptera ricei, assembly GCF_028023285.1. Lineage (NCBI taxonomy): Eukaryota > Metazoa > Chordata > Mammalia > Artiodactyla > Balaenopteridae > Balaenoptera > Balaenoptera ricei. Next base: position 44,693,368 of record NC_082650.1, read on the forward strand.
TGATGGTAAGAATCAAATAAAATACAGGAAGTAACTTTGCAAATACAAGGTGCTTCTTATTCTGGATGTCCTTAGCTTAGAGAAATCACTGATTTGTTATTGGAGAAGGAGCTTCTGTGCAGAGGGAACAGCCAGTGCTAAGGTCCTAAGGTGAGAGCCCACCTGGTATTTTGGAAGCCAGTGTGGCTGGTGCACGGTGAACTGGTGTGGGAATCCAGATCATGTAGGATCATTGGAGGGTTTAGGTGGAAGAGTGACAATTTTAGAGGGACAAAGTCTGAAAGTGTGGAGACCAATTAGTCCATGGCAATAACCTAAGCAAAAAATAGCGATGACTTGGACCAAAGCTATAGGACTGAACGAATTCTGGATATATTTTGAAGCTGTCAGGATTCGATATGTGTTGTGAGAAAGGGAGAAGTAAGGGGTGATTTTTGGCTGGAACAACTGGAAGGATGAAGTTCTTTTGACCACAGTGACAGGTGAGGAAGACAGAATGAGTTTGGCAAGGAAGTTGATAGCAACTTTAATCCATGGATCAAAGAAAAGCATCAAGTAAAAAAAGTTTTTAATTTCCTAACATAAAAACACAACTCATCAAAATAGGTGCAGCAAAGCAACCAATTTAAGGTTTATATTAGAAAGAGAAGGTTAATACTGGTCACAAGTTTAGGTAAATGGAGTGCCCCTTTATTTGCTTTACTCTTATTAACAGAGTTTTTGGTAAAACATCCTTTTCAAACCTGTTGTATATCCACTGTAAAGCCTTCATATTTCAGAATGCTCAAGAGTTGTTCTTTAGTTTTTTAATACTAGAGATAACTTTCTAAGAGACTTCCAATGCTAATGTAAGCAAGAGAACACACCTCCAAATCTTTGTCACACCTACATGGGCATCATTAAGCATTTTTGCTTGATCTCTAATTTCATTTTGACACAGAGACACTTCAGCGAACACAGGGAGGTCCTTAACTTCCTGAAAGTGGAGAATTTTTATGAGGCAGATTGGCTTTCTTTCAGTGTCTCATTTTTAATTTGTAGTTAAAGATGTTATAGGATAAGTGTGTTTCAAGCTCTGCAGGGATGTAAATGATGTAGTGGGAATAACCATCATGGGGTCTGGAGCCAAAAGTGAGAAGCCCAGCCTTAGCCATTTACAGGTTATGTAAACTTACAAGATCATTCGAATAACATGAAATAATGTATGTGAAAGCACACTGCAAATTCTCAAATAGGATATCAGTGTTATTAGTAATTAGTAATACATATACATACACATATATATATTCCTCTGAAGCAGTTCTGTTCTCCCTCTTCTCTGTTCATCTTCATTGCTAAAGAAAAATGTCCCTGAGAGATTCATCTTACTCATTTGTATTTAAGTTTTTTTCTACAGATAATGCAAAGTCACAGTTGCTGCTTCCTAATATTAGCAGTCTTTAAAGTGTGTTTTGGCGTTGATTTTTGCTTTTCTGTCCTTATGAGTTTTCTAGGCAATCTCGCCTCTCTCAGAGGTGCAGAATTGAGAATTCCCTATTTAAAGGTTAATCTTCTCAAACACAGTTCATGTGGCTAATGTTTTATTTAGTCAGGTGTCTCAAGAACTCATCACCAGTCACAAATACAAACAGCCATATGAAATTCTAATTCTGTGAGTTCCTTTGAAGGGTAGTGAATTTCAGTATCACTTCTTCTAGCCTAACTGATCTCCCTGACTGACTCAACACAGCAGCCAGATTGACCCTGCTACAATGGAAATTAGGTCATGTTACTCTTTTGCTCAGAACTGCCCCCTCCCCATCTCATATTAAAGGCCCATGTATTTACAGCCTAAACTCTATAGAATCTGGCTCCCTGGCCATCACCTGCAGCTCTTGTGACCTCTTTAACCTTATCTCCTATTGCTCTGCCACCTATTCTGTGCTTCAGCCACACTAGACTCCTTGCTGTTCCTCAAACCCACAAGGCAAGTTCTCCTCCTAAGGAGGGACTTGCTGTTCCCTCCTTCTGGAATGCTCTTTCTCCCATGCCCAAATGGCCTACTCCCTCATCTCCATTTTTTTTTATTAGATTAGTATTTCTTTATTTGTGGAATTTCTCCCAAAGTGAGGCCAATTATATTGTCACTCCTAAAAACAAGCTACAGGCTTTATAATATGTATGCAATACAAATAAAATTCCCTTTCTGCTCTGAGCAGACTCACCAACTTCTCAGTGGGTATTGAACTTGTTTCTAAAGAGTACATGCACTAATTTCATCTGGAAATTATGTTATTCCATGATTTCTATTGATTAGTTGTCTTCTAACATTGAAGTCCACCATCTCCTCTATAACAAAATCTAGGCCCTCTGATTTCCTCCTATTGAAAATCTTCTGTCCCAACTTTTTTTTTTTTTTGCCTTTTTTTTTAACATCTTTATTGCAGTATAATTGCTTTAAAATGGTGTGTAAGTTTCTGCTGTATAACAAAGTGAATCAGCTATACATATACATATATCCCCATATCCCCTCCCTCTTGCATCTCCCTCTCACCCTCCCTATCCCACCCTTCTAGGTGGTCACAAAGCACCGAGCTGATCTCCCAGTGCTATGTGGCTATTTCCCACTAGCTAGCTGTTTTACATTTGGTAGTGTACATATGTCCATGCCACTCTCTCACTTCGTCCCAGCTGACCCTTCCCCCTCCCCATGTCCTCAAGTCCATTCTCTAGTCTGCATCTTTATTACTGTCCTGCCCCTAGTTTCTTCATAACCAATTTTTTTTTTTGATTCCATATATATGTCTTAGCATACGGTATTTGTTTTTCTCTTTCTGGCTTACTTCACTCTGTATGACAGACTCTAGGTCCATCCACCTCACTACAAATAACTCAATTTCGTTTCTTTTTATGGCTGAGTTATACTCCATTGTATATATGTGCCACATCTTCTTTATCCATTCATCTGTCGATGGACACTTAGGTTGCTTCCATGTCCTGGCTATTGTAAATACAGCTGCAATGAACATTGTGGCACATGACTCTTTGAATTATGATTTTCTCAGGGTATATGCCCAGTAGTGGGATTGCTGGGTCATATGGTAGTTCTATTTTTAGTTTTTTAAGGAACCTCCTTACTGTTCTCCATAGTGGCTGTATCAATTTACATTCCGACCAACAGGGCAAGAAGGTTCCCTTTTCTCCACACCCTCTCCAGTATTTATTGTTTGTAGATTTTTTAATGATGGCCAGTCTGACCAGTGTGAGGTGATACCTCATTGTGGTTTTGATTTGCATTTTGCTAATTATTAGTGATGTTGAGCATCCTTTCATGTGTTTGTTGGCAATCTGTCTATCTTCTTTGGAGAAATGTCTGTTTAGGTCTTCTGTCCACTTTTGGATTGGGTTGTTTGTTTTTTTGATATTGAGCTGCACGAGCTGCTTGCATACTTTGGAGATTAACCCTTTGTCAGTTGCTTCGTCTGCAAATATTTTCTCCCATTCTGAGGGTTATCTTTTTGTCTTGTTTATGGTTTCCTTTGCAGTGCAAAAGCTTTTAAGTTTCATTAGTCCCATTTGTTTATTTTTGTTTTTATTTCCATTATTCGAGGAGGTGGGTCAAAAAGGATCTTGCTGTGATTAATGTCATAGAGTGTTCTGCCTATGTTTTCCTCTAAGAGTTTTATAGTGTCTGGTCTTACATTTAGGTCTTTAATCCATTTTGAGTTTATTTTTGTGTATGGTGTAAGGGAGTGTTCTAATTTCATTCTTTTACATGTAGCTGTCCAGTTTTCCCAACACCACTTATTGAAGAGTCTTTTCTCCATTGTACATTCTTGCCTCCTTTGTCAAAGGTAAGGTGACCATATGTGCGTGGATTTATCTCTGGGCTTTCTATCCTGTTCCGTTGATCTATATTTCTGTTTTTGTGCCAATACCATACTGTCTTGATTACTGCAGCTTTGTAGTCTGAAGTCCGGGAGCCTGATTCCTCCAGCTCCGTTTTTCTTTCTCAAGATTGCTTTGGCTATTCGGGGTCTTTTGTGTTTCCATACAAACTGTGAAATTTTTTATTCTAGTTCTGTGAAAAACGCCATTGGTAGTTTGATAGGGATTGCATTGAATCTGTAGATTGCTTTGGGTAGTATAGTCATTTTCACAATGTTGATTCTTCCAATCCAAAAACATAATATATCTCTCCATCTGTTTGTATCATCTTTAATTTCTTTCATCAGTGTCTTATAGTTTTCTGCATACAGGTCTTTTGTCTCCTTAGGTAGGTTTAGTTCTAGGAATTTTATTCTTTTTGTTGCAGTGGTAAATGGGAGTATTTCCTTAATTTCTCTTTCAGGTTTTTCACTGTTAGTGTATAGGAATGAAAGAGATTTCTGTGCATTAGTTTTGTATCCTGCAACTTTACCAAATTCATTGATCAGCTCTAGGAGTTTTCTGGTAGCATCTTTAGGATCGTCTATGCATGGTATCATGTCATCTGCAAACAGTGACAGTTTTACTTCTTCTTTTCCAATTTGGATTCCCTTTATTTCTTTTTCTTCTCTGATTTCTGTGGCTAAAACTTCCAAAACTATGTTGAATAATAGTGGTGAGAGTGGGCAACGTTGTCTTGTTCCTGATCTTAGAGGAAATGTTTTCAGTTTTTCACCATTGAGAACAATGTTGACTGTGGGTTTGTCATATACAGCCCTTATTATGTTGAGGTAACTTCCCTCTATGCCTACTTTCTGGAGGGTTTTTATCATAAATGGGTGTTGAATTTTGTCAAAAGCTTTTTCTGCATCTATTGAGATGATCATATGGTTTTTCTCCTTCAAATTGTTATTATGATTTATCACATTGATTGATTTGCATATATTGAAAAATCCTTGCATTCCTGCGATAAACCCCACTTGATCATGGTGTATGATCCTTTTAATGTGCTGTTGGATTCTGTTTGCTAGTATTTTCTTGAGGATTTTTGCATCGATGTTCATCAGTGATATTGGCCTCTAGTTTTCTTTTTTTGTGACATCTTTGTCTGGTTTTGGTGTCAGGGTGATAGTGGCCTCATAGAATGAGTTTGGGAGTGTTTCTCCCTCTGCTATATTTTGGAAGAGTTTGAGAAGGATAGGTGTTAGCTCTTCTCTAAATGTTTGATAGAACTCGCCTGTGAAGCCATCTGGTGCTGAGCTTTCGTTTGTTGGAAAATTTTTAATCACAATTTCAATTTCAGTGCTTGTGATTGGTCTGTTTACATTTTCTATTTCTTCCTGGTTCAGCCTTGGAAGGTTGTGCTTTTCGAAGAATTTGTCCATTTCTTCCAGGTTGTCCATTTTATTGGCATGTAGTTGCTTGTAGTAATCTCTCATGATCCTTTGTATTTCTGCAGTGTCAGTGGTTACTTCTCCTTTTTCATTTCTAATTCTATTGATTTGAGTCTTCTCCCTTTTTTTCTTGATAAGTCTGGCTAATGGTTTATCAATTTTATCTTGTCAAAGAACCAGCTTTTAATTTTATTGATCTTTGCTATTGTTTCCTTCATTTCTTTTTCATTTATTTCTGATCTGATCTTTATGATTACTTTCTTTCTGCTAACTTTGGGGTTTTTTGTTCTTCTTTCTCTAATTGCTTTAGGTGTAAGGTTAGGTTGTTTATTTGAGATGTTTCTTGTTTCCTGAGGTAAGATTGTGTTGCTATAAACTTCCCTTTTAGAACTGCTTTTGCTGCATCCCATAGGTTTTGGGTTGTGTTTTCATTGTCATTTATTTCTAGGTATTTTTTGATTTCCTTTTTTATTTCTTCAGTGATCTCTTGGTTATTAAGTAGTGTATTGTTTAACCTCCATGTGTTTGTATTTTTTACAGTGTTTTTCCTGTAATTGATATCTAGTTTTATAGCATTGTGGTCAGAAAAGATACTTGATACAATTTCCATTTTCTTAAATTTACCAACGCTTGATTTGTGACCCAAGATATGATCTATCCTGGAGAATGTTCCATGAGCCCTTGAGAAGAAAGTGTATTATGTTGTTTTTGGATAGAATGTCCTATAAATATCAATTAAGTCCATCTTGTTTAATGTTTCATTTAAAGTTTGTGTTTCCTTATTTATTTTCATTTTGGATGATCTGTCCATTGGAGAAAGTGGGGTGTTAAAGTCCCCAACTTTTATCATGTTACTGTCAATTTCCCATTTTATGGCTGTTAGCATTTGCCTTATGTATTGAGGTGCTCCTATTTTGGGTGCATAAATATTTACAATTGTTTTATCTTCTTCTTGGATTAATCCCTTGATCATTATGCAGTGTCCTTCTTTGCCTCTTGTAATAGTCTTTATTTTAAAGTCTATTCTGTCTGATATGAGAATTGCTACTCCAGCTTTCTTTTGATTTCCATTTGCATGGAATATCTTTTTCCATCCCCTCACTTTCAGTCTTTACGTGTCCCTAGGTCTGAAGTGGATCTCTTGTAGACAGCACATATATGGGTCTTGTTTTTGTATCCATTCAGCCAGTCTATGTCTTTTGGTTGGAGCATTTAATCCATTTACATTTAAGGTAATTATCAATATGTATGTTCCTATTACCATTGTCTTAATTGTTTTGGGTTTGCTATTGTAGGTTTTTTCCTTCTCTTGTGTTTCCTGCCTTGAGAAGTTCCTTTAGCATTTGTTGTAAACCTGGTTTGGTGGTGCTGAATTCTCTTAACTTGTGCTTGTCTGTAAAGCTTTGAATTTCTCCTTCGCATCTGAATGAGATCCTTGCTGGGTAGAATAATCTTGGCTGTAGGTTTTGCCCTTTCATCACTTTAAATATGTCCTGCTATTCCCTTCTGGCTTCAGAGTTTCTGCTGAAAGATCAGCTGTTAACCTTATGGGGATTCCTTTGTATGTTATTTGTTGCTTTTCCCTTGCTCCTTTTAATATTTTTCCTCTGTATATAATTTTTGATAGTTTGAATAATATGTGTCTTGGCATATTTCTCCTTGGATTTATCCTGTATGGGACTCTCTGTGTTTCCTGGACTTGACTGACTATTTTCTTTCCCATATTAGGGAAGTTTTCAACTATAATCTCTTCAAATATTTTCTCAGTCCCTTTCTTTTTCTCTTCTTCTGGGACCGCTATAATTCGAATGTTGGTACATTTAATGTTTTCCAGAGGTCTCTGAAATTGTCCTCAATTCTTTTCATTCTTTTTCCTTTATTCTGCTCTGTGGTAGTTATTTCCATTATTTTATCTTCCAGGTCACTTGTCCTTTTGGGGTCTCCTTCTCACAGGCTGCAGGTTCATAGTTCCCACTGTTTTTGGTGTCTGCCCTGAGTGGGTAAGATTGCTTCAGTGGGTTGTGTAGGCTTCCTGGTGGAGGGGACTGGTGCCTGCATTCTGATGGATGAGGCTGGATCTTGTCTTTTTGGAGGTCCAGTGGTGTGTTTGGGGGTATCTGTGACCTTAGTATGATTTTAGGCAGCCTCTCTGCTAATGGGTGGGGTTATGTTCCTGTCTTGCTAGTTGTTTGGCATAGGGTGTCCAGCACTGGAGCTTGCTGGTCGTTGAGTGGAGCTGGGTCTTAGCATTGAGATGGTGATCTCTGGACGAGCTCTCACCGATTGATATTACGAAGGGCTGGGAGGTCTCTGGTGGACCAATGTCCTGAACTCGGCTCTCCACCTCAGAGGCTCAGGCCTGACACCTGGCCGGAGCACCAAGACGCTGTCAGCCACACAGCCAGGTACATGGGGAGTTTCTTGCCTTTTGGGAAGTCTGAGGTCTTCTGCCAGCATTCTGTAGGAGTTGTTCCACATGTAGATTTATTTTTGATGTATTTTGGAGAGGAAGGTGATCTCCACATCTTACTCCTCTGCCGTCTTGAAGGTCCTCCCTCCTTCATCTCCTTGAAGTCTTCCTCAAATGTAAGTTTTTCAATGAGGCTACTCAATCACTCTACTTAAAATTACAACCACTCCCTTCTCAGTACTATCGATTCCCTTTATCCTATTGTATTTTTCTCATGACACTTTAAAATTACATTAGAATTATGTATGATGTTTATTCTCTTTCTCTCTTTACTAGAACATAAGTTCTGTAAAGTCAGGGATTTTATATACTGTGGTACTTTAGTATATAGGGTAGTGCCTGACACAGAATAGGCACTCAAAAATATATTCTCTGAATGAGTGAATCACATGGAGTCGTAACATGGTATGGTTCTAAAAGCACTGGACCAGGGAATTATAAAACTAGTTTATAGCCCTTCTTTACAATTGACTTACTATATGTATTTGGACAAGACACACCCTCTCTGGGGCTCAGTTTCCCCATCTATGAAATGGGGGAGTTGGACAAAAATGATCTTTGAAATACTTTCCAGATGTAAGTATCTATGATTCCTCGAGATCATGCATATATTGAAGATAGGTGTGTGAAACCAGACTTCACAGTTAGTGGTTAATATCTCTGACCCAAGGTGTCATGGCCACAAGAATGGTATCTGTGGGTGGAGTTGTTATTCCCCTAACAGCCTTGACGCTAATGTTCTTGAACCAAGTGACAAGATGGGGACCTCAATTGTGAAGAACAACAAAGTAGGGACAACATGAGTTTTAAGTGGGCTACACTTCCAACATTACTTTGCACGTAAGGATGAAGTATAAGGTAGACAGACAAGAAATAGCATCTGTACATGTTCCTTTTCTCCCACCCTAGTAATGACCATTTTGATCATTTGTTCTCTTTGACTTTTTCTCTCCTTCTCTTCCTCCTCCTCCCTCTTCTCCTCTCCGCCCCATCTCTCTCTCTCTCTCTCTCTCTCACACACACACACACACACACACACACACATGCACGCGTGCATGTACTTACTTTTGCTTTGGATTTGAAAGGGACTGAGAGGGAAAGAGAGAAAATGAAGGAGCAAAAGAGGTATGGAAGAAGATAAGGTTAGTGAAATGCAGTATGATTTTTTTTTAATGTAGGGAAGGAAAATAAACTTGAGAGTTAAAATGGAAAATTAAAATTTAAGTCAAATCACCCTTTTTGGCTTCCTGAGAGAAAATATAGTGAAGGTTGAGTCAGGGATGCCCCTAAGGGTGTGCAGGGTCCTGGGAAAACATTTTTGTGGGGTCCTTGTCTATATAATAAGCAATTGTATTAAAAGATGTGTTTTTAAAATTCATGGGCTCATGTAATATATAGTGGTTAACTGATGTAGATGTAGAATAATAAAGAGAGGCACTTACACATTAGTTTACTGTTAATCAGTGTGAATGACGATTCTCCACGGTGTCCATGCACCATCTCCTCCTGCTCAGGTTGAAGAACCATCTCTTCCTGTTCTTTATTGCCAAATGCACTGTCCCCATCTAATTTCGTATGTGCTACAATGACTTTCAAAAAAAGTAGCAGTGCTGTTACTACTCTCAATGCCATGGCTCTCTGTAATTTCTATTGAGACAATATAGTTCTTGCCTCTGCAGTATCCTAATACCATTTATGTAATGCTGGTGACATCATTAACTCCATCATCAGCATGCTGCTCTTGAACGCTGGCTTCCAATGATTTTTCTCAAAGAATGTACTCTCTAGATGATGTCCACAAATACATTTCTTACCCAAAGTATGCCGGAAAATGTGAATGATCATTTGTTTCCTAGTCACCTTAAATTTACTATCTTCCAAAAATGTATTTTATTGATTTCTTTGGGCCATAATCACTGCATCCTTGGACCGGGATCTCTTTTGGTGTTGGCTGCACGCTACCTTCCACACATGGCCATCAGCTGGGAGGACCAGCCAGAGACCTGCAGCGGAGCCAGAAGAGCGGTCCCCTTTGCGTGCAAGGAATGCACTTGACCCACCCAGCCAGGCACAGCGTAACCGCAAGATCAGCAGCCAGAGAGGACAGCGATCGGAAGGGCGCGTCGTAAGGAGGACTTGCTGCCCCGCCCACTGCGCGCTGCCTGGTCAGAGGCGGGCAGCCCACCCTGGGTGTCAGCGGTGCTGCGCAGTGAATAAGGGACCTGCTGCCACCCCGCCGGCTCGGATGCTGCAGCCGGAAGCTGGCACCTCTGGTCGGAATACCGTGGGCCCCCAAAACTCGGGGAAGAAGGTCGGGGAGCTCATGGAAGGAAAGAAACCGGCCCAAGCGGTGGGGCCCCAGAAGATTTCCAAGAATGAGCTCAAAACGCAGAGCGCCCTGACCACAGGCAGTACGGAACTGCATACTTACTACATTTTTTTTTTTTTAATTATTAGCACCTTTAATTATTGTTTATTTATTTATTTTTTTGGCTGTGTTGGGTCTTCGTTTCTGTGCGAGGGCTTCCTCTAGCTGCGGCGAGCGGGGGGGCCACCCTTCATCGCGGTGCGCGGGCCTCTCACTATCGCGGCCTCTCTTGTTGCGGAGCACAGGCTCCAGACGCGCAGGCTCAGTAGTTGTGGCTCACGGGCCCAGTTGCTCCGCAGCATGTGGGATCTTCCCAGACCAGGGCTCGAACCCATGTCCCCTGCATTAGCAGGCAGATTCTCAACCACTGCGCCACCAGGGAAGCCCCATACTTACTACATTTTATAATATTATTCTAGCTCTGCCAGTAATAACTTGGATGGTTTTTGCTTTTGGCTTTATCTTCCCGGCAAAATATAGACCTTTCTCACAGTACTCAGGATCTGTTAAATCATTAATGGAGTGAAGATGCTTAATTTGTAGGCAGCTTTCTCAAATTCAAGTTATCTCAAAGTGAAAGAATGGCAAGCATGAACTTATCAATAATAAGCCAAGTATTCTTGATTTATGAAATTTATATAATTAAAGCACCACATGGATCCGGATTAGTTTTTTTACCTTTGGCATTTGTTTTCCCACATTTCAAATGCTGAATTATGTCCACAATATGTAATAGCTTATACAATATGGTTCTGTTGATGTCATTAAAGGGCAACTACAGAATAAAAATGTGTTTTAAAAATTTTTATTTGTTTAGACGGAAACATCTATAGAAACATATAAAATGTATATTCAGCTGTTCTTTCTGCACTTTAGAACACCTTAAAACATTAGAACACATTGTATTTTATATATTTATAAAGTATTATATTATAGATATATTTATTTGTTTTCCAGGAACAACAGTTTTGCCTAGGGCAGAGCATCAATGCATGTAGAATCGTAGAATGCTTATGCGAACTTACCTTGAAGAGGTCTTAATCCAGAGCATGTCACTCATGACAGGCTTGTGGGTTCATAAACTCCTGAAATGTGGTGGTATGTGTATTTCTTTCCTATCTCTGCTTAGCCAATTACCACAAACTTAGTGACTTAAGACAATGCAAATTTATTATCTATAGTTCTGTAACTGTAAGAACGGTATATATTTCTTACTGTCTGAAACAAGTCAGGCACAGGTCTCAGTGGGCTAAAATCAAGGTGTCAGCAGGACTGTGTTCCTTCTGGAGGCCCTAGGGGAGAATCCATTTCCCTGCCTTTCCAGCTTCTAGAGGCTGCCTGCATTCGTTGGCTCATGACCCTCATCCTCTTTAAAGCCAACAAATAGCTCATTTCTCAGGCATCACTCTGATACTCCATGACACTCCTCTTTCGTTGCCACTTTGCCTTTCTCTGACTTTGATTCCTCCTCTTGTAAGAACCCTTGTGATTACAGTGAGTCCACCAGGATAATCCAGTATCCTCATCTCAAGATCCTTAACTTGATCACATCTGCAATGGCTCTTTTGCCAAAGTATAAAGTAACACTCACATTTCCCAGAATGGCTCTTCAAAGGGGTCTGTGACTCAAAGTAGTTTAAACACTTATTCCCACAATTTGATCACCCGCCCCCATCTCTTAGGAGGGAAATTAGTCCTAGAGAGATTGACTTGTACAAGACCCTATGAATCATGAGAGAGTGTGTTTCCCTGCACCTCACTTTGACCCTTCATAACTATGGCCTATTGAAAACAAATTGACAGATTAGAGCAGTGACTGCCACTTCCTGCATGAGAAAGAGAATACCAGAGATTCCTGGGCAAGCTTGCAGTTAGTCTATAGCTAACAAGATCAGTGCTGCTGGCTGTTGGGTAGCTCAGGTCCAAAGTGAGAGTGGACAAGTCAGTTTGCTAAGAAGAGCAGTGCCCTGAAAGTGAGCCGTTATATATGCTGGTACAGTGGAAGTGGAAAGAGAGGGACTCAGGTGTGATATGGCATCTTATTGTTGGAACTCAGGATGTTTTAGTTATTCACGGACAGGAGTAGGAGGAGAATCCTCCTAACACCTGCAAGGCCCTGGAAGGTTTGTGATATGCCTCCTGTTGCTGTATTCAGTGCTGTGGAGTGCAGTGTGAGAAGTCAGACTACCAGGGCTAGATTCTGGCTCCATCACTTATAGGTGTGGGAACACTGGCAAAGTGCTTGACTTCTCTGTATCTCAGTTTACCTCATCGATAAAATGGGGGAACTCATTTTATTAGAGTCAGATAGGCCTGGATTCCAATTATGAATCATGATTCACCAGTTATCTAATATAATAATTATATCAATGAGAAAGCATTTTATTCTTATAGGACTTTATACAAAATACTTTCACATTCTCTATGTCATTTAATAGCATTTCAGCAATTCATTTTCTAATATGTGACTCCGTTTACCATTTTGCTGTAAAGAGTGAATGGAATAATTTGTTTAAAGTAGCTGCATAATATGGAAACACTACGAATTATTTTTACCACAACTGTGTCACCACTACACTTGCGTGCAGCCATCTGTCTAGACCACTGGGGAGCAGCAGAGGAAACAAAATAAAATCCATTTCTTTCTGAAGTTCTGATGTACTGAGATTAGAGTTTCATTGTACTTGGTTAGCACAGAGGAATAATTCGGGTCGGGAATAACGTAATTTGTCTCTCTGGAAGTACCATCTTTGCTCCTTGGTCCAGAGGTCACACTTATAGATGTGTACCCCACAGCTCAGGGAGCCAATTGTGTAGCTGTCTACTCTGAGGACAGCCTGCCAACATCTATTCTTTAGTGACCAGTGCCAAATTTTGGTAGATTTATTTAGAAGCTAAAATTGTATCTCTAAACTATATATTTTGAGGTAACAAATAGCTGCTGAGTCTTGCATTTAGAAGGCCTTTGGTTGGCCGTAATATTTCAAAGTTTTAAGGTTAATGTGATTTCCCTTTGCGCTACAAACAGAATGCAAGAAAGCACTTTTTAAAATCACATTGCTGGGGCTTCCCTGGTGGCGCAGTGGTTGAGAATCTGCCTGCTAATTCAGGGGACACGGGTTCGAGCCCTGGTCTGGGAGGATCCCACATGCCGCGGAGCAACTAAGCCCGTGAGCCACAACTACTGAGCCTGCGCGTCTGGAGCCTGTGCTCCGTAACAAAAGAGGCCGCGACAGTGAGAGGCCTGCGCACTGTGATGAAGAGTGGCCCCCGCTTGCCGCAACGAGAGAAAGCCCTCGCACAGAAACGAAGACCCAACACAGCCAAAAATAAATAAATAAAATCACATTGTTGTTTCTTATTACAATCATGCATTAGGATTTTTTTAATGGAATTGGAGACTGAGAACAGAAAGAAGACAAAGAAGATGATGAGTATAAGTATGATTCTGCAACTCAGCTTTGGAGAACATTTAGAAAGCTGAGTAAAACATGTCTAAACATTGGGATTGTATTTGTCTCCCGGGAAGGAGGCAGCTTGGATTGTGGCAGGCAGATGGGGGAGCTGATGAAGTTAAGAAATGACCAAGTCTGTATTTATGCCAAGCCACAGCATTTGATGTAGGTTCCAAAACCATTTGGTAGCAAAATATAAGGTAGTATTAGCACATAATTGATTTTAATCATATGTTTTAAAATTACATAAATCCATTAAGCATAAAGGGGAGGAAGTACAATGTTCTTAATGGAAACGTTTCATCTAACTGGCTATGGAACAGAAGAATATGCTGGACAAAACCAAAAAAACTTGGCAATTTAATTTGAAATAGATAATATACAATAAAACTCAAGGTTGTGTACTACCCTTTAAGTATTCATATAGATGCTATAAAGCCCTTTGAAGCCATGCAGAGGAGCCAAAAAATACTTAGTCTTTTGATAGAAAACTACAGTGATAGGTCATGATTAAGTGGTTCAAAAGATAAACTGTATGTAATACTCTGAAAGAGTTTGGTATAGAAAGCGCTTCTAGAATATAGTGGAAAGAAAGTTTCCTGGTGTCAGTATATGAACAGCTATTCTTTCTGATAATATAATGCTTTAACTTCATACACTCTGACTTTGCTGACAGAAAAATCTTACTGAAAAGTGTTTTTTCTAATTTCTGTATATTATTCTATATATCAGAGTATACTCCCTGAAAACTAATAAAATAATTCTGATCATGATATAAAATGTTGATTTAACTAGTGTGTCCCAATACAGAGGAACTTCAAAGATTCTCAGATAAATAGGGCCATAGAATTTGGAGCTGGAGAAGACGGTAGAGAACAAAGTGGAAGGGGCCTTTCATAATTACACAGCTCATATCACAGCAGACAAAGACCCTACTTCCATACTTACTTCTATTTTTTAAAGATCCCTCTTGTAATGTCATATCAGAACTGTATATCGAATTAGATGACAAAGTGGAATGACCCTCCTTGGCCACTTGAAAAAATCAGTACACAAACATTCTTTTAAATGTGGAATGCCAGCGAATGTCTGTAGAGAAAGCTCAGAATCAAACTCAGTGATATTTTCCTTCCAATAAAAACAACCTGAGCTACTAGCACTCCAGAAGATTGTATACTCATTCATCTGTATATATATAAACATAAACATCTTATTAGATTTAGAAGGGACCTCAAGAATTCATTTGGTTCAGTTCCTTCCCCTCCAGCAGGTATCATCATCCCTACTTTACAGATGCAACAACTGAGTCCCAGAGAGACTAACCAACTTGCCCAGTGAGTAGTGGAGAGGGAGGAACAGGTCTCCTGTCCTAGCAAACTACCATACTATGTGTCTCCTATTGGTTAAAAAAGGATAGTCTTCTTAGAACTCATTTTTTATTTGTTTCTGTTAAGTTTGAGGGACCCATAATTTCACACAAAATAGACTCTTCCACGACTGTGTAAAAGTAGATTACCAAGTGAGTGATTGTTTTTTAGATAGTCAAATTCTCCGGTCTCCTTGAAAGTGAATCCTGAAAGTCAGCTTGACTTTTGGCAGTTGGTCCATTGTCCAATAAGCAGCCACTATTTTGGTTTAAAAGATAAAGAAAAACCCTCGCTTTGCTTATTTTGGCCAATGAACCAGTTGAAGTGAATGTGGCAAAAATCAGGCATGAGACACTGTATATATCAGAAATAATCAAAATAAAATAGAAAACTGTCAAATATTAGAAGTGAAAAGGTAGGTAGGTCTTCCTTTTTAGAGTTCTAGATAACGGATATACAAATATAGGTTGCAGTCTTGCTTTCTAATACGGATTATGAGTGCAAAGGTGCAATTTGATAATGGAAAGGTACCGAAGGTGTCATCGTAGTGGAACACAGGGGAAACTTTCTAGGATAAACTTTCTATATCATAGCTGTAAAAATACTTCTGGTATGGAGGTGCTACAAATAACATTTATGACACCAGTGAGGATACAATATGTCATCTTTCCTTGGTTACGGCACGATGACTCAAGACCTTCTTGCATGGGCTTCTCCCTTACATGTTAACACTTTAGAAAGGGCTTTTTATCCTGATTCCCAAAAGGTCAGATATTTAAGCTTGAAGAAAGAGGAAGAAGCAGTGAAAAGTTGCTGGATATTATATAGAGGTAGAAATTTTTAACAACAGAAATTAGAGACAGGGAAAATAATGGTAGAAGACACGGAATGCAAAGAGGGAGGGTGACAGTAACATTTATTACCACTTGTTTTATGAAAGGCACTGTGCTGAGTACTTAGCTTATATTATCACATTTAATTGTCACATATATCCTCACAGTAGCTCTGAGGTAACTACTATGCGCAGATAACAAAATGGCTCTCAAAGATATTAATTTCTGCGTAGCTACTAGGTAACAAAACTAGGATTCAAAGTTTGATGTGACTACGGGGCTTCCCTGGTGGCGCAGTGGTTGAGAGTCTGCCTGCCGATGCAGGGGACACGGGTTCGAGCCCTGGTCTGGGAGGATCTCACATGTCGCGGAGCGGCTGGGCCCGTGAGCCACAACTACTGAGCCTGCGCGTCTGGAGCCTGTGCTCCGCAACAAGAGAGGCCGCGATAGTGAGAGGCCCGCGCACCGCGATGAGGAGTGGTCCCCGCTCGCCACAACTAGAGAAAGCCCTCGCACAGAAACGAAGATCCAACACAGCCAAAAATAAATAAATTAATTAATTAATTTAAAAAAATTTTTTAAAGTTTGATGTGACTACAATTTTCACATTTTTTATTTTTATTTTATCTTATTTTTATTATTTTTTTAAATTTTATTTATTTATGGCTGTGTTGGGTCTTTGTTTCTGTGCGAGGGCTTTCTCCAGTTGCGGCAAGTGGGGGCCACTCTTCATCGCGGTGCGCAGGCCTCTCACTATCGCGGCTTCTCTTATTGCGGAGCACAGGCTCCAGACGCACAGGCTCAGTAATTGTGACACACGGGCCTAGTCGCTCCGCGGCATGTGGGATCTTCCCAGGCCAGGGCTCGAACCCGTGTCCCCTGCATTGGCAGGCAGATTCTCAACCACTGCGCCACCAGGGAAGCCCCCACATTTTAAAAAATTAGACCAATATAGCCACTACCAGACCATCAGTGAAATTTCAAAAAGCGAAGCTGGCACAATGATCAGATAAACTGATTTTGGAAATAGCATTTAGGATGGACTTCTGTAAACAAATATCAGAAGAGAGAAAAAAAGATGAAGAGATTACACTGAAACTCCCTCACCACAAAAATAAAATATCTGTTAAGCAACCTGAAATGTGAAATGTGCTATGATTAAGGTTTTAATTCAGTACCTCCTGATTTGCTTTCCTCATTATCCTCATCCAACCTGTCTCCAAGGAAGCTGTAGTGACCTTGCATGTCATTACCCATGCAGAGAAAGCTGGGTACTGAAATATCTCTCCAGTCGTGACATGAGGGAATACGGATGTGTTGGACATCTTCATTTCCAGGAATGAAGCCAAATAGCTTCTTTATATGCTGCACGATGAGGAACCGTGAGTGCTGTGCTGCAGCTTGTTCAAAGAGCTCCCTCTCATTGTAGAGGTGGTTGGTCCAGTAGCGATGCCGCGGAGAGGTGAGGGGTGAGCAGCACCTCGCCAAAGAGCAGGAGACTAGGACAGCGATGGTTGCCAAGGTGATCAAAATCCAGCCCAGCATCTTCATATAATTATTCAAAAGAAAAACAGAAAACATCAATATATCAAATATTTAAGAAACAACCATGGCAGGAGGGATTCCTACAAAACGGAGAGCTAAAATGTGGGTAAGAAATTTGCTTTTCTAGTCTTTAGCATATTAGCAGGTGTTATTCATTTGATCCCAGATGCAGGTGTGACAGAGGATATAGGCCCAACCATTTCAACTTGGTTTTGGGATTACAAAGGATTTTTGGACTTGGGGGATTTCCAAAGGATTTTGAAATGGATTCTAAGTACTGTCCTTGAAGTGGCAGACATGATAACCTACCAATTACCTTTGCATAATGGACATAAAATACATACTTTGATTTTAGCTCAACCATCAGGTATAGGGCCATGCATTCTTTGGACACTTAATAAATATTTGATAATGATAGTGATGAAAATGATGATATAATAGATAATAATGGTAGCTTCGTAAGGTGTCTTCAATGATGTACCAGCAAGTATTTGTTGACATTTCTTCTTGAATTGCTCTTTCCTTTTATTTTTCTGTGACCAAAGAAAGTCAGTGAGCAGACTCTCATGTCCTTAAATGTGTAGCACCTATTGTTTTCCTTTTCATTTTCCTCTCCTTTCAAATAAGCATTTGCTGACCAGTTTTATGATTGATTTTTGAAATATACTTTGAAAGGAAAATGAACTAGATTTTATTTGCAACTATTTAGTTTCCATTTTTAAAGACTGACATAAGTAGCTCTTTTCTATATTTAGATTCCTTTTTTTCCTTTTCATTATTCTTTTTTTCAATATTTAGTGGTGGTTATGTAGATTGAGAGAGACAGATTCCACACATTTAGGGAAGCCAGCAGTATGCAGCCATAGTCTGGGAGGTGAAGGTGTCTTCCACAGCTTGTGATTCACTAACAGGCCTGGTATTACCAGTGTGTGCAGAGCAGGATAGCTTCAGTCTAGAGAGGCTGAAACCTACAAAGTGATACTGAGGCCAGCACAGCAGAGGAAAGGTCATCTTGGATGCCCATTAATTCATCAGCTATCATTTACTGAGCCCAAGGCTGACCTCCCACCATGTGCTGTGCATGGCGCTTGGTTATTGGGACTCACATGTGAATTTAGATACGTTCATTCTTTCCAAGTCTTTATGCCTAAGGAGGGAGACAAAATATAAAGCCTAGAAATATTCTGTGTTGAGAGCAATTTTTTCAACTAAATAGCATTAGTATTTTTAAAATTTAATAACTGAAAAGCGACAGGTCAAAAAATGGCTTTGCAATAAGTAGCTTAAAATTAATGTGTTTTTCTCAATATTCAGTAATAACCTATAGGGAAGGGAAAAGAATCTGAAAAAGAATGGATATAAGTATATGTATAACTGAATCACTTTGCTGTACACCTGAAACTAACACAACATTGTAAATCAACTATACTCTAATCTAAAATAAAAATTAAGTTAAAAAAATTAATGTGTTCTTACTGAATTGCAGTGATTTGAAATGTGTTTTTTCCCCAAATCCCTTGGAGAAACTGATAAAAACCAATGATTCTTTCTGTAATGACAAAAATGTACTTGTACATCTTTAAATTTAACCCATAAACCCAGTAGGTTTAGGTCTTCTCCTCACTTCACTCCACCCCCTCACACAAACCTATCTAAGGACACTAAATTTAGAACTATCACTGGTGTTTATTTTTAATCATAATTCAGCTTCCTGTAATTTTAGATGAGATTTTAATATATAAGAATGCATATTTAAGAATATAGATGCAGAAAGATGGAATTTAGTAATATAGCAATAATAATTTTAATATGAATATCTGAAATTAATTGTTTTAATATAGATTCTGAACACAGTACTGAGCACTTTAGATGTATTAGTTTATTTATTACTCACTCCAACCCTATGTGATAGATCCTATTAATAATGTCCCCATTTTACAGCTGAGAAAAGTGAAGCATGGATGAGTTATACAACTTGCTTAAGGTTTTGCAGGTTAATAAATGGCAAAGCAAGACAAACGCAGGTCTGCTGACTCCAAAGCCCAACATCCTAACTATATTTACATAGCCGCTCAGTAAAAATCAAATTGATGAGTGGCATCTAGTTTGTGTTCTATAATCAGACAATATGAGAAGCAGCAGGTATGGGAAATGTTTCCAGTGATTGTAGTTAATATGGGATAGCAGAGCACCAAATAAAAAATCAAGAACTTACTTGTGACTGGTATCTGTGCAGAAAAGCGACTTCATCTCTGACCAGGATCATGTCGGATGGAGCTGATTTGCAGCATGGAAACCCAGCTAAGATCTCTTCCCGTTTGCTGGCACTGACATTATCAAACACTCGATAATGATCCACAGATGCGAATTCACTTGCTGAGCATTCGTAGTACGTGCCTGTCAGCAGGGTCACCGCCAGCCACGTTAATGGAAGAACAAGTGCCCTCCCAGTGATGCTGAAAAAGCGAAGGCAAGCCAGCTTGCTCTCCAGGAAGCTGATTCTCCGGGCCGGAGGGGTACAGCTGCAGCAGTATTCATTGGGAATTGTCCACATCTGGCTTCTCAGAGCAAAGCCAGCAACCAGAAGGATTAAGGCAGGAATGACTAGAAAAGTAGAACCATAATAGAAGTTTTTCCCAACCTGACAGGGACATCTGAATGTGAAAGAGGAGATTTGTTGCCCACCATAGTCAAAGCAGCAATTAAAGAATTGCTAGGGCTTCCCTGGTGGCGCAGTGGTTGGGAATCTGCCTGCCAATGCAGGGGACACAGGTTCGAGCCCTGGTCTGGGAAGATCCCACATGCAGCGGAGCAGCTGGGCCCGTGAGCCACAACTACTGAGCCTGCGCGTCTGGAGCCTGTGCTCCGCATCAGGAGAGGCCGCGATAGTGAGAGGCCTGCGCACCGCGATGAAGAGTGGCCCCTGCTTGCCGCAACTAGAGAAAGCCCTCACACAGAAACGAAGACCCAACACAGCCATAAATAAATAAATTAAAAAAAAAAAAGAATTGATAAATGTTCCACTCCTCTGCAGAGAAGATACAGTATTGTTGAGAGCTGGGCTCATCGTTGGGAAGTCCTTACACAAATCAGCTTGTAGCCCTTTCTGATCATTAGACTCCACCAGCTATAACCACTTTATGGGATCTTACTGGTTTAACTGGTTGTGTCAAGTGACCCAACATCCTTACATGTTTAAAGGATTCTAGCATCTTTCCTTGTGTACTTTGTGAATCCTGAGCTAATAAATGCACTTCACAGTACAGCTGGAGGGACCTGAGGGAGAGATTTATCTGGTCTGAATGATGGGGGAAATTTCTTCAGTGTATCTTTCTACTAAAAAGAAGATGACTTGCTTGCAAAACAAACTGCTGCCATCTTTCTATGTGCTGCTTTGTGTGACACAAAATGCTCAACACTAGCAGAAGAGCATTGGAAGAAATACATAGAACATTCTTACTGGTCCAGGACTGTGTTACCATAAAATTATGGCATAAAGAATAATGGAAATTACCTAATACTAGAGCAATCTAAATTTAGGGCTGTGTGGAGCATCCATAACTTCAGAGTTTTTCCAGAAGATCCCAAAAGCTTTCCCAAAAGAGAAGAAAAAGACTTGGGTACCCATAAAACCAAATCACAACAAAAAAATTCTACCTTTGCATAAAAATGTGTTTGTATTGACAGAACATAATATAATAATGTGTTGTTTAAAAGTTAAGTTGCAAATTTGTTAATAAGGTATCTTTTTGTTATATGAAAATATAATATTTGGTTAATTAATAAAGTTATATATATAGACAAGAATTTAGTGATCAAACATGTAAAATGTTATCTATATTTATTTAATCATCAAATGTTTTTGTATAATTTCTATATAAAAGGCCCTGGTGTAGGCTTGCCTTGTCTCAAAAAAAATGAATAAGATATAAATTTCTCTTCTCAAATAAATCTCAGCTGGCCTTGGTTAAGTACATAATCAGTGAATTGAAACATAATGCTGAGGAACTGACCCAAAGTGCAGTACAAAAAGACAAAGAAATAAAATAATGTATCTTAAAAAGTAGTTAAAGGAGGGAGGAACACTCCCAAACTCATTCCACAAGGCCACCATCACCCTAATACCAAAACCAGACAAAGATATCACAAAAAAAGAAAACTACAGGCCAATAATACTGATGAACATAGATGAAAAAATCCTCAACAAAGATCAAGTGGGGTTTGTCCCAGGCATGCCAGGATTCTTCAATGTAGGCAAATCAATCAATGTGATATACCATATTAACAAATTAAAGGATAAAAACCATATGATCATCTCAATAGATGTAGAAAAAGCTTTTGACAAAATTCAGCACCCATTTATGATAAAAACTCTCCAGAAAGTGGGCATAGAGGGAACCTACCTCAACATAATAAAGGCCATATATGACAAACGCACAGCCAACATCATTCGCAATGGTGAAAAACTGAAACCATTTCCTCTAAGATCAGGAACAAGACAAGGTTGCCCACTCTCACCACTATTATTCATCACAGTTTTGGAAGTCCTAACCACAGCAATCAGAGAAGAAAAAGAAATAAAATGAATCCAAATTGGGAAAGAAGAAGTAAAACTGTCACTGTTTGCAGATGACATGATACTATACATAGAGAATCCTAAAGATGCCACCAGAAAACTACTAGAGCTAATCAATGAATTTGGTAAAGTTGCAGGATACAAAATTATTGCACAGAAATCTCTTGCATTCCTATACACTAACGATGAAAAATCTGAAAGAGAAATTAAGGAAATACTCCCATTTACCACTGCAACAAAAAGAATAAAATACCTAGGACTAAACCTACCTAAGGAGACAAAAGACCTGTATGCAAAAAACTATAAGACACTGATGAAAGAAATTAAAGATGATACAAACAGATGGAGAGATGTGGGGTGTGGATGGTGATGTGCTGAATTGGGCGATCGGGATTGACACGTATACACTGATGTGTATAAAATTGATGACTGATTAAAAAAAAAAGAGAGACATGTACCACAATGTTCATTGCAGCACTATTTACAATAGCCAGGACATGGAAGCAACTTAAGTGTCCATTGACAGGTGAATGGGTAAAGAAGATGTGGCACATATATACAATGGAATATTACTCAGCCATAAAAAGAAATGAAATTGAGTTATTTGTAGTGAGGTAGATGGACCTAGAGTCTGTCATACAGAGTGAAGTATGTCAGAAAGAGAAAAACAAATACCATATGCTAACACATACATATGGAATCTAAAAAAAAAAAAAAAGGTTCTGAAGAACCTAAGGGTGGGACAGGAATAAAGACACAGACATAGAGAATGGACTTGAGGACACGGGGAGGGGGAAGGGTAAACTGGGACAAAGTGAGAGAGTGTCATGGACATATATACACTACCAAATGTAAAATAGATAGCTAGTGGGAAGCAGCCGCATAGCACAGGGAGATCAGCTCAGTGCTTTGTGACCACCTAGAGGGGTGGGATAGGGAGGGTGGGAGGGAGACGCAAGAGGGAGGGGATATGGGGATATATGTATACATATAGCTGATTCACTTTGTTATACAGCAGAAACTATCACAACATTGTAAAGCAATTATACTCCAATAAAGATGTAAAAAAAAAAAAAAGCAGTTAAAGGAAATAGAAAACAGATTAAGCAACTCCATGTTCTGTCTAATAGGAGTTCTCGAGGAAAAAATGAAGGAGCAGACAGAAAAGCAATATTTGAAGAGAAATAACTGAGAATTTTGCAGAATCAAAGAAAGTTCTTACATCAGAAGAGTGTTATCTATTCTGAACAGTGTCACTAAAGATAAATTCACATCTGGACACATCATAGTAAAACTGCAGATTGTGAAAAATAAAAAAGCTTATAAAAGCTTAAAAGCTTAAAAGCTGTCAGAAAGAAAAGACAGATAACCTACAAAAAAATGACAATAGACTGACAGTACACTTCTCATCAGTAACAACAGAGACCAGAAGATGATATTCAAAGTGCTTTGTACCAGCTAAACCATCATTCGAGACAGAGCAAAATAAAGACACATACAGACTAAGGGAATTTACCACCCACAGAACCTCATTAAGAGGATTATTAAAGGATATATTTCAGCAAGGAGAAAAATAAAGGCTGAGGAAAGACATGGGAGCAAAAATTAATGATGAGTGCAAATATATTTTTAATGTTCCTTTATTTAATTATTAGTTATTTCTACAAATAACTACTTTTTATTTTAAAAGATACAACTAAGGTAATCCATGGTTATAATAAGATATCACTGCATAGCTCCTAAAATGGCAAAAATTAAAAAGACACGCCATACCAAATGTTGGTGAGGATTGCAGAGCAACTGTAACTCTTATATACTGATGTTGGGAACGCAAAATGAAACAACCACTTTGGAAAATTGTCAGTTTCCTTAAAAGTTACCTATATATACCTGCCATAAAACACAGGCACTTGTCTCCTAGTTATTTACTCAAGAGAAATGAAAGCATATGTCCACATGAAAACTTGTACATGAATGACAGAGCAATTTTATTTATAATAGCTGCAAACTGGAAACAACACAAATGTCCATCAACAGGTGAGTGAATCAACAAACTGTTATATATCCATGTAAGGGAAAACTACTCAGCAAAATAAAGGGAATAATCTTTTGATATATACAATAACAAGAATGAATTCAAAATAATTTTCTGAAAGAAAGAATTCAGGCACAGGAATACATAATGTATGACTATTTACATAAAATTCTTTAAAAATGTAAATTAATCTCTCCTGACAGAAAACAAACCAGTGCTTGCCTAGGGAGTAGGGGAGGAGGAATAAGAAGAGAGGAATTACCAGGGTCATGGGACAACTTGTGGCAGAATGTATCAATTTGAACCATGGGATTTTAATTTACGGAAGTGACTGAATGATGACACAGAGACGTCAATGCCACTGAAAGAAAAATTTATTACTTACATTTACCAAGAGAAGGGGGCGTGCCAGGCCACTCAGGGCCACATGGGGAAGTGCCAGGTTTGGTCAGGAGGCAGAAAGGAGGAGGGAAAGCCTAGGCCAGAGCTTTTAGTGGGGTTTCTGTGGGAAAGGCAAGGCAGGACAGGGGAAACAGCTTAGGGTTGGCTAATTCAAATAATTCTGGTGGGCTTCAGGGCATGGGGGCTGTTGCTACTTGTCTGGTACCTGGTCCTGGGTTGATTTAGAGCAGAGGAATTTTTGGCTTGGTGTATGAGAGTTAGACAAGAGAGTGGGTCAGAATATGGATTCCGGATCACACAAGAGATACAAACTACTTTGGCTGTTGGTTTGGTCCTGTAGTTAATGGATACAAAATAGACAAAGAATCAAAGAAAACACAGTTACAAAACAGGAGTGATGGAAATATTAATTATGTTGCTTAATTTGATGGCTTCAGGGGCGTACACATATGTCAAAACTTATCAAACTGTAAATCACTTATATTTCAATAGAGCAGTAAAAATCTTAAGTATAATTACTAAATAATAGAAATACAGTGCATAGATCATTCAGAAACAGGGGAAATAAAAAGAGAATAATGATAAGAAAAGAGATAGTAAACAAAGGAAAAAGGATGGTAAAAAGAAAACACAAAATAATGGTAGACATGAGACCAAACACATCAATAATCACACATACAAAAATTTTAAATAGCTAACAATTACTGAGTGCTCACTACATACCAGGCACTGTTCAAGAACTTTATCTTACTTAATTCCCACAATAATCCTATGATGAGGTACTAATACTATCCTCAGCTTTTTTACAGATGAGAAAATTGTGGTATGGAGAGATAAAGGAAATTGCAAAGGGCCACACAGAGATGAGTGAAAGGGCCAGGACTAGGACCCAGGTGGTCTGGCACATGCTTTTAAGAGCTGGTGTAAACTCACCTACAGAGTGATTAAAAAATAGAGTCGTTCCACTTACAAGTGACACACCTAAAACTAGACCACACACAAAGCTTGAAAAATAAAGGTATTGAAATACGCATGACTGGAAATAATAATATTAATATAAGGCAAAAGTGAGCTAAAGGCAAAAAGGGTCAAAAGGGCTAATTTTGAACACAATCATAATAAAAGGAACAATCCATTATGAGATATGACAGTCATGAACTTGTATGTCTATGACTGTATAACTGAAATATATAAAGCAAAAAATCAACTTATAAGGAGAAATTCTTATAATCATAGAGATTTTTAACATGTTAGAAATGATCAGGAAAACATTAGATAGTAAACATTGAAAGGATATAAAAGATATGAAAGAACAAAATTAGCAAGCTTTGTCTAAGATGTAGTGTTCCATACTCTAAAAATCGAGAATAAGCATTTTTATAAGTTCCCCATAAATCATTTGCCAAAACATACTGATCATGTACAAGATCACAAAGAAAATTTCAGCATTAACATCTAATAACAAGGAAACAGATTGAAAAACCAGGGTAATAGAATGCCATAGAGTAGGGGTTGGCAATCTATAGTTCAGGGACCAAACTGACCCACTGCCTGTTTTGTATGACTTTTAAGCCAAGAATGATTTTTACATTTTAAAATGGTTTGAAAGTTTTTTTAAATATTTTGTGACATGTGAGAATTACATGAAATCCAAATCTGAGTGTGTATAAATGAAGTTTTATGGTCATATAACCACACCTGTTCCTAAACTGTCTATGGTTCCTTCCCACCACCACAGCAGAGTTGAGTAGTTGTGACAGAGTCTGTATGGCCTTAAAGCCTAAAATAATCCAGCCCTTTATACAAAAAGTTTGCTGACCCCCTATTACAAAGCTGTGAAAAATAAATTAACTAGAATGACAGGTATGGATATAGATAAATCTTAAATAATTTTGGAAGAAAAAGGCAAGCTGTAGGATACCTGCAGTATGATACCTTATGTAAAGTTTTAAAATAAAATAATATTATGTATTCTTTATGGTTACTGACATCTGCAGAATTTAGAAATATATATAGAAACAATAAATATCAAGTTCTGGGTAGTGGTGAGGAAGAAAGAATAAGATTAAGGAGGGTACAGGATATCTCAACTGTATCAGTACTGCTGTAATGTTTAAAACAAAGCCTGAAGTATGGATAGAAATTTGTTCAGTAGAGCTTGGTAGTAAGTACTACATCTTCCTTATGTTTATAATTTCATATTTTAAAAATACGTTTAGTAGAGTATATGGGAAGTAAGGAAGTGGAGAAGGAAATTGTAGACCATTCTTTCAGGGAACATTGATTAGAAGTCGTTATTGAGGAGTCAAAGTCTTGTTGTAAGGGAGTTTGTTGATGACAAATTCTTAAGTTTTTATTGTCATTTACCGTTGAAAGAACTGACGTTGTCTGCAGTACTAGCATGTACCTTGTCAATGATTGTGAATGGTTGCATCCATGAGTAATCATTTTCTTTGGGGCTTTATAGCCAAATAGTCTCCTTGTTAAAGATAGTTTGCTGTTGCCTGTCTAGCCAACATGTAAAATGTCTACCCCTCAGCAGGGATCCGCCAACTCATTCACTGAGCACATGCTGGTGTTTGTACATGGGTACGGGAAATCAGGTCTGCCGGCTAGAGCTGTCTTCAGAGGGGTAGGGGTGCTGAGCGAATTAACACTGATTTTACGTAAAGAAATTCACTTAAACACCAAAAGCAGACTTAAACAGAAAAAGAAGTTGCAAAAAGATAACAAGCCCCTGGACCAGACGTTATAGTAACTGGAAGTGGCTTTGCATTGTCTGAGAGTTTGTGGATGATCACCATTATGTTTACTGTTATGATGGTAAACATAATGCTGACAGATGTGTAGATGTCCTCCTCTTTTAGCATCTCCCCAATTCTCTACTCAGCTGCCCTGGTACTTCCTACAGGACCAGTATAGGGGAGTGGCCCAGCTCACCACTTACTTGTGTTGATTGGCTGCAGCGCAGATACGATGAGATTGAAGAATGCGTCATTCTCCCAACACCGGCTCCAAATTCAGTCCTCGGCTACAGAATGAACCCTTGATAAAAGAGGAAAAATTTATCTTCTGCATTATTTTGAAATGACTCTTCTTCCTAGTTTGCTGCCGGGGCAGAAATTATAGATCATCTACCTGTTCGAAACATAACCTCTGTGCTTTCCTCTATTAAAGTGAAGGGCGGTTTTACATAAAAAGGAGCCTGGGGAACACAAGGCTCGCTTTGATCAGAAGAGCCGCTGAAGGTAAGCAGGTTTCATAGTCTGAACCACAGCAAAGCAGTGACCCAGCCAGTGCCTGCAGCTAGGCTTGTGCAGGCTGTGGTTCTGCATGGAAGCGCCTGGCAGGGGCTCCTTCCTTAAGCGCTGTGGTCCTGGCTGCCGGGGTGCGGAAAGGGGGGAGACCCATCCGTCTGGAGGAAGGGCTGGCTTTTTCTAATGAACCCATGATGTCCTGAATTCTCATAGCGGCCCTGATGTCACCATAGCATTAGAGTTCAGTGAAATCGATTCCTGTATCATCATACCCCTCCCACCGAGTACACAGGCCTTATCTGTTGTTCTCTGGATGTCTGATCCAGAACCAACAATTGCCCCCAGATTGGGCACAGCAACATGCTGTCAGCATACCTGATTAGCTTTTGCGAATCTACCTCTAAAATACTTTGCTCTAACATAATTAGAGTGTGTGCAGTAGAAAAAATAACATTCTTGATTCGCAGTCAGCAAATTGAGCCCAAATCACTCTTTGTTGTCTACTATCCAGCTAACCTTGAACAAATTTCTTAACCTCTGACTTTTAGATTCCTATCCTTTAAAATGGTCATGATTACAGTACTGACTACTTCACAGGTTGTAGCTGAATTACAATGAGATAAAGAGAATGAAAAACATGTTGTAAACTGTAAAGTTTGTATAAACGTAAGGTGTTATTAATCTGCCGCTGCAAAGCGCCCCCATGCCAGTAACACTGATTTTCCTGATAATTAGTCACATAGGCACTAATGGAAATGTCTTAAATATTGTAGAATTCCATTCAGTATATTCAGTACAAAAATCATCTATAGTAATTAGTGTTTATATAGTACATTATAATGTGTTTTATAGCACACATTATCTCTGATACTCACAATTATTCTGTGGGGTGGATATTATTATTGCCATTTTCCAGATGCAGCAAAGAGCAATATAATGGCTTGTCCAAGGTGACTTGGCCAGTAAATGGTAGAAATGCAGCTGAGCCTGAGCCTACCAAATCCTCCTAGGCTCTTTGAACTACACCACACTCTTCTTCAAAGTAGTCAGTAGTCTGTCACTTTAGAGCAAGAATTTTCCAGCACACATAGGCTAAATGACTCAAGCTGTAAGAAATAGGAAACTACTTTCTCAAATTGAGTTTTATGCTTCTATTTCTGGAACAGTTTTGATCCTCTGAGCCCTGCAGTTGTCACGATGAGAAGGTTTCTTGTTTTAACGTGATGTATTTATACTTCTGCATAAATAAAGACAGCCTTCAATAGCTAACATCTCAGGTACTTTCAAAAGAAAGCTAAGGGCTTGCTTTCTCTGACAGAATCATTATACATTATTAAACTGTAGAACATGCGTTTTGAGCAACAGTTTTGTAAGAAAATATTACCAACCAAATTCTATCATACCTTAAAATTGCTAATTATGAAGAAAAAACGTTACCAGATATACTTGAATTTTGTAATCACACAAGATGGGTATCTGTGATACCTGTTATTTGGGGGATAACATGATACCTTGAATCCAGGATTTAGTGCCTATAGATTGCTGATCCTGTCTCGAATTCACACAACAATCAATACAAAGACTGAATAACACTAACATTTAGATTTGTCTTGGTTTGTGAAGCTTTCTGTTTGTGATTTTAAAACAATGCCTTGGCATGAGAGCAAAACACCGCTCATATTCTTTTGGGCAGAAGAATTTTCAGTAGCTGGTGCTTCTGGTCTGACTTTTCACTATCAGCTTTTATGCCTTTAGATTACAACTCATCCCCACAAGTGAAGCAGTATTTGATCATTGGCAATGTACACAGCTATAAAACAGTCCTATTTACAATTCTTTTCCTCTTCAGCTCAGCAGAGAGCAAAAGCAGTAGTGCAGAAGTAGCACCCGTGTCTCAGAGCAAGGAGGAACTTGCAAAAACAACACAAAAGGACAAAGATTGATACACTTTCTTCACCTGCCAGGCAAAATGTCTCGTCCTGCACACGGAAGACCAGAATACCATAAAATAGTAAGATCTTTTTATAAACATATTCTCAAAGAGATTTTTTTTCTACTTCAGAGAAATTGTTTTCTTGAGTGATTTCTGAATTATTTTGCAAGGGGATGCTATTAAGTAGACTTTTTCAGTGGAGCAAGGAAGTGTTTAGTGGAGAGAATCATAAATGACATTTCTGGATTATACTTCAATAAAGATGTTTAAATAAATAAATAAATAAATAAATAAATAAATAAATGACATTTCTGGGAATAGTTACAATGATCTCTTCCATACTGTGAGAGAATAATCGATTCTTTTTTTTTTTTGTCAAATTTTATTTATTTTAACTGTTGTAAAGTATTTCATACTTTTATAAACCAAAATTTATTCTTCTGTTGTTGGACATTTAGGTTTTTTCCAAATTTTGGCTGTTACAAATAATTCTGGAATGAACCTTCTTGGATATAGCTCCTTGTGCACACTTGGGGGAATTTAAAATACACGGTACATAAAGTTTACCAACTTCATCACAATTATAAAGGCGACTTTACATACATGGTTCTACCTTGAAATCTTATAACAACCCCAAGAGGCTGCCTGAAGGGGTAGTAACCTCCACTAAACCCTTCTAGCGTCTTCCTCCAATTGTTCTTATCACCACTCGGCATGTTCCTTCTCTGCATCATACACTCAAGTGTCTCTGTAATTCACACTGAAAACAACTGGCATGGTGGATATTGCTAGTTCCTGTCTCATATCCATTCGTCCTTCTTTCGTTATTACCAGAACATCAGTTTTGTTTGGGATGGCAGCATGCCCAGTTTTTTTAAAAAAAACAAACACATTACTCTCTATCTCCCATGCAGCTGCACTGGGGGCAGGGTTGGGGTTGGGGGGGACTCTGGCCAGTGAGGCTACTTGGGAATCTGTAGGGGAGTCTTCTGGGCAGCTACTGGAAAGTCTTGCTTTCTTTTTTTTTTTTTTAAACATCTTTATTGAAGTATAATTGCCTTACAATGGTGTGTTAGCTTCTGCTTTATAACAAAGTGAATCAGTTATACGTATACAATATGTTCCCATATCTCTTCCCTCTTGCATCTCCCTCCCTCCCGCCCTCCCCATCCCACCCCTCTAGGTGGTCACAAAGCACCGAGCTGATCTCCCTGTGCTATGCGGCTGCTTCCCACTAGCTATCTATTTTACATTTGGTAGTGTATATACGTCCATGACACTCTCTTACCCTGTCACATCTCACCCCACCCCCTCCCCATATCCTCAAGTCCATTTTCTAGTAGGTCTTAATCGATTCTTTATACATATTTTAAGGTCTTCTTTTCTGACTAATTAGATCTACAAAAGTGTCAAATTTTTCTTTTGTCTCTAACAGAAAATGTGAAAAGAGTAAGCAATTCTTTGTATTTCCTACTTGTAATTTGTTGTATTTCATACTTCATGAAATAGGAAACAAAATGTATACAAAATAGGTGATTATATATTAAATTAAGTAGGAATAGGTCATCAAAAACTCAGTATTAAAAGATTGCCTTTGAAAACATATTTTCTAGACTTAAATGTAAGTGATTATTATTGTGATTTGGTGTGTGCTATTATCTTTTCTGTATATTCCAAGTTCAGAGTTATTTTTAAAACTAATTTGAGGATAGATTGGATAAACATTATCCTTTAATCCTCTTTTATTATAGTTTAGAGGCATTCAGAAGTTACAGATATGAAAACTCATCAGTTTAAAGCTCTGTTAATTATTGCAGTAGACTGATGGGCATTGCATACAACTAAGTAATTTCAGGCGTGGATACTTAGAATTGTATGACTAACCCACGCACACCCCAGCTGGGAGCGCCGGCAGATGCCCCTTCTGGCATTCTGGAACTTTATTTCTTTTTTTGTGGGGCTCTAAAATGCTAAAAATATATTATACGTGGTTAATATTGCACCTAAATCACTTGATTTATGTATCAGTTAAAACACATTTTTATCCTGATATATCCAAAACCTTCTGAAATAATTAATGGTGTTCTATTTTTCATATATGAAATGATTGCTTTTTACTGTTTTTAAAACTGTGAAGACAAATTTATGTTGATCTCTCTTGTGATCAATTTGAGACCCTACTGGACATGTACTTCAAGATACAGCCTTTGGCCATGAAGCAAAATGAAGAACACTGGCCTTTATGGGCATTGAGCTTGAAACTCAGCTGGAAGTAAATTATAGTTAGTACCCACCCACCAGAGAGAGGAAAGAAAAGGAAATGCCATTTTTTCAGTTTAGCCTTAATTATAAATGGGCACAATGTTGAAGCTACGGCATATAAGTAGGTCTAATTTTAGCTCCTTTTCTCTCTTTTTTCAAATTCTTCTGTTTTACTGCTAGTGGTAACAACCACATTCATTCATTTCTCTCTCCCCCCCCCCTTCACCTTTGCTTATTCTTTTGCTGTGGTATTGGCATACAACAGTAATTTATCTTCTGCTGTGGCTTGTTATATGTTAGGCGATACTTCGTGTGTAATTTATAGGCAGTTCTTATTCTTGTGATTTATGATTAGGTTCTTAGAAGATTTAAATAAGAACAGAATTAAAACTGAATACATGATGGCCCTTCAGTGATTTGTTTAACAACATTTTTGTTTAAATCACTTGCTTTACATCCCTGGTTTCCTAATAGAAATATTAACGTACTCATTATTTTCTTATACCTGAATTGTGTACATTAGTGTTCTTAATGTAATGTTAATGTATTTAATGTATATTCTGCATACATTTATGACATTGTGATTTATCTTTTCAACATAAATTATGTCCACATGTGCCATATACTATTTAGATTCTTTTTATTTAAAATGTATTTAGTTACAATAAATATTCTACCCAATTAAAGAAACATATTTGTCATGATATAAACCTATACATAAGGGAATGGACATTCATGGTATTGGGCCAATTTTGGAAGTATTTGGATCAAAATTATATAGCATTTCATAGAAGCCACTTTGTTGAATAAACTATTTTATTGGTTTTCTGAGCCATTTCTGCCCATGATTTAAGACTAAACAATTGAATACATATTATCAGGCCTTATCTTTCTCTCCACGTTATGCTACACAAGATACCTGGGCATGGAGGTAAAGGCACCTCTTCTAACCTGGAATCCGTATTTGACCTTTCATGAAAATACAAGATTCTGCACAAAATAAGATTATGTTCAACAGTGGTACCCCTTCCTACCTCCCTCTCCCATTCACCCCTACCCCAACCAGTTCTTTCTTTTTTTTTTTTTTTTAACATCTTTATTGGAGTATAGTTGCTTTACAGTGTTGTGTTAGCTTCTGCTGTATAACAAAGTGAATCAGCTATATGTATACATAGATCCCCATATCCCCTCCCTCTTGCGTCTCCTTCCCACCCTCCCTATCCCGCCTGCAGTCTCAGACTCCACCCTGGCTCTGCCCATTGCTGGCTAGTTGGGCAAGTCGCTCATTCCTCCTGAGGCCTCCTTCCCTCCTCTGTAAGACAGAGAATTGGAACAAATTATCTCCAATATCCTCTTTCTTCGTACTCAATAGCAGATGCAAAGCAGAGAGACTTTTTAAAAGGGATTGATTGAGCTTTGCGTTTTCTTTTTTCCATACTTTCAACACATCTTTGATAAACTAAACCCAAGTTATCCTCAGTTTTATTTTTCATTTTTAATTTACTCTGAAAAACAGTACATATTTTGGAGATCTATAAGGAAAGTGCAAGTTCTCCTTCTTCTCTAAGTATAAAGGAAAACACTCACAAATTGGTTGGGTTCAGCCCGACGGTCTCCTTGGCAGACCTGGAACCCATTAGGGATTGTGCAGACTCATGAGGAGTCTCACCCAATTATTCCTTCCAACTGCAAACTTGGTCAGCATGTGGCAAAGGCCATTCTAGAGCAATAAGAATTTATATTATCAATTAGTATTTAAAAAAACTTCCTCCATGAAAACACATTGGAAGTTAGATAATATAAGCAAATGCACAGAAAGACGTTCTCATGTTAAGAAATTTATTTCACAGCTCTTTTCACCCAGCATTGTATCCAAATATGGGTACAATTTGTTCTCAAAAGTGAAAATTGTTGCAGTTTTTATGGGGGTAGGGGTGGGGTGGAAGAAATGAACAGATGATCTCAAAGGCTGCTTCCAACTGGAAAATTTTGTGAAAAGAAAGAGTAATATATTGTTCGTAACTTTGCCTGTAACATAAAACTATCCTTTTTTCCCCAGAACAAAGATCTCTTTGTCCTCACCTATGGAGTTCTGGTTGCCCAACTCTGTAAGGATTATGAAAAAGATGAAGATGTGAATAAATATTTAGATACAATGTGAGTAGAAGTCTTTCATTCTTGTGGAATGTAGTTGGTCTTCCTCTTTTGGCTTCTCTTGCTCCAATATACCAGCTCTTCTTCTATTTCAACAAATCGCATTCTAGAGCTGAACGTTATTTCTGACAATTGCCATCAGGTTGCTATAAAGCATAAAATAATAGGAAGGGACATTTATTCCATGAATATCAATCATGCAACGTTTTCTTTTACTTGTGAAGTAAAAAGGGCATCTGTCATTAGCCTCATTTTACTGATGCTGTAATTAAGACTTAGATGATGTCACCACGACCACACAGTAAGAAAAGTAAGAAAAGCCAGTTTAACTTTTCGTGGGGATGTAAATTGGTACAGCTACTATGGAGATTCCTAAAAAAAAAAATTAAAAGTAGAACTATCATAGGATCCAGCAATTCCACTCCTGGGTATTTACTTGAAGAAAACAAAAACACTAATTAAAGAAAAGATATATGCACCTCTATGTTCATTGCAGCATTGTTTATGATAGTCAAGATATGGAAGCAATCTAAGTGCCCCTCAATAGATGAATGGATAAAGAAGATGTGGAACACATATATATATATAAAATGGAATACTACTCAGCCATTTAAAAAAAGAACAAAATCTTGCCATTTGCAATAACATGGATGGACCTAGGGGGTATTATGCTAAGTGAGATAAGTCAGACAGAGAAAGACAAAGACTGTATGACTTTACTTATACGTGGAATCTAAAAAGCAAAACAAATGAACAGACATAACAAAACAGAAACAGACTCAGATACAGAGAACAAACTAGTGGTTGCCAGAGCAGGGATGGGAGGAGGGGTGAAATAGTTGAAGGGGATTAAGAGGTACAAACTACCAGCTATAAAATAAACAAGTAACAGGGATGTAATGTGCAGCACAAGGAATATAGACAATATTTTTAATAACTTTGTATGGTGTGTAATCTATAAAAATATCAAATCACTGTGTTATACACCTAAAACAAATACAGTATTGTAAGTCAACTGTACTTCAATTTTTAAAATTTATGGTTTTCAGAGAAAAAAAAGCCAGCTTAGAATTTAATTCTTCTGACTTTATTCTAGTGCTTTTTCCAAAAATTAATTGTTTCTTTAAAATATACCTTTGAATAGAATATGTATATATATATATATACACACAACTGAATCGCTTTGCTGTACACTGGAAACTAACACAACATTGTAAATCAACTATACTTCAATAAAAAAATAAAATATAAAATAGAGCTTTGAAGATTTTCTCCTATTATGATCATCATTCTGAGAAAAATGAAAATGTGGAATTTACAGTAGAGTTACCATAGTTGATTTTACTTGTAGTAATGAAATATTACACGGTTTTAACTTAACAGGCATATATCCCTGTGTTTATTATAAGAGCAAGCCGAAAATAAAGTTGTACTTTTCTCCAGTCTAAGGTCTAAAAGAAAGCTCCTTAGTTACACAAAAATATATTTCATGGTTTCCAAACACATTTACCATAAAAGTTTTATTATTAGGAGAAGCTAATCAGAGATAAACTTGATCATTTAAATCAAGATAATCGTAAAGGATAGGCTTGACAAGAAATATTATGATGTTGCCATTACGAGTTAAACATGAGGAGCTCTGATCCTCATCAGATTCAGAGCGGTGGTCTAACCGAGTCCAATGTAATGGAGATTAAATATGAGTACATATCCTGCTCATCCACATTCCCACTGTGTGACCCTGAGCAAGTCATTTAGCCTGTCCAAACCTCATTTTCCTCATCCGTCAGGTGAGACCTCTTCCAGCTGTAGTTCTCCTGATTTTCAGGTATTGCTTTCCCTAGCTAAACTCTGGACACAGAACTAGATCATAAATAGATGAGTGTGCTGATTGTAGCTTCCAAAGCCCCCCTTAGAGCATCCGGGCCTTCTAGTTACTGATAGTGTTTACAAATACTTGGCCTGGTGCAAACTCTGTTCATCAAAGCTGGGAAAGCTTTTTACTGTCAGGTCAATGTCATTATGATGGTTGTTCTGAAGGGTATAGAGGGAATTTATGATTTTTCAGTAAAAACATCACATCATTGGTCACATGATGTGATGTTTGGTCACATCACATCATTGGTTGTCACAGTAAGATGAAATTTTTAAAAAGAGAAAAGTATGATATAAAATATATAAAAAATAGAAACAGACTTATAAAACTTGAAATTCTGATCCTTAGGTTGAAAAATTGGAACTCCATATATTGTGCTTGTTAGAAATTCTGGAAAGCAAAAATGAGATCTTTTCCTTTGAATAGTATAAGTTGAAACCTTGGAAAGGTAAGGGAACTCATGATCAACTTTACTGAGAACATCTTTATTATGAAAATAGAGCAGTATAAATCTGCCTTTTAGTTTAATGTTTTAATCAGTATGTGACACACAGTTTTACTGTATTTTGTGCCTGTTGATCTTCTAAGAACTTGTTGCTGGCCAGCTTCTTTTGTATATATTCCTATTCTCCATCCAACTAGAGCAAAAATGTTTTACAAAGAATGAAAATAATATGAAGTTTTCTCGAGTTATGTTAATAGACATAAAATTTGACTTGATACTTTCTTAGATTATCCAGTGAAGTTACGGTTCATTTCTGGGAAATTAATTTCCCCATCACGTCTGTAAGCTTTTCCAAAGGAAGGGAAATTTCAGACATTCTTGGGGTTTGGCCCACCACGCCATGGCAAACCAGCACATTGTAGACATTCATTAAATATAGAAGTGAATTTACAAAATATTTGAAGATTTTTTTTTTCACACATCTACACACTGTTGCTCCTCCTATTCTGTCCAGAAGAGGGCAGTGGGCCACATCCATCTCCAAATTAAAGACTCTTTCCTATCCCTTCCCCTCCTACCCTAACTCTCACTACTGGCAAAAGCCCCCTTAGTTCAAGCAATATTTACTATGGTGAAAATTCAATCCTCCAAAAATGTCTGGTTGCTCACAATAACAAGATTTGAATTACAATAGGATCCTGGACAGGAAAATAACTGACTGTCATTAAAGAATAGACAGTAAACTCATCTTGATAATTTTATAGAAACGTTTATTTTTTCCATGATTTATATGAGTGTAGAAAGTTTCGGGACAAGATTCATTCTTGCTACATTGATGTCAATTGTGATTACAAAATGCAAACATTAAAGAGGTAATCAAATCAGTAGATATTATATTTCACTTAACTTACTTAATGGGCTCATATCTCTTCCAGTTTATTATAAGGGCAAATAGAAAATACAATTGTACATTTCTCTGGTCTAAGATCTAAAAAACATCTCTTTAGTTACCCAAAAATATATCTCATGCTTTCCAAACATACTTATGGTCAGTTTTATTATCAGGAGATGCTGGAGACAAAAATGATCATTTAAATAAATCATTCCCATTTATTGTGGAAAATATTTGAAATGTATCCTAAAACTCATCATGGAGCCAAATTGTGTTAGGTAGGCTTCTTTATGTTGCTGGCATTTGGGTTGTCAGGTAATAGGGGTTTATTGTGAGGATATTCTGGGACACGACAGCTAGGCCTCATGGAAGAACAGAAATTCAGTCTGTCTTGTGGTCTCAGTAGCAGACATTTATGGTTCCCTACTTCAGTCTTCTGCCATTTTGGCGACTCAGCTACTCTCTGGTTATTATGTTCTTGCAGCTACCTACTGATATCATTCTATTCTTCTATATCTTCTCTCCATCTCAGTGATTCTGCTGCCTCTTGGTTTCTGCTTACTCTCTTCTCCCCAGGCATTTTTTGTCTTCTGCCCAATCATCCAAACTGTGACTCTCTCTGTGTGTCTCACATTCAAAGTCCCAAAAAGAGTCTCTAGCCTGTGCAGCCAATCACTAGCCCTCTGCTGGGTAGAGTTTCCATGCTAAACCACTTCCAGGCCTATAGCCAAACTATGCACTGACAGTCCGGGTTCTCAAATGCCCATCCTTGTCCATTATCTGTGGCCAAAACAACAGGGTAATGAGACACAAAGCATGGCCATCGTAGGGAACCCCTAAGGAAGGGTATTTGGTTATGAAAAACATCCTGAGTTTTCCCCAAATGGGGAAAAGTAATTGGCAAAGAACTTGTTCTTCCTGTCTAGGAAATTAGTAGCAGTAATTTATGGGTCTTACTTTACCTATGAATGCTCTGCTCACTTTATTCACCTTACTGATGCTGGTGTTTGTTTTCCTTTGTTCCAGAAGCTAGAAGTCCTGTATAGAATAGTGTTGCAGGCTCCATTTAGCATGCTAACTATAAGGTATCAAAGTAGGGAATTGTCATTGTTATGCATTTTGGAGATAATAATCAAGTAAGCAAACCTTTCGCCAAAAAAAAAAATACTTCCCCCATGAGGCAGTCCAAGTGATACCACATTGTTAGTTGAAAGTAAATATTTTAGACCATTAGCAAGAATGGGGCAGACGTTTCTTAGAACGGTGAACTCAGAGGAATGCTTTGGTGGAAGGGAGACAACCAGGTTCTCCTAAGAAAAATGATGTTGTACTACAGTAGATAGTATTAGGTTTTTCTTTTGAATTTCTTATAAAGGAACCAATCAGAAAAGTTCTGGTTCTCTAATCCTATGGGGCTTTTGCTTTTGTTTCTCTTTTTCTAAATCCCTTGCAGTCCTTTCTCTTGGCAGTCTGTGTTTTTTCAGAGAATGTTACCAGAGATGACCTGATTTTTTATGTGAATAGAAAAACTGCCCAGGTGAAGTGAACTTGAACCAGGCCATTCAAGTCAGAGACATCAGCATATCTTAGGATATATTTTTTTCTCTTAAAAACAAAACAAACAGTTTTGTTCCTTATGTTTCTGTATTTTACTTTCTCTCCTTTTTTCCCCCTGATATTTGGCTTCTTTCATTTTCTAAACAATGTACATTTTTAAAAGAAGTACTTTCCCTGAAAATTACCATATTTCACAATTCTGAGTATAAGCCTAAATGGAACGCACCCAGTACCACGCACAACACGCAGGATTATGTTGACATCATAATTCTGTGCACAAAATGGAGAGGCTCTTTTCTGTGCTTTGAATGTTTTTTTTTTTCCTTTCTTTTACCAGGATGAAAATTTAAATCTCAATTTTAAAGTTACCTCCATTCCCACACCACCCTCCCACCCAACACGCAGACACACATAGACAGACACATACCCCTTCCTTTTACACACCACTTACTTAAAGGGATAGATGAAGAAATGCAGCCTGAATGGCATAAAATAGAGGGAGACTTGGAACATTTTTATTGCTAGGCAATGCCTGCCCTTTGTTGAAATCTCTCACTGATGTGGAGGACTGTATTTTGCCGTGATGTATTTTGCTTTTACCGTATCAGGGCTGGGAGCATGTCATTGCCTCTGCCTAGTGGTCAGCATCGCCAGAGGATAATATGCCCTGGCTCAGCCTTCCTTCTTCTGGAACATGTGCTCCCCACACACATACTACTGGAGGCCAACTTCCACTCAGCTCAAATCTATCCACGTCAGGCAACTCAAAGATAACCTGCCAGGAATCTCATCAGTGTAGCGTGGGAAGGGGGAGAGGGTGCAGGGTGGCTACCACTAATTTCACCTCCATCAGACAGCCAGGAATTGTGACTCTGTCGCAAAGATTCCCCAATCCTAAAACATTTAGGTATCTTGCCACTGTTTTATACTAGAATAATTTGTAAATAGAAGATTGAGTATTTAGCCATGATGTCATGGGCCCCTAACCCCACCCAAAAGATTGAAGTGGGAAACTGAGGTCCTCAGAGTCTATGTTGCATTCGGGAGCCAGGCGTTCCTTACCTGTGACTCATACAGGGAGCTGAAGGGTGGGAAGAAGCCAAGTGACAGACTCGGTCACTCATCACAAGAGTCTGGGCAGCCCTGGAGGGACAGATTCACAACCAACAGGGTGGACTGGAGACGAGGTCAGAGGGCAGTTCTTAGCACAGCGCAGGCAGAGGTGGGTCCCAGGGTTAATGCACCGTGTGTGCCTAATTCCCAACCCCTTCCTGGAGTTACTGCTTCCTTTCATCCCTCCATCAAGCAATGGAAGCTAATCAGATTAAGCCTAAATAGAACATCTTTCTTTGCTATTACTTACTATTTTTCAAAGGCTAACTCACAATTTAGTGGTAGAGGTCTATTGAATTACTTTACTTTTTCCAACATATGATATTAAAATAAGTGGGAGCCCTTGGTAAACAGGGATTGAATTCCATAGAAGTCACAGCACAGCACCACACAGCATTCCAGAGAAGGATGGCCTCACAGTTAGCTGAATGTCAGGCCATTTTCCTTCTTAGTAACATTTTTGAGCAAGGAAGACGGGAGTGGAAAAAATTAAAAGGAAAGAAAAACCCTTTATAGTCATAAAATTCTCAATATTTAAAAATGGTGAATATTAACAGCAAAAGGAACACACAAAATATTTTGAAAATTCTTACCATTTGGTCCAGAAATATGGCGGAGGAATTATTAAAGATAAGAAATTTGTTTAAACAAACATAACCATTTAGGCTTAATTGTCCCCTCTGAGTAAGCAAGAACTGCCTTATATAAACACCCACACACTTGCTCTGTTCCCCTTTGTACCTCTGGGAGAGGAGAAAGAAGAAAAGCGTAGGAAGTTTTCATTTGTGGACAAGCTTGTGTGCATAACCACAAGTTCTGTGGATTCTGCAGACTGATTAGGTGTAACCCAGAAGACTGCATCAATTACTTAGGGCAGATTCCCAATATGAAGGCAAGGCATCTGCAGGAAAATTACGCTTAAACTTTTATTGTGACTACGTTTGTGTAACATTATTTTTCTTTCAGTCACAGAAAAGTATCTCTTAAGGCTCAATTCTCAGTAAATTCTGCAAGTTATCTCCCCTTACTTATGAATGTCCATCTTCCACTCCTGTTCATGATCCAGTCTCACAAGCAAACTGGCTTTCTCTAGGCATCTTGTCTCCTTAGCACTATTACCAAAGATGTTCCAGAAGGAAGTTTTCATTCTTCCAGATATCTCAGCCCATGAAAATCTAGGCTGTCCTAAGTTTCCATTGGAGATTCTTGTTTTTATTCCTATTGCTTAACTTATTTGGAAG
This sequence comes from Balaenoptera ricei, assembly GCF_028023285.1. NCBI lineage: Eukaryota > Metazoa > Chordata > Mammalia > Artiodactyla > Balaenopteridae > Balaenoptera > Balaenoptera ricei. The sequence continues at coordinate 44,734,449 of NC_082650.1, forward strand.
AAACTCATGAGAGACTGACTTATGAAACAAACCTAAGTGTGTGGATTGAAAATAGCAATCGCATGGGGAACGTTTCATTAATGTAACTATTTACAGTGAAATTCCTTACCGGGAGATGAAAACAGTTGAGGAAATACTCTGGGAAACAAAACCCCCAAGGCTCAAGCAACCTTTATCTGAGCCTAAACATTCAGAAACACATGGGGAAGGCCAGCCACACTCAGAGACACATGGAAGGCCAGCCACGCTCTTGGTCAGCCCTGCTTGGTGTGACTCTTAGTTTGTGTCAGAAGTAAGATTTTGTCCAGACTTGCCCTGACCTCTCAGTGAGGCTCCAGGGTAATGGTTATCAATCCTGACTCCCCCATAGAATCTCCTGGAACTTTCCCCCCAAAATCCTGATGCCCAGGCCCTGATTTTGACCAATTAACTCACACTCTCTGGGAATAAGACTCAGGCATCAGAACTTTTTTAATGCTCCCCAGGTGATCTTAATGGGCATCCAGTGCCCTAGAGCAGGGGTTTTCAAACTGCGTTCCTCGGTGCTCTAGGGTGATCACTGCAGAGGCAAGGTGGCATGTGATGACTGCTACCCATCTCGTCACTCAGTCCAAATTCTTCCAGAGTTACCACTCATTTTGTCTCCTTTAAGTGTTTCAAATAAAATAAAATGTCATTGGAAAAAAAGTGGAAAACATTAGAGAGATGTAATCAAGGATAGTCTCGATTAAAACAAAGCCCACCAGCGGTTGGGATAACTAGCTTATCTCTCGCAGAGGAGGTAGGGAGAGAAGTTTTGTCTCCCAGGACCTTCACTCCAAAGAAGATGGATATTGATCAGACACCGGTCTGTAACTCTATATTTGTCTGCATATTTCTTTATCCACTTTACTTCCTATATAGGGTCAGTGAAACTCACTCATAGTTAGCCAATTGTTTAAGGAAGCAAGCGTTTTAAAAGCACTATCCCTCGTGTTTCCTCTCATGGCACAAATACCAACAAAACTCCTGGGAGAATCATCTTGATCTGTTGATATCATCAGCAATTATTATTATTGCAGAAGCACATCTTTTATGTTAAAATCTAAGAATAAAATGTTGTTACAATGCAACTAGTAATCATTTTATAGGTTATGTATTCTGCCAAAGGATGCATATATTCTGAGGTATTTTCTAAAGCAAAATTATTCAATAGTCACCTGAGTTGATAACTTTTCTTACTTTATCCTATTCCTTGAAATGATCTAGAGAATGTGATTAGGTAAATTGATTAATTCATTTTTCCCAATTGAATCTCAGTTTTCAATACAATTTAAAACGTCTAAAGATTTTTCTCTGGCATTGGTGTAGCTGTAGGGTCAGGAAATTTGAAACTGTGAAGAGAGAGCTGTTCACACAGACAGAAAGATGTGCTCTAAAAGGTATAAAAGTTAAAGTTTGGGGACTATTCTAAATCTTTTATGAACTTTCCCTTGCTGAAAATTCCTTCTTTATCAATTGTCATTTTTACCTAAGGAAATAAAATGAGAAGTTGACCTCATCAATATAGAGAACTAGAAACATAGTTAGAGCATAATTGTCTCAAATATCTAGAAACCCAAGGTGGAAAAGCTGTGCTGAAAGAGAAAGAGGCCAGGGACCCAGACGGAGGCCAAGAAACTTGGAGATAGGCATCAATTCCCAGGAGTACATCAAGAAGCCAACTGACTGGGAATTCATGTGCTACTGGCCTTAAGATTTAGGACGACAGAATTGAAAGAAATTCTGATCCAACACTCTAATATTACAAGTGAGAAAACTTGCTTCAAAAGATTAAATGAACACTTGAGAATATACCAACATGAGGCAGCGTTTATGTGATGGAGGTTAGGAATCAGACTAATTCAGGTCCAAATTTAAGCTCTATCTCTTACCTGTGGCTTAAACTTAACCTTTTTGAAATTTAGCGTTATTCATAAAAAATGGAAACAATAATCCTTCCGAGTGTGCTTGTGAAATTTTAAATATAAATCTTATGTAAAGTATCCAGCACATAATAGTTTGCTAATAAATTTTAATTCTGCCTTTCCTCTTCGATGGAATAGCAAAATTTAGAATATGATCTCTCGCACAGCTGGGCAAGTATTCTTTCGGCATAACTCAATTCTAACAAACTACTGAACTTTGAAAATATTATTTGAAGCAACCTAAAAGCAGTTTTCTTCCAGACTCAAATATGACATTTTATGTTTGTAATAAGAATCTTCTGAGCTCCCTGGTGGCGCAGTGGTTAAGAATCCACCTGCCATTGCAGGGGACACGGGTTTGAGCCCTGGTCCAGGAAGATCCCACATGCCGCAGAGCAACTAAGCCCGTGAGCCACAGCTACTGAGCCTGCGCTCTAGAGCCCGCAAGCCACAACTACTGAAGCCCACATGCCACAACTACTGAAGCCCGTGTGCCTAGACTCACAACAAGAGAAGCCACCACAATGAGAAGCCCACGCACCGCAATGAAGAGTAGCCCCCGCTCGTCACAACTAGAGACAGCCCACACGCAGCAACGAAGACCCAATGCAGCCAAAAATAAATAAATAAATATAATTGTTTTTTAAGTAAAAAAAAAAAAAAGAATCTTCCAACCTCCAAAAGGGATTAAACTAACTTAATGCTCTTGACCAAAACCCTACTCCAATAGGTATAAGTACAAAGCCACTGACACTTGCCTTGCCTACTAGTAACCCCAGGCCTCCTTCTGGGGTTACGCTCCATGCTCAAGTCCAGCCTCAGTAGCTCAGCTTGCCCTTCTACCTCTTCTAAAGTCTCATTATTTCCCAGTACACATTTGGGGCTTCATTTAGGTTTAGTCAGAAGCCACTGCTATAAATGATTAGAACTGGAGACAGATCCTTCCTTGTGTCAGCTCCTCAGGGCAATCTAGGTTCCCCTGGGAACTTTGGGCAATGATGGGATTGGTTGAATACATGATAACAATCAAGGCAGCAACCACACAAACGAGAAAAGTCTTCATCCTTGCAGCTGCCATATAAAAGGTGCATGTACAGATCCACTGCTCCTTGCTATTCACCTCATAGGTGAGGGGCTGCAAGTATTGACTTTATTCTGGTTGCATGAATGGGCAAAGGAGAAGGAGAGGGTAGGAATGGGTTATACAAAATAACTTAGCTTTTTAAAATTATTATTAAATTAATGAGATTCCAATAGGAACATAGCAGTGGCTTAGTTCTGAATCTAAAACCATAAGGTTTCTTAAAAATCATATAGAGCAACAAGGAGAATAATGGGAAACTCACAAACTCTATTTTCTTGAAACAAGAGAAAATATTTCTCCATAATGAAAGAGTATAAATTGTAGCAGGGAAAATTGATCCAAAAGACCTATCTGAAAGCATATTTGGTACTGTTTTTGGACTTTAAAGATGAAGAAAGAATTTTGTGAGAATATAGGTTAAAAACATCATGATAATAATAAATTAGGATGGCATCAGATGTTTCCTTAACAGAATTCAATGACAAGACAGTGGAGTAACACTTAAAATATACTCAAGTAAAGAAAGTGTGAACGAGCTAAACTGTCCTTCAAGTATAGAATAGGCCAATAACTTGAATATGTAAAAATTCGGGGAATAGGATTCCTGAGAACTTTTTCTGAGAATAATACTAGAGGGTAAACTCCAGGCAAGCAGGAGTTGATTGACAAAACTTCAGCAAAAAGAACAGAGCACATAGTTTATTTCATTATATAACTGTTATGAAAAATTTCAAACCTACACAAATATAAAGAGAATATGTAGTAAGTCCCAAGTACCTACTATCCAGCTTCAATAAGTATCAGTACTTTGCCCATCTTGTTTCAACTATCAGCTCCCCCTTTTATTGTGCTGAAATATTTTAAAGAAAACCAAAATTTAACCAAAAATCATTAAAAATGAATGTCAGGCTTTGGTGGAGCTAGTTTAGAGAGGTACCTATTCAGCATCTATCAAATCATTCCATAGAGGATATACTGCTTACTGAAATCAAGAGGAAAAAATTATTAAGGAAACACCTATGCATAGGGAGAATTTTTGTATAAATCTATGTATAAATTCAATTTGCCTCTAATTTCTCTCTTTTAATAAATTCTGATTTTCACATATTAGTGTTCAGGCTATCTTACTTCATAGTGCCCCCAAATCTGATGGCTTAAAACAACAAATATTTTTTTAAGCTCATGATTTTCTGGATCGGGGATTTGGACAGGACATAGTGGGGACCCCTTTGTAATGTCTGCAGCCTCAGATGGTGTGGCTCGAAAGTCTGATGGCTGGAATGACTTCACTCAGACCATAGACCTGGGACCTTTTTTCTGGCTGTCGGTTGGGTTCCCTGGCTCTTCTCCATGTCTTGTCTGCTGAGGCTGGAATGTCCAAAATGACTTCTTCACTCAGATGCCTGGTACTTTACCTATCAATAAAATGACTCAAAGAGTTGGAGTTAGCCAACTAACTCTTTTTAATCTCTCTCTCTCTCTCTCTTCCTCTCTCTTTCTCTCTCTCTCTCCCTTTGGCTAGCTTGGCTTTCTTCAGAGCTTGGTGCTCTCTGGGTAATTGGACTTCTTACACGGTGGCTGGCTTTTACCACGCTGAGCATTGCTGGAGACCAAGGCATAAGCTGCAACAATTCTGCAGTCTGGATTCACTTCTGCTACATTCTATTGGTTCATTAAGGTCAGAATCAAGAAGAGAAAGAGACTCCATCTCTCAGTTGGAGCCACTGAGCCAAGTTTAATTTCCCATGGTTAGGTTTTATTACGGTGAAACTCAGATGCACCAAAGTTGCACAGGAGATGGTCTGGCTAGAATCAAAGTAAATGCAAAACAAAAAACAAAAAAAAAACTAGCTATAAAAACTTCTTAGAAAGTTCCGGCTCATAGAGCCCATGGTTAGCATCTCTTCCTAACTCTGCTTTCAGTGACATCACCTTGGTAATTGAAATTGCATCATAGAAATTGGCAAACACCTCAAATCAGGGTTTGTTTTTTTTTTTGAGAGCCAGTTGTTAAACATTTATCACAGACCATGTCTAAAACCCAAACAATATTTCAAATATTGCAACATCACAGCCCCCACCTCCCACTCTCCCATCTACACACACACAAACACACACACACAACCTGGCTCTGCACCTCCAAGTTCCCAAGGTTATGTTTCAGGTCTTATACCTATAGGATCCTTTCCCCAATTTGGGATAATGTTCCATGGTAATAAGGAGTTCATCCCCAGGATTCTCCAGCTAGGAGGCAAGGACTCTCTGTGGTATAAGATGTGAGCCACAGCGTAAAACATGGTGCCTCTCCCTTAAATATCAATCCCACTCAGAGATTTAGAGGGAATTAATATACCTATATAGTTAAACTAATGTGGATATATTACATAATAGAATGCAAAATTTGCATTCTGTAAATGCCCACAAAAGTGTTTTTAATTTCTTATAAAGTCACAAGGAAATAAATGAACTTCAAGGTTGAAAAAAAGTTTTAACATGTAATATTAATATATGTCTATAACAATACAGTCATAAATATATATATATATATATGTATATGTGTGCTTGTGTGTATGTGTACATGTGTATTTTTTAATGTAGAAATGGGTTCATGAAGGTAAAAGTGCCTAGAGCCCACAAAAGTCATAATACAGCCCTGACCGTAAGGGTCTACTTTCAGTGCAGAGTGGAAACATGTGAAGAGCTCTGAATTTTAGGCATCATATTCTTTTAATGTGTTATTTTGAGAACCGGTGTCTTCAGATTCCAAGGAAATGAATTTCAAATGATAGAATTTCACACATCCTTGAAAGGCAGTAGGATAGATTTACTGAGTGAGGATTTCTACCAACTACACTGCAGATCCCACTGTACAGAAGTCTGTTAAGAGTACCACACTCACTCACAAGTCACCACTGCTACCCCCGGATGCCATGACCATATTTACACAGAGTGGCAGACCTTCTTGCATGAGTCTCACTGTCGATCTTAAAATCTTAGAACTTGAAGCCCCTGAGCCCAACCCCCAACAAATGCGACAGCACCTCTGTCACCATCCTTGGCCGGTCACTCAGCATCAGTTTGAGCACATGACACTGTCTGTAGCTGGGAGCTGCAAAGCTGCTTCCCTTTGTGTTATTGTCTTATAAAGAAACACTAAATGTGAGAAAACGCAGAGATGCTCGGGTAGCTGTTGACGCAGTAGGAAGATGTCTAGACGCCACGAGTCAGTGATGGTGGGCGAGCTGCACATTTTGAACAGCATCCGCAAGCACCATTGTAGTCTCATCATCCTCAGGGCGAAGTTCCAGACCATCCTCCACCACCCTGTGGAGGACGCTGTAGTGTTGCTGGTTTGGGTGGAAAGAATGCAGCTCTGAAGCAGACTCCCAGGCCGCAAAGGTAGGCATGGAGAAGACCTCTGGCCTCTTGTTTTCGAAGAAGCATTTCAGGTTCCTCTCACTCAGCCTTTTGGCATAGTCCAGGAATGTATTTTCCAACTGCTCCTTCTCCTTTTGTGCATACGTCTTCCAAAAACTCAGCTGAAGGTAGCTAACTTTTGATCGGCAGCGAGCATAACAAGTGGTGAGCAGAGAGAAGAAAGATGCTGAACAAATCAGGAACCATCCTAGAATCTTAGAAAGAAAGAGATACTGAGGACCTCAAAAGCAAAGCCACTTCTCAGGGAGCCGGGGTAGTGTTATTGGGAAGTGTATGGCTAATTTAATACCAGACCTCAGTTGAAATCCTTCATCTCAATTACTAACGACAGGGTTTTTTTTTTACAGTCAAATAAAGTTAGGGTTTACCTAACCTCTATTCTCTATCCTACCCACCATTGCTGGTATGCAAAGAAAGACCCAGAAGGCAGGCAAATGGAAATGAGCAAAAATATAGATTATCCAAGAACTGGAAAAACCAAGCCCTCAAATAGTACTAGCTATTAGAGGAAAGAATTCTGTACATGAGTAAACGTGGTCATTTGAGCAAATGACCAGCTCCTTAGCGGAGTGCTTTCAGGCGTTGATACGTGCATCTTCATGGCCCGTGACTGATTTTTCCCTTGTTACATTGTTTGCAGAGAGCAGCAGACCCTCCCTGAGAGAAGTATCATCGCTCATTATCCAGGATAAAGTGAGACAAACGTAACACAATAAGGAAACTGAAGCTCTAAGAATCGGAAGCCTGCATAAAAGCCAAGAAAAAAAAATAGAGTCATTGCAAACCTTCAGGATTTGCTGGTTCTGAATTTTGGTAATTGGAAAAAACAAATTCCTCTCTGAATACGAACTGGTTCTGCTGGGGGTTTTTCCTGAACTTTAAAAACAGAAGTCTAAGCAGCTCAACTTATCTTCTAAACTTTTTGTTGTTCTAATTATATTTTTCACAATTGGAATTAATTTCATATGTGGACAGCTAACAAAGCTCTTTCAAAGTTTCTCTTGACATTTTAGTTAAATGGCCCTTAGTATTTCTCAGCGGATGGACCTATTTGAACACAGAAACAATCTGCAAATGAACCCATTCAGACCGTAACAGAACCACAGATATGCTCCAATGCTTTAAACCAGTGTTTCCCAAATTCCAACTCCAGACTATGGAGGTCATTGTACAGGGTCTCAGACCTCATATGAATGCTAACTCTGGGTTGCCACTAGTTGGGTTTAAATCTCAGCTTTCTCCTTTCTGTGGCTATTCTCCATGCCTCAGGTTTCTCAGTTGTAAAGTGGGGCTTACCTACCTCAGAGGGTAATTTGGGGCATTAAAATGAGATGATGTAGAGATACACGTGACTCAGAAAGTATCAGCCATTGTCACATGCTGCTATTTTTCAAACGTATCCATGTCTATGTAAAAGCATTGCTGAACACAGGATATCTTTCTGACGTGATTTAACAAATGAAGCACAGCTCCCATCGTGTGAAAGTCCTCACATTTACTTTAGTCACTTGTGGTCGGATCTTCCTCTTTTCTTTAACCTCTACCTTTCTTTGTCCACACAGCCGGTTCTCCTGTAGGCCAGTAGGCCATCTCACCTCAGTATCTGAACCAATTCTGCCGTGTCATCAGCTGTTTGATCAGCTTCAGACTCCCCCTCCCCCCATTGCATGACCTTACCTTCCACTCGCTCTCACCTGAGCGCTGAGCCCTGAGCGCTGAGCCCTCTGTTCTTCCCTAATTCATGGTACCCGGGGTCTACCTAGACATGGTGGATGCTCCCACCCCAGCCCTCAAGATGTCCCATTCTGCACGAGTCTCCTCCCTCAAACCCTGGCGTTTTTCTGCTAAGTTTAGAACACTTACTCCGTGCCAGCAGCTTTATATCCATTTACGTCCATCACCTACTAGACCTTCCAGCACCCCTCCAAGGCAGGAGGAAACTATGAGGAAACTGGGACTCTGAGGGGTCAAACCAGTAGCTCTGGGCCGCATAGCTGGTAAGTGGTAGAATCAGTACTCAAACCCAAGGAGAGCGAACTCCAAGACGGAGTTCTTGCCACTGCTCTACCCTACCTTCCCGAAGAATAGCAAGCCACCCAGCTGGATTCCGTCTCTCTGCTGCACCCATGGACGCGGCGCCTTTTACCCCCAGCCGCATACCCAGCTGTTGGTCTGGACTCTTTGTCGCTCCTGCCTGTGGGAAACACTGTGGTCAGCACCTGCTGTGACACAGCTCCCTTTGTCCACATCTCTTATGCCTCTTCTCCTAGGAATCAGCCCCAGGCCCTTCTCATTCCTCTGAAAAGTAAACAGGTCAGCGTGCCCAGGCTAAGCTATGGGAGGATGTGCATGATTTCCTTATGCCTCTGTTTAGAGAAGAAAAGTTCACACAGCGACAAGTGTTTGGATCTACCTGAATGGAGCCTGGTGCCTGAGGACACAAATCATAAATCACTCATTGTATCATAACACTTGTAGTTAATACCTTCCTTCAACCAAAGAAGGAAGACGTTTGGGAGCCTGGCGTGTTTTTATCTAAGATGCACTTTATGCATGAAACAAAAGATTTTGTTTGGGGAGCATATTCAGGCTTATCAGTTTATGAAGAGAGTATGACTATATTGCCAAGCGGTTTTGGAAAGTATGATTTTAGAAAAAGATTTTGCCTTCATGTGTTGTTGAAAAGGCGAGTCTATGCTGAAAAAAAGTAAAATTACACTATTTTCAGCACATTTATTCTTAAACAAATAGCATTCCTGACAAAGTGTGGATCTGTTTATCTACTCTTATTGCTTGTTTTGATTTGGGGAATGTCATTCCTGCTCCTCACAAGTAGGAATTCAGTCTTTTCCTGAGGCCAGGGCCAGGCTCACATCTGGATTCGTGCTCACGTACCTGGAAGGATGACAAGCTACTTCCTTGCGTCAGTTAGGTAAAGCTACAATTTCCTGCTGTTAAATAAAACAGTGCCCCAAATCTTGAGCTTCTAAAGTAATGTAAGAACTTTTTTAGCTGTAGAGCACAGAGTACAGGACGAAACCTCCCTGGAGAATATGGTCCCGTTTCACTGAAGGCTATTTAGAGACTGCCAACACCCACTTTATACAGGAAGTTCTTTCTTCTCCATCTTGACAGTATTTATACATAGAGATAGCAGTTGCCAGAAATCATGCAAGGGAATCTCTACACTAATTATATTATGTGCAACTTTGAAAAGTATTATCTCATTTCGTTCAGCTGTATTTCAATAGACGTGTGTGTTTTTCTGAGAAACCAGTTTGAAAATAATTAATAGACGGCAGTCATTTCTAATTACTCTGCCATTAACACTCTATTATGAGTTAGTGTCATGCATTATTTACAAAATCAACCCAGAGAGATTGTTTTAAAGTACATAAGTATTTACATATGTATAACTCAGAGGAGAATTTCTTTTCAGCAATGAAAAAGACACTCCAATCAGCAATTTTACTAGTCAAGCAACCACTGAAAAGCTTTTCCTCAGATTGTCTTAATGCTGCCCCGTGTTCCAATTTCCACTTAGTTTCAAAATGTTTTAGGAGGATTCAGACTCAGCCCTGGCTCAACAGAGTACAGAGAGAATACTTCAAGCTCACTCTGGGGAAAAAAAGAAAAAAGTCATGTTTGTCCTTTCTTACCTGAGACTGGGCTTGCAGGGACAGTTTCAGTTCTTCGTTGTCCGTAGGGGTCATGCTGATTTTGCCGCAAGGTACTTTGTGAAGTTCATCCCAGCACTCTTTGGGCTTGCCCTTGCAAATCAGCCCCAGGAGTCTTGAACTTTTGGTCCCACTCATGGCACATTCATAAAAAGTCCCATTGAGCAAAGCCACAGAAAGCCACATCACTGGAGCCACCAATGAACTCAGAGTGATCTGACCGAGGACGTAGAAGAAGCGGCAGCTGTGGCCCCTGGGGAAGATTTTCCTGGGATTCACACAGCAGCCTGTGAAGAGTCTCCATGACCTGTTGTTCAGAAAGAATCCCAGGATCAGTAACACCCAGGCGGGAGCAAAAAGGAAAACCAATCCGTACACCACATTCTCAGTGCTGCAGGGACACTTAAAAGCCACGAGTGAAAAGAGACGCTCACCTCCCACAGTCAGCAGAGCCAAAAAGCTGTAGCCAATAACAGTTTTCTGGTTGAGGATGAATTTTAAAATCCCCTGAAAAGCATCCATGTTGGAGATACACAAAGGGAAAACGTTTTGCTCTTATTTATTGGCAGAGCAGCTGTGGCAGTGGCCGAGGGTGGAGCTCTTTCTTCGTCAGAAGCAACAGTCCTCCTTCTCAGACTGAATTCAGCCAGATAAGGAAACAATGTCATTCCCTAGGAATGAATATTCCCCAACAGCGTTCAGATAATGCCTCCTACTGGTGGATATTAGGCCATGAAACTAGAGCCAAAACACAGAGAATTAGAGTAAATTCAAAGTGAACAGCCTCAATTTTTATGTTATTTCCATGTGGCTTGGATTGAGACTCAGAAAGAAATTGCAACTCCACAGATAATAATAGTCTAGGAATTTTCCAACCAGAGGAATCAACATTAGCAGAAATAGGGTGTCAGCCAATTGATTGGGAGCCAAATCAAGCCTCCTAGCCTAGAGTTTCATGATGGTATTTTTCTCTGGTTACTTAAGACTTTTGCACTTTGACTTCAGATCTGGAAGATTCATTTTACATCCTCTTTAACTGACTAGTGACAAATGACATTGACAAATTTTAGGAGTTGGGCTATTTGAAATTTACATGGAAAAGTTCAGGGAGAGTTTGAGTTTTGAATGAAAGACAAAGTGAGAAGGGTCCTAATCATTTCTTTCCTAGACTTTCATAGTAACCTCTTGATTGGTATCTCTGCCTGTGACCTCATGCCCACCCCCATTCTCAACCCTAAATCCATCCTCTATGCTGACATGAAGGAGATCCCTCTAAAACAGAAAACCAGTTCCTCCCTAGCCTACTCACACCTTTGGGGCTCCCTGTTGCCCACAAATTGATAGATGCCAACTTCCGCTGAACCTCACCATGGTATTTCATGCCCTTGACATGTTCCTTCTATCTGGAATATCCCACACGCACACACACACACACACACACACACACCTGACCTTGTTCCCCTGGCAAACTTTCACTCAATATTCATAAACAGGGTAGAAACTTCTTATTCTGTGACTATTTCAAGAGTGGCTACCTAATATATAACATTGTACTTGCAGAGCTTATCATAGTATTGCAGTTATTTTTTTAATATCTATAGCTCCTCTTTAACTGTGAGCTCTTATAAAACAGGAACTACATCTTATTGCATTTTGTATTCTGGGCATAAATATGATGTCAAACACAGAACGGATGCTTACTCAATAATTCTTTTTTCAAATAGTTATCGAACGCCACACTCCACTCCACAGTGTGCCAGGCGCTGTACTAGACAGGCAGTGCTCAGTGAGTACTATTGAATGAATGAATGAATGGTGAAACTTTTAGTACTTCTAATTATAAATAATTTAAGGAAATTGTCTCCATATCTGTCCTACATTGCTTTTAATTTTAAAATTAAATTAATTAAGGCACTTGAAAGACAACAACAGTCAAGCTGACAAATTTCCATGAATGAACTTCAGATTCCAGGCCTGTATGTGTTGTGACAAGGAAGTCCCTTGCACTAGAAGCCAGGGAACTAAGTTACAATGTAACCTTAACCATGTCATTTTACTTCTCTGAGTCCCAGTTTACTCATTTGAGAAACTGGAGGTATGCAAGAAACAGTCTCCAAGGCTTCCTCTGTCTCTACATTGTAGATTTCTTTCAGCTCTTTAAAACAGCAGACTTTTTTGAGAAGCTGCTTTATGACTCACTTATGTGCCTCCCACCACTAACCCTTGTTCCTTCTCAGAGACTTGTCATCCTTGGTGTCACAGCTCCCTCCACTTCCCAAAACACACCCTTGGGTTTAATCTTCCCATGGCACCCTCTGCCCTCTGCTCTGTCGCCTTCCTGTTGTGGCAGGTGTGTCTTGGGTCCCTTCTAATTCAGGATCTTATCCTTTACTAGGCTCATGTGACAAACATTACGCTAGTATGCTGGTGATTAGTAATATTTTTATTTCTTACCCTCCTAAAGGATATTCACTTTTGAAAAAGATTTTTTCAAAAATGATGCCTTAACTCTGAGTTTCATAAACCATATTGTTTCCACAGAAAACTTGTCCTTTAGGATACTCCATGAAAATAAAAGGGTTGAAGACTTGCACAAGTCAGAGGGTCAGTAAATTTCAAAGCTGAGTGTGAACCCAGGCTTTCTGACTCCAAACTCCACGAGCTTAACCATTGTGCCTGGGAAAAGGTATTTGGGTGTGTTACTAACAGTTCTTTGTTCTAGACCAAGTTTTGTAAATTTTTTCCTGTTTACTAGGTTGCTTTCAAGATGTACTTGGGAATTACACCAAGTGTGACCTGTAACAATTCAAGCAGAAATGAATTTTCCCTGATTCCAGACAAGAATCCTCTGGTGGAGTTGGTGGAAGAGCTCCCTGCTGGGCGATCTTCTCTGTGCTACTGCAATTTACTCTGTGGGATTATCAGAGGGACCCTGGAAATGGTAAGGCACAGACTCTATTTTGCCAGGTATATTCATTATCTAGTGCTGTGTAACTACCCCCAAATGTAGCCTCTTAAAACAACAAATATTTATTATCTCACACAGTTTCTGAGGATCAGAAATCTGGTAGCAGCTTTGCTAGGTGGCTGTGATTCAAAGCCTTTCACAGCTTAATGCACATGCAATCAAGCGGTTGGTCAGGGCTACAGTCTCTGAAGGCTTGACTAAGGCTGGGAATCTACTTCCAAGCTCACTCACGTGGCTTCAGTGTCTTTCTCGCAGTCGGTTAGAGGCTTCATGAAGTTCTTTGCCGCATAGGTCTCTTTGTAGATCTAATCACAACAGGTGCTGTCAACTCTGGGGCAACGCTGGAGGGGACTACCTGAATGATAGGAGGCGGGGTCACTGTGGGCCATTTTGGAGGCTGGCTTCCACACCTGAATTATTCATTGATTTATCTAAGACAGTGATCGGCATCTGTTAAGAGGCACTGAGCACACACAGATGAACGAAACACAGTTATCGCCCTTCAAGAATCTTCTGTCCAGTAGAGAAGTCAAATGACTTAGGGCCACGGGAGGACCTGGGGTGGGGTGGGGTGGGGTGGAGTGGGGTGGGAGGTGGGCAGGGAAGCTTTCCTAGGGAAACTCTGAGCTGACATCTGAAAGATAAAAAGCAGTTAGGTGAAGGTCTTGGGGTAAGGGGAAAATAATATTCCAGGTAAAAGGAGGACCTTGTCCAAAGGCACAAAAATAATATTTCGTTCAAGGGACAAGGAAGTTGAATTAGTTCAGTGTGATTCACATGTAGATTGGGAAAAAAAAATCAGGTCCGAAATAGGATAAAGAAGTCTCCAGCTTTCATGGGTAACAGTTGATTATATGTGCTGAATGACAAATATGTATCAGACTTCATGTGGTCCCAAATATCCAAATAATTTCAATGTAGTCTTTTTGTTATTTTAACTGATTTTCAGTTAAATTATGACAAAGACAAAAAAGATCTTATGGGGAAAAAATGAGAGTGAATTTAGCTTCCATATTTCAAAGTGCACTGTACATCCTTCTATTGGATGGTGAGCATCACAAAAGCATGGCTTTTGCATGCTACAGGAGCAGATAACTTGGTGCACCAAAGTCTTCGGTTTAACAAATGCAGGCTGGTTGGCCAGGGAATTCTTAGTGAGAGAGGGGAGTGAGTCAGATAAGACTCAATAAATATTAATTAACTGCCTACTAGACCGAGGCCTTTTCACTTATTATTTGCTTTTACTAGGTATTTTTTTTAACATTTTTATTGGAGTATAATTGCTTTACATCGTTGTGTTAGTTGCTGCTGTATAATCAGCTATACATATACATATATCCCCATATTCCCTCCCTCTTGCGTCTCCCTCCCACTCTCCCTATCTCACCCCTCTAGGTGGCCCCAAAGCACTGAGCTGATCTCCCTGTGCTATGCGGCTGCTTCCCACTAGCTATCTATTTTACATTTGGTAGTGTATATAGGTCCATGCCACTCTCTCACTCGTCCCAGCTTACCTTTTCTCCTCCCTGTGTCCTCAAGTCCATTCTCTACATCTGCTTCTCTATTCCTGTCCTGCCCCTAGGTTCTTTGGAACCTTTTTTTTTTTTTTTTTTTTTAGATTCCATATATATATGTTAGCATAGTGTATTTGTTTTTCTCTTTCTGACTTACTTCACTCTGTATGACAGACTCTAGGCCCATCCACCTCACTACAAATAACTCAATTTCGTTTCTTTTTATGGCTGAGTAATATTCCATTTTATATATGTGTCACATCTTCTTTATCCATTCATCTTTCGATGGACACTTAGGTTGCTTCCACGTCCTGGCTATTGTAAATAGAGCTGCAATGAACATTGTGGTACATGACTCTTTTTGAATTATGGTTTTCTCAGGGTATATGCCCAGTAGTGGGATTGCTGGGTCATATGGTAGTTCATATGTACAGTGCACTTTGAAATATGGAAGCTAAATTCACTCTCATTTTTTCCCCATAAAATCTTTTGTGTCTTTGTCATAATTTAACTACTAGGTATTTTTTACTAGGTACTTTTGCTTATATCTTATTTATCCCAGTAACTTAAAATAGCTGAACAGGTACTCTATTGAGGGTAGGTCAGCAATATGCTGCTCTTGTGTGAGTATATTTTAATGAAGAGAGAAGCAAGCCCTAGGGTTTGCTTCAATGTCTGGGAAATGAGAAATGCTTTATCGTGGAAAAGAAGGCCTGGGTATCAAATAGTCATGTCTATAATTTCGATTTTTAATTTTATACTTATAATTTATTTAGCTGGTGTTTTTTCACAGCTCTCAAAGCCATAAGTAATTGCTAAATGTTGTTAGGACAAGTGATTATGTTACTGAGCTAATGACAGAGGGATGTATAGCAAGTCAATTGGAGAAGAATCATTTTAAGAAGCCATTTATCCTTGGAAGTTCTGCTTGGCAAGGCACATTGAGTCAAGGCTATCTTTGAGTTGGGAATTTGTATTCTTCCTGAGATGGAGCCTTACTTTAGACCTGTACTGTGAGTAAAAAGGGGCCCACATCCTGGGCTTGCCCCAGAATCAACCAGGTTGAGCATGTCCAGGACCACCCCTCTCTTTGCAGACTCACACACAGAGCTGACCACAGCCAGATCATCAACGGAGGACACACAGTAAAGGGCCCTTCATCCACAGAAAAAGCTCTTTTTTTATCATTTTGTAAGGAAAGTCAGCTCTTTATGGGGTAAATCAAACTGAAAATAAAGACAGAAAAAATTAGAGGTTGTTTTTTTTAAAACCTGAATGACTCAGGCCTGTTTTGTTTTTTTTTCTTTTTGTCTTTCCTAGGTTCATTTGGCTGCTGATGTTACATTCTTGCAAGACAGACTAAAAGGCGACAGTGTGACAGGAATAGGAATAACATTTCTGAAAAAGCTGGATGAGGAAAAATACAGACGGAAAAAATGAAGAATAGCATGCAAAATGCCACGGGCTGGCTGGTTGAGCGGTTAATATTAGCTAAACATATATAGCCATAAGAGTTTTGAATTGTTTAATAGCATGGGATTTAAAAGACTTATAAATCAGCCAGAAATTTGAAATGCAGGGCACTAAGATTTAAAGCTGTTTTTTTCTTTGCTTGTAAATCACACGTTTTCAATCTCGAGTCCGCAAGATTTCATATACAAATAACTCCTTGTAAAATAGTAAGCATGAATTCTACATATTTCATAATCCATCCTAAGAGAGTCTGTTTTTTTCATTTTCTTATGGTAATGAAAAAAAGTATACGACCTACACAGTTGCTGTACTTATCCCTTCTTACTGGAAAAATGGATGAAATTATACAATATCAATGTCACTATATAAAGACAGTTTCTAGATACTGTATATTGCATTCTCTATAGGAACAGTACCATTTGTAACAATTTTCCATATTTTTGAGAAGCTGTAGATATGACTTTTCTCATATATAGGCTTGGGTTATAGCTTCGGCCTCCTGAAGCCACTCTTGATTTGTAATCATCAAGGCAAGCTATTTATTTGAATGCTAATTCTGAAATATTTTAAAGTAGCATTTAATTTTAATTCATTTAATTTTTAGATAGCTGGTAATAACCAAATTCCTTCCTTTTCTCAGGAAATATTACTGATGGTCAGGCCAGGAAATAAAATGAAAGGTAAAGAATGTTCTTTGAGAATACTTTCTTATCCCAAAGCTTATTCGGTTAGAAATTTTAGTGTCATTTTTATCCCCTAAAAATCGTACAAAATATATTTTGTTTGTGACCAGAACATATTTAAAATTCAAAATGTACTGGATTAAATAAATGATCATCTTTACCAGACCATAAGCATATAGCAGTCCAGAATCTACTAGGCTCTGCAGAGAACTCAAATTATAAGTCAAAGTACCAATTAGTGTGGCACCATCAGTTAAAACTGGCGTAAGTAATAAGGTAGTGGTAGACCTCAACTAGGTCTCAGGATCCTGCAGATACAGTCCCAGTTCTAGTGGCTTCAGCTGATCCTGACTAGTGGCTAATCCTGGGCAAGGCACATCATCTCTCAGCCTCTCTCCATCTCTGTCTCTCTGTCAGTCTCTGTCTCTGTCTGTCTCTCTCTCACTTATCTGTAAAATGAGAGGATTGGATGTAGTAAATATCTAAAATTATATCAGTGAGTTTAAATGACATAAACAATCACCACTGAAATTCTACATTTTTGGACTTTAGAAGGCTATGGGGAAATTGTTTGTTCCCCACCTACTCAGCTATCTCTTCAAAAGGACATTGAGGTAGGTACTAAGGACAAAATAAGGTCACTGAGGCAGCTGCAGCATCAATGGAAGGACTTTCAAACCAATACCACAGAAGACCAGGAGTAGAATCTGGAAGAAGAATGTTATCTGATATCAGAAGTGATGTCGTAAGCCATGGATTTTAAACGGATGCCTTCAAGGATGTTTGTCGACAATCCACCCCAAAACTTATTTTGGGATGTTTCCATCTTCTGCTCAGTTTCCTCTTTCTCCTCTATAGTACACTCACCCCTCCAGAAACCCAAGATATTCATGTCTAAGGGTCTCCCTCTGAAGTCAGCACTCAACTAGCTGTCTTGAAAATGTTCCATGCCCTGGAATATTCTCCTACTTGTTTACACCTTCATCTCCTTTCTCTCCCAACCCAGCCATCAAAATTCGCTTCTCCCAATGCCTTTATTACCCACCCCCTGAAGGCAGCTAATCTGATACTCTCCGTGGTGCTGAGTGTTGGAACTGGTGATTGCTTCAAGATGCGGTTTGTTCTCCATACTTTTTTGTTTTCCTTACCCTGGAGAGGGAGGCAAGTCTCTTGGCATTGAATTTATGCTATGAAAGGTGATCTATATAACCAAGAGAATGGCTCGTTTGTATTCAATCTTGAATTGCTCCATCTTGAAGAATGCAAGAATCTAGAAAGTGCCGTTCATTAGAAATATGAGAGACACATATATAAATTTTCTAATAATCACATTAAAAAAGTAAAAAGAAACAGGTAACATAAATTTTAACAACATGTTTTATTTAGATTAATTATCCAAAATATTATTTCAACATTTAGCTAATATAAAAATGATTATAGACATTTTACATTCTTTTTTATACTAAATCTTTGAACTCTAGTGTGTATTTTACACTTTTAGCACATCTCAATTCAATGCTAAGTTTTCAAAGTTTACAGTAAAATGCAGTCCTACCAAAACAATCTTACTGTGTTTAGTGTTGTTTAGTAGCTTCAGTTTTTAAATCTAAATTAATTAAAATTAAACTAAAATAAAAATTCATTTCCTCAGTCACACTAATCACATTGTAAGTGTGCAATAGCCATATGTGTCTGCAGCTACTGTAATATGTACACAGGTCTAGAATTCCCAGTCAAAGATCTATTGGGTCTCCTTGACCTTGGACACAAAGAATAAGTGGGGAGGATCCAGGTTCGTGGAGAGGGAAAGAGGAGATGAATAGAAAAGATAACAGGTAAGGAGAAAGAGAACGTCAGAGATCCATGAAATTCTATCTCTTCACAAACTGAATGAGGATTCATAAAAACAGAAATGCTTCATAGTAAAGAAAGGTTGCACACCACCCCCTGAGCTCCAAGTGTATTTTCATTGCCTTTGTGTAAAGTTGACTCTTTACACAAAGAACCTGTGGAAATTGCACAGCGTAACTACAGAGTTATATACTATTTTTATTTCATAAAGGCCTTCACTCTGAACCCCAAACCTTGATCAGTGCAGAGATTTCTATCATCTTGGCAAAGCCAAAGGGAAGAGAGGTTTGGGACAGAGGGATAGTTTCGTGCTATTCAAACGACATCACCAGATGGTTCCTCGAGCTATTTTCTGAGGAGACCTGCCTTGGTTGCCTGTTCACTGTTTAAAGATGCCAGGAATCAGACATACTTCCCTCAGCAGCCTGCACATTTATTTATTGTCTTCTCAAATCTCTCAGTTTCACCCATTAGTTATTGGAAGCCTGGATCTCTTTAGCAGTTGGAATGGACTATTATGAATAAGTGGAAAGTTCCCTCTTCTCCTTGTTTATGAAGGACCAAAGCAAAAATTTGGAAAACCAGACACTTGAAGTGCAAATATAACATTAAAACTTTTGTAACCGAAGAGTTCCCTTTAACCAAGACCTGCTAAATGTTGAGTAACACAGCAAATGCTGAAAGATATAATGTTATTCATTGTTAAGAGTCTCTCCAGTTGGGACTGTAGACTCTGGGTGGTTGTGATAGTTCACAGCTTCATCCACCAGCTATGGAGGCTAATTCATTTCTTCTCAGTAACCCTGAAGGATGAAGGATGCCTGATGAAGTCACCCTCCCAGTCCTGGAAACTTGGGACAACAAAAGACTCCCTTTTTTAAAAATGAGCCAAGTTTTCTTTACACTGCTTGGTTGCATATTCCTTAAAAAAATCTGTCCAGTTGCTGCACTTCCTCATTCTGGTAAACCTTCCAGAACTTTAACTGGACATGA
Source organism: Balaenoptera ricei (assembly GCF_028023285.1). Taxonomy (NCBI): domain Eukaryota; kingdom Metazoa; phylum Chordata; class Mammalia; order Artiodactyla; family Balaenopteridae; genus Balaenoptera; species Balaenoptera ricei. The sequence goes on from NC_082650.1 coordinate 44,754,076, forward strand.
CCAGTGGTCAACCTACAGTGGCTATGGCAAATAATCAGCAGACAGAAAAGGGAGGCAGCCAGTATAATGTACCCCTCTAATGATCTGAAAAGGAAACCGTTCTTATTCAATCAGTAATAGTTACCCTAAAATTGAAAACAAGCCATAGCCACAACAATCATTAGCAAAATTTTATTTTTCAAGTGTTTCACTGACAGAAGACAAAAAAAATGCATCAACCATTGGAAATCCTTCACTAAAAACAGTTAAGAAATAAATGTCCTAGGATAATTCCTTGTTCTCCCTTAAACTTGGACTCTGTCTCTCCCAATTAAATCTTTCTTTGCTTTTCTTCCTTCAGTTTCTTTTGTCTTCCATTTTTTCTTCTAGGAGCTCTGTTTCCACTACATACACTTCTTCTTCCAAAGAATTCTCCCTGCAACTCCTTTACTTCCTTTTTTATTCTCTCTTTCAGTTCCTTTATTTTAATTATTCTTCATGTCATGGACATTTGTTGGCTGCCTGTATGTTTCCCTGTCCTAATAGAATGACATGTTTCTGTTCAGGTGCCCACATTTTATTAGGCAACCCATCTACCTCAGAGGAAGTCATCCATAGCCCCAGCTTCATTGCTGTTACCTAGGTACAGTGGCTCTTTCCCAGTTTAAAATCTTACCAGCCAGATCTAAGCCAATCGTGACATGGCATTCCCCAGACCACAGTCATTGCTGCTGACATAGGGAGGGGGGCAAGGCTGAATGGACTGAAGAGAAGAAAAACCTGCCTGTTACATGAGGCAATAAGTTTACTATATTCCTTAAGTAGTAGAGTTGGGTTTCTGTTACAGTAATGCAACAAGGTTCATTGCATGATAAATATGTGATAGGTCAGATAATTTGCAACATATTGGAGAATACCAAAGAGAATAAACCGTTTATTATTACATTTTTCACATGGTTGAATGCTCAATGAAATAAAATTTGCATTGACAATAGCTCTTTTCCTCACAGAGAGGAAAAGGTTACAGGACAGAAAGAATAGAACCAGCATTACGGTGTGCATCCACACAGCACAGGTTCCAGAAAAAGTAGATTTCATAGAAAAAAGACATTTTCAATCAGTGGTAGCTCTTAAAAAAAAAAACCACAAAAAAATCTCATACATTTCAGGTTCTTGCTTCAACTATTTCTACTGGAAACTTAAATCACATCTGAAGTCACTTGAGGATTTCCAACTCGGAATCCTTCTGATTTCTGGAGCCTCCCAAATGGCCTGAATCTTTCAAGCCAGCAGACTGTACTTAGTGACTTGCTATTTCCTTGTAGCATGTGAACCACATAGATTTTAATGACTTAAAAGAGGAAGTGCTAATTCCCAGTGGTCCGTATATGCCGAACAATAGAAGCACCTGGAAATGCTGCTTTCTTGGTTTTGGATTCAATTAAAATTTTTATCAGGTGCTAGGCACGTTAATTATGCGGTATGTCCCTTAATTTTCATAACCATCTGTGAGGTATTAAGTTGGTAACAGGGAGAGGAAAGGAGTTGGATATGAAACTACAAAGGGCCTAAATTTGCCTGTCTTAAGTGTATTATTCGTGGGACCGGAACTCCAGGGAGTTGGCAATGTCTCCCGAGTATCTAGCTTGGGAGGCTGGGTGAGGGACGCAGGAAGAGGAGGCAGCTTAGGAAAGAAGCTAATAAGCTTTGAATATTTTGAGCTTGAGGTGCCTTTGAAACATCCAAACAACATGAGGAGCTCAGGAGAGAGGTCTGAACTGAAGATGGACTTTGGAGTCATCAGTATGTGAATAATAGTAAAAGCAGAGGATGAGGATGGCAGCATCCAGGGAGAGCATGGACTTCAGAAAACACAAGGAGCGAAGACAGAATCTTGAGAAATACCGCCATTCAAGAGGCAGCAAGAGAAGAAGAGCACAAAGGAGGCTGGACTTCTAGTCAGAGACGGAGATGGGAGAAACTGGTGACACTGAGGCCAAGAGAGTTTCAAGGAGAGAAGAGTGGTCAGAGGTATTAGATGTCACAGGACAGCCAAAAAAGTTAGTCCAAAAAAGGGACATTGGACTTGATGAGGAGGACTTTGGCTCAGATCAATTACAGGGCAAGATGGAGACAGCAGCCTCATTGCAGTGGATTGAAGGGTCAGTGGCAGGTGAGATACTAGTATAAATGATTCTTGGAACTTGACTGTAAATGGAAAGAGAAGTAGGATACTGGTATAAAGTTGCGCTGTTTGCTCTTTTATTTTTATTTTTTAAGAATGCAGGCATAGAAAACTATACGAGAGAGAGAATGATTGACAAAGCAAGGTTGTCAGAAGGTAGAAGGGGACAAGATCCAGATCATAAGAGAAAAGTTTGACTCTGAACAGCAGAAAGACCACCGCTTCCCCTGAGAAAAAGTGATGGCGGTGAGAATGGGCATAAATAGGAATGGGACTGGAGTTGTTAGGGGAAGAGCTTAGAGCTCGTGACCACTGGCCTCAATCTTCACTGTGGAACAAGATTCATGGTCTTTGTGGAGATGGAGGGGGGCGGAGGCTGGATGAGGACACCTCCTGGGGCAGGTCACCGCCCATCCTCTCAGCACGCACACCCGGAAGTAGAAAATACCCCAGCCTTCAGCTTGAATGACTGTGCACATGCCTGGGGAGAAAATACAGATCACCTTTACTTCCCCTGTGCCCTAATGAACCATGCTCCACCCTCGCACCAACACAAAGGGGATAACAGCCTCACTGCATGCTCTGACCTGAGACTCCACCTGCATCAAAAGCGGGATTCCCTATGTCTCGGAAGGAGATTGGGAGATCCAGCTCTTTTCAGGAGCTCTTCCCTGCCGTGGGCACTAGATTTGTGGCTACAAAGTTGCCTCAGGGACTCCTGCATTCTGAAACTGCTGATGGTGTACACAGAAAAGTGACCACTAAGGAAAGCCATAGAAAGCCACATAACTGGATTACAAAGCCTTGTAAGACGATTTTCCCAAAGATGTAAAAGAAATGGCACTGTTCCTCTTTGGGAAAGATTTTTCAAGGGTTCACACAGAATCCTGTAAAAAGCTGACAAATGCCACTATTGAAGGAAAAAAAAAAAACAGGAAAAGCAGCACAAAAGCTGGAGCCAAAAAGTAAAAAGTGTCCATGGACATAATTTTTACTGCTGCAGAGACACTTAAAAACTAACAGAAAGAAGCAAATCCCCATCCTGAATGTCAGCAGTCCCTAAAAACTATAACCTGTGTCTGCCTTGTGACTACCTAAGACATTTCAGACAGTTTGGAAGAGCTCCCGGTCTAAACAATGTGCTTTTCAACCCCCTTGAGATGTGGGAAATTGCCTCTTTAAACTTTTCTAAACAACCACCGGGTGGAGTCCTTCATGAGGATGTCAAATCAAAATGAATGAACTGGGGGGAAAAGGAGGCCAAAACTAGTTGCTTGAGTTTACACAGCTCTGGGGACAATTCTCTGCCAAGAATTCAACTTCTCCGGGTCCAATAGTTTCTATGCACGGACTGGGCCAGCCGCCTCTTGGCAAAGATTTGTGATACTCTATAACTGAAAGTTTAATGTACTTGAGCACGATGATATGCCTGGTAGCTACCTTTTAGAGGTAAAAATTTTTGCAGCAAATCTGGCTTGGCAGCAGGAAGATAGACCATACAATAACTCAGAGAGTTCTTCCCAGCTCTGGGATGGCAGATTTTATAGAAAAAGCTACAAAGATAAAAGTTTAGTACCAAACATGGTCTTGGGGATTATCTAAAAGTATCCTGCTTTTTAAAAAATTAATAAAGTTACTGAGACCTGAAAGGTTGATAATGATGTCAGGAGGAAGACCCCAGAGCAAATTAAATAATTACTAGTCTATGGATTTGCTTATAGAGACACAGGCACGCTCTAGCTCCCACTACATCCTCAGGAACCTTTCTTAGTCACTTATCCACCTTCACCTTTCACTTGGCTCCTTCTCATAAGCCTAAAAGTATGCTCAAGTCTCCACCATCCTAAAAAAAACATTCTCGACACTGCTTACTTAACAGACAATTGATGCCTCCTTCATCCTTTCACCGGCAAATTTTAAGAAAAAGTGATGTAGCAGAAAGAGTGTTTCATGGACTGAATGTTTGTCTCCCCCGAAATGTCATATGTTGAAGCCCTAACCCCAATGTGATAATATTTGGAGGTAGGACCTTTGGGAGGCAATTAGGGTTAGATTAGGTCTTGAGAGTGAGGCCCTCATGATGGGATTCATTCTCTTACAAGAAGAGAGACATAAGATCTCTCTCTCCTGGCCTTCTGAGGATACAACAGGGCAGCCATCTGCAAACCAGGAAGAAGTCTCTCACCAGACACTGAATCTGCTGGCACCTTGATGCTGAACTTCCCAGCCTCCAGAACTGTGAGGAATAAATGCTTTTTGTTGTTTAAGCCACCAAGTCTATGGAATTTTGTTACAGCAGCCCAAACAAAGACAGAGTGCCAGCTTTGAAACTGGACAATTCTATGTTAAAATATTTGTCTTTAAATTTCTCTATCCTGATTCTTCTCCTCTATTTTAGTTTATTAATTCTAAGTCTCCTTCATTCTCCTCCAGTTCCTCTTTCCTCCCCAAATTTTGATATATGCAGGGTCCATGGTTGGCACTTTTCTCAAGGTAGACATTTCCCCTGGATAGTACAACCCTTACCCAGAAAACCTCTCCTCTCTACCTCTTCACTCACCTGCTCCTATTCCCTACTAGTCACTCCACCTAGATGTTCCAGAAGCATGTATTTTGTGTGTCCAAAACTCAACTTGTTATTTCCTCTCACTCTCTGGTAAGTCATTCAGGGCAATGCTGAAGAATTCGGTTACTAAAGATACAAGGCGGTTTGCGCCTCTGTTCCTTTTCACATGCTGTTCCTTCATCCTGCAATGCTCTTGCTTGTACACCTGGTAAATAATTCATCTTCCAAAAACCTCTGCAGGTCTCGTGTTCTCTAAAACCTTCCCTTATCACCTCTCTCCAACTCCTTAGTCAATTTATATCTTGCCTCATTCCATAAATACCTGAGGCAACTCACAGAGAAATTATCACTCTACTATTTCTCTGACACGTATACACATTAATCTTTGCACAAATCCCATTGCATTTTAATTATTTGATTCCAGGGCTGCCCATCCCCCACTAGACTATGATCATGTAATGAATGCTTAATAAATATTGATTAAATCAATCTGTCTCCCATTTCAAAAGTTTTTGGAATGACATTGCAAAGAGAAGGAAAGGCTAAAATGAAGAAAATCTATTCAATAACTGGAATATTGTTTTTCATACTTTAAATCAGTAGTCAACAAAATAGTCACCAGAACTGATTAAAGTTGTCACTAGAAATTTTGTTTCATCTCAAAACACAAAAATATTCTTCTCAAAGAGCAGATTATTATGGCTCCAGTCATAGGATTATTTTTCTTCAGTTCAGAAAACACTGGAAGATCTTAAGTGAAAGTTAATATCATGTAAATATTCCTCTCTGTACCTGTAAGGACCATATTTGAGGGGCCCCTGGAAAAGGATTTGACATTGCAAAAGACGTAAAGCACCTATTAGTAACATTGGTGACATTTACAGACTCTTTCCATACATTTTAGTGATTATTTTAGTAATTATCTTATTTCTCTTTTCTTTTAAAATTTACTTTAAAAAATGTATTCGTGCAAACAATCTAATGCATCAGATGAGAGTGTGAATCATCTGCCTGCCTCTGCTCCTTGACCTCCATCACTTTTACCTTTTACCATTTCCTGCTTCACCTCAGCATGCCCTCTCTACTCTTGTGACCGATTCTTCTGTCGTTTACTTCACCTTTATGCATAAAATGCTTATATAGCTCTTTATTTTTTCAGTTTGAGTTATTAGTTTTTTATTTCCACACAAGAAGTATAAGGCTTTCTCACACACAGCCTCCATCCTAACCACACACATAGGCAAACTTCCTGACTGTCATCCCTCCTACTATGGTGTAATTGGGGTTAGATCAATATTCGGTGGTTACATTACCAAGACTGTGTAAACACTATTGACCACTGGACCGTGCAGCACACTAAGAGTAGGTTTCCTTTCCTCTACAACTTTTCCCTAGAGTTAATAATAGAAGAGTCTACATTTTCTTAGCTTTCTCTATTCTTATCAGTAATCCTTAAATTCTTCCCCCACGTGCATAAATCTCCTCTTAATATTTTCAAACACATTAAGTTCTCTGTCAATTAATCTTCTTAGTGACAGTCTCTCTCAAGCCTTTTGATGTTGTCTTGTTGCTTACCTACTGCAGTGGGAAAAAGACGTACTCAAAATTTAAAATAAGGTTTTGATGATGCTGAGAACTGCAATTCAGGAATGAGGAAGTGGTGATTACCAGCCAGTAGTTGGGCATTTACAAATCCAGGTTCCTTAACCCATGAAAATCACAGTTCTTTTTACACACGAGTACAGTGTAAAACTCTCTCCAAAAATTGCCTCATGGTCAGCAAGAGTGTCAACCTGTGACACTGAGGTAAGAGCAAATGAGATATAATGTCATAAAACAACAGGTGGGAGAATGGACCTTAGAGACATAAGTTACTTCAAAAGGCAGTGAATTAGTTACCCTTTGCTGTGTAACAAACCACCCCATAATTTTAAAATAATTAATGATCTAACAACAATAATTATCTCACAGTCTCTGGGGGTCAAGAATTCAGGAGCAGCTTAGCTGGGTCATTCTGGTTCAGGGTTTCTCTCAAGGCTGCCATCAGGATGTCAGCAGAGTCTGTAGCCATCTGAAGGCTTGACTAGAGCTGGAGGATTTGATTTCGAGACAGGCCTTTCACATGGCTATTGGTAGGAAATTTCAATTTCTCAATACATGGGCTTCTCCTGAGGCTGCTCCATCACCCTCACAACCAGGCAACTGAATTCCACCAGAGAGAGAAATCCAGGAGAGAGAGAGAAAGGAGGCTGCAACACCTTTTTATGACCTAGGTTCTGAAGACACTTGATATCATCACTTCCACTTTTTTCCCATTCGTTAGAAATGAGTCACTAAGCCCAGCTCACAATCAAGTAAGGGAATTCATCTCTATCTCTTGAAGGAAGGAGTTTCAAAGACTCTATGGACAACGTTTTAAAAACACCACATGCTATTTGAAAGATGTCGCAGTGATTTTCCGGTAAAATATTAAGAATGCATAATTTTGTTGTTTTTAACTTTCTTCCTTTCTAACCCTTGACTAACCCAGATAGGGCTAATCTTATAATCAGGGGTTAATTTTACCATCGTTTTTGTCTTCTCCTCTCACTATCCTCTTAGAGATTCTCTTCTCCTCTATCTTCTATGGGATCCTTTGTTTCCTTGATGCTATGACTTCCCTTTCTCAGTGTCCTCCCTCTTCTGAAAGAATGCATACCTTAGTAGCTTCATGAAAAAGAGTGAATAGGGGATAAAGTTTGTGAAAACATGATCATCTAGCTTCCAGATATTTTTCAGAAATATTCAGAAATATTTTCAGCGCCATTTGATTTTGGATTCTTGGTCTATTATTTCTCTCTGGAAAACTTTAGGATCTTCTTATCCCCATTGTTCCAAAATTGCACCATGATGCATCTCACTGTGGCTCTGTGTCCTTCTACTGTGCTGATCACCTGATAAACTCTTCAATCTAGAAATCCATCTTCCATTTGGTGAAAACATTGAATTATTTCTTTGATGATTTCTTATCCTATTCTATCCATTTTCCCTGCTTTCTGCTAGGCTCTTATTAGTAGGATGTTAGATCTCCTAGACTAGTTCTCTCTCTCTCTCTCTCTGTTTTTTTTTAACTTTTCTCTCTTTTCCATCTCTTTATATTAATATTTTACATCTTGGGAGATTTCCTCAAGTTTATCTTCCAAACCTTCTATTGCATTTTTAATTTCTGCTATCATGTTAATTTTCAAGAACTCTTTTGTCCTTTAAATGTTTTTAAATACAATTCTATTCTCATTTCATACATGTCATGTCTCCTGTTACATCTCTAAAATCATTATTGGTCGTTTTTTTAAAGTTTTCTTAAAAGTACATAGTGTCTGTTTCCTCCAAGTAACTTTTTCCATTTGTTTTGGCCTCTCTCTCATACTTTTTTCAAATCTCTGGAGCTCCTTGGTTATCCACCCATATTGGATAAAATATGAACTTTAGTGGAGCTTGTAGATTATGGGCTTCAACATAGAATAATAAATTGAGGGACTTATTATATTACTTTTTATCTTAATAAACACTTTACTTTAGAATAGCTTTAGATTTATAGACCCGGCAAACCATTAATTTGTTTTCTCCTCTTCTGCATCGTTTTATGAGGATTCACTGGGAGTGGGGTACAGATTGGAGTAAGGAATTTTTTTCCAAAGATTCCAACTTGGTGATTTTGCAGCTAGGACTTTAAGTCCATCAAACTACATTATTTCTTCTCCAGTTTCACTTTGTCTCAGCCCTGCTGGACTGGTCTAGACCTGGCTTTGACATCTAGTTTCAGAGTTAAATACCCTACTTTCTGACTCTCTCAAGAGTTGGATAGCAACTGAGTTAGAGAGTTGGGAAAGGCAGGCAGCTATGGGAAGGATCCTTAACAGCTTGGCTTCTGGACATTCTTCTGCCTTATGGGGCTGTGACAGGGGAGTGTTAATAGTTTCTGCTGGTCTTTCCTGGAGCCAGATACCTTCCGTGAAACATAGGGAGCATCTGCAAGGTGAGGCCTGTTTGCTTGGATGCTCTCCTGAGTCTGTCCTTATACGGTGCAGAATGTTTTGTGGTGGTGGCTGTTCTGGGCCCAGGCTTCAGTCTGCAAGCAGGCGGGCTGGCAGTGGGCAGGATAATATCCATGGGCAGCTGGTGGGCTTTGCTTTGGGCCCCAAGCACATTCTCTGTTTAAGGGAAAAGGGTCTGTGATCTCCTTGGCTCTGGGTGTGAACGGGCAATGGGTGTGAATGCTTATGGCCTCTGCTGGATGTGCTTTTTCAATGAGACGATTCCAGAATTACATTCCTGTGAAATATTTCACTAGGATAAATCTAGGATGTGAAGCTAGATTTGTGTGAGAGCCCTGGCACTAAAACTCAGGGCTCAGAGAGGGGCAGGAATGATAACTGAGACAAACAGCTCTTCTTTAGAAGGAAGGGAAGGCAGAAGGAGAGAGGAAACAGTTGTTAATTTCGCATCTTAAACTGGTGAACTGTAGGCACCCCAGGAAGTCAGGATTGCCACTCAGACCGTGGAGAGGGCAGATGTGATGTTAGATGCCCCAGCTGCCTGCCACCCCCGAGCAGTATGGCAAGTTGGGGAATTTAAACGTGAACCTCGAAATGTGCCATTTTATTGAGGTCTCTTCTCTTGGGCAGTCATATTTGCTAGATATGACTCTTCTGACCTACTGCTTGAAGAATGTGAGCCTGAATGCCAGCATTCTGGGAGCCAGGTTGGGGAAAACAAAATTCAGTATGTGTATTTTAACTTTTATTTCACTTTGTTCAATATAGTATCCCTGCCTTCAACTATCCTGTTGTCTCAGATCAAAAATTTTTTGAAAAATTCTATCTAGAGATTAAAACCCCCATTTTTGCTAAGGTAGGGAGAAGCAGTTGCCCAGCTGCTTGGAATGGCAGCAGAGATCTGAGGGACCAGTTCTTCTTAAGCAAGCTTTCAACCGATCCTGCTTTTAACTCTGCTGCCAGACCCATTTCCAGAGGTGACTGTTGCTGCTAAATCCTGACCCTTTTGTACAGATTGTACGGTACAAATCATATTGCTTCTTATCTTTCTCCAGTTCTGGCTTGGGAGTCAGATTTCTCAGGCCTGGTAGTACAGTCACCACTTACACCTGCTTTCCTACTTCCAAAAAAAGTGTTGCCTTTTCCTCTCCTGTTCTCTGGTTGCTTTATGACTTGAAAAAAGATCCTTTTATTTTGTTTGCTTGTGGTTGAATATGTACTTTCAAACCAACAATTTAAGCCAGAAATACCTCTTTGGGTAGCCTTTCATGGCCAATGATCGCATTTATCAAGCACTCCTTAAGCAAGTATAAATTATTGAATCTCAAATTGGAGTGGGGATATAGAGGATGTGCAGTAAATGTTTACATTTTTAGAAAATAAAATGCCTATTTTATAGAGAGAGATTCAGCACATATCTGCAGGGAGAGTTAGGCAGCTTCTAGCCGGGATAAATGTGCCTATGAGGCTGGAAGGGTTGTGGAATTTTGTTGGTATGTACAGTGGCAAGCAGATTTAAAGTTAAAGCATGTGGACTCAAAGTAAGTCTTCTTAGATTGCATAGGAATTGAATAGAAAGCAGTTGTCTCATCGAGAGTTCTTGAGCAGAGCTGGGAGCTGAGAAAGGGGTTAGGATTGTTTTGATTTTTTAAGAGGAAAAACATCTGTTTTTTATTTTATGCACTGCCCTCTTTCCAAGTGCTTTTAAGTATCTTTAAAGATGCCTAGACACATGGTGATCTGGTCTCCATGAAGTAAACTATGGTTTAATGAATCCCCTATGTATCCATTTACTTGCTTGGCCATTGAAATGTTGCCCCACAGCTTGACCATGTCTCAGACTTGAGTTCATTCAAGTTGCTATTTTTGAATAGACTATGCGATTTGAGAATACCGTGAAGCAAGCCAAACAACAGTTGATTTTCCATCTGCCTCTGATTATCTGAGGTACTGGTTCCCAAACTGCATTCTGTGGAACATCAGTAACTCAAGTTGCTAGTGGATACGCCATGAAAAAAAACTTGTGGCTTTTAAATTTTGTTTCTCTATGATATTCAAGAAAAATATTAAATATATTTATATAACTGTTTTTCTTATGCTATAAACTGCCTTTAAGAAACGGAGTGCCATACACAAAAGACGAACAAATAACATAAAAAAAATCACGTGATTGACGAACACGTGGTTTTCAAGTCTAGAAATGATAGTGTATTTACCAAAACACAATCTCTGGTTACTGATACGTTATCATGGTCATGTACCCTGTGTCTTAAAATTTCAAGAAGTATTTGTGATACTTAAACTCTTTTTTTCTTCTTAATGAAATAATAAATATATTTAATCTTTCTCACTTGTTTTTATCAGTTTTGTTGTTGTTTTGTGGCGTTTACAAGATAATTTTTTTTAAGTCTTCAGAAGTCATAAAATCATTCTGGGAAGAGAAAACACAAAATTTTAATATGATACAAACAGGTATCTGATCAAGTGCTACAGTGGGTTTGAGAGGTGAAGTCATGAGTTCAGAGAAGGAAGAAGTTGCTGTGGACTGATGGAGTTGGGGAATGCCTTGAGGGGGAAGTATGATTTGAAATGGGGCTTGAAAGTTGGAAGATATTGTGTGATGGGAGATAGTCCTCCCTGGGTCTCTCATGCTTTTGCATGTCTTACTAGTATGCCAGGAATGCAAGGCTCTGACTGCTTTTTACCAGGTCATTTCTCAGGGCTGTGTTTGCAGCAACCTGCCTTGAGAGAAAAAAATCTCTCTCTTAGACAGGAAGCAGGCTTCATTACTACTTGCTATAAAATGGTGGTGCCCTAAGCTCAGTGTTCTCTCCAGCAACACAACACACACCGTGTGCAGGTATCCATCTTAGCTTTCTGTGTTGTTCCCCCTAGGACTTGGGGGCAAGGGGAACCAATGCAAACACAATGCTCATGCAGTCTGCTGTGCTGTGATTAATATAGATTTTGGTCACTGGCCCAGAAATTTCATCTCTTCTGCTAGCCTCCATGATACAGTAACAGGCTAACTATTAGCTTGTAAGTAGGATAAAATCAAATCCCAGTCAAGACATTGGGACAATGACTGAAAAGAGAACCAGTGGAGTGAAGAGGTAAGACTGAGCCTTTCACGCTGTTTAATGGGTGTGGTAGGATGCCAAAGCCTGATTAACTCAGAGATTATATTTATATTGGAGAATATTAAAAAGCAAGGGTAGACAGGTGGGATGGAGTGGAGGACAGGTAGATTTTAAAAGCTTTAAATGACGACGCTATGGACTGAATATCTGTGACTTTTCAAAATTCATATGTTGAATTGGTTTGTGTTGATCCACAATGAATGTCAAAATAAAACATCTGTGGATATTGAGCTCTTTGTGACACTCACTGTTTAATACATGAGAAAAGGTGACCAGACACTGCGAACATACTGGGAAGAGTTCTGAGGAAGTTAGTCTCCATAGCAGTATTGGTTTGAATTAGATAGATTCTTAAGCTGCCACTGTTAAAAAAAAATTAAAAAAAACAAAATTCTACACACAGCGAATGAAACATTACATTGAAAACTACAATCACCATGCCCACAAAAGAAGTTGAATTCAAGAAAAGAACGCTCCAGAGAAAGAAGCTATTGCGGAGAAACCCTGAAATGGCACATCGGGGTGGGGCGGGGAGAATTCTTTAAGACTTAATGCTGATTACCATGTTCTAGAGCAGCACTGTTCAATAGGAATGTAACTCAAGGGACCTTCGTTGGGAGGCTCTGGGTATCCTGGGAGTTTATTACAGTTTTAGTAGGTTGACTTTTCAGTCCCTCCCTGATGAGTGGGATCCAACTCACTAGGAAGCCTTAAACTATTTCCTCTTTTGTGAAAATTCCTCCAAATATTCCTAGGCAGAATTTATTTTCTCTTTTCTCAAAACACCTTGCTTATGTTTCTAATGATCATGTATTTTATTCCCCTTCCTATAATGGTTAACTGTTTACTTATTTGCCTACCAATTCCTTGAGAGTTCCTTAAGAGTGTTATCTTATTTCTCTCCTTTTCTCCAATCCAGTTAGCCTACTGCCTTACAATAATAAAAATATATTATGTTTATTGAGCATTTTCCTGGCATTATCTCAGTTGTGAGCAAAAATCATCTGGGTAAATAATATGATTACTCTACATTTTACAAATGCTGAAACCGAGATTTGGAGAGATGTTTAAGCTCATATCCTTAGTAGAGGCTGAGCCAGAACAACAACCCAGTACTGTAGACTGAATGATTGTGTCCCTCCAAAATCCATATGTTGAAACCTAATCCCCAATGTGATGGTGTTTGGAGGTTGGGCCTTTGGGAGGTGATTAGGTCATGAGAGCAGAGCCCTCATGAATGGGATTAGTGCCCTTATGAAAGAGACCCCAGCTCTCTTGCCCCTTCCACCATGTAGGATACAGTGAGAAGATAGCCATCTGTGAACCAGGAAGTGGGCTGTCACCAGACACTGAATGTGCTGGTGCCTTGACCTTGGAGTTCCCAGCCTCCAGAACTGTGAGAAATAAGTTTCAATTGCTCATACACCACCCATTTGTCTCCAGTGACTGAGCTCTTAATCATGATATTGTAAAGACTCCCACATACAGTAGTTATTCTCAGTATATGTTTGGATGTTTCTTGAATGACTGAAAATAAACATATTAAGATGTTGATGGTGAACATGAAGGCATAGGTTAAATGGAGCCCAAAACTTGACAAAGGGAATCACTGAAAAGTGAGCTTCAGAGTTTTAAAAGCAATCTGTGACTTTTGAATATACAACATCATTTCTCACCACTATCAATTATTTTATCAAACCAAGTTTTCTTAAGTTAATATTCTCCTAGCAAAAAAACTATCAAAAATGTACTTGAGGCACCATAAGAGAACTCATGTACACACACACACACACACACACACACACACACACACTCACACACACACACTCAGATACTTCCTATCTGACTTTAATTCCACAATAACATATTTCATTAGGTCTTAGGCATCGTCTCCCTAGTTCCAGGGCTATGGCCATCTACGGTCGAAAAGGGAGCATCACTTCTTTTTGAAGTCAGCATGTTCTTGCCTTCTGTTGATTATCCCTGAGGGCCAATGGTCTAACGCAGTTAGAATCATCTGATTCAGGTATTGTAGGGAATGTGTAAGGTGGTTATTCAGTTCATTCAGAGTAAAAGCCAAAGTCCTTACACTGGCCCAAAAGTCTTACATGATCTGCCCCTGCCTCCTTACCCCTCTGACCTCATGGCCTACTTTTGTCCCCTAGCTCACTACCCTCAGGTCACACTGTCTAAGCTCTCACCCCTTCAAGTCTTTGCTAAAATTCACTCCTCAATGAGAGAAACAGCCCTCCAATCTCCAGCATTTCTAATACATCTTAGAAAGTTCTTTTTTTTCTTTCCTTCTTAGAATTCTTGTTCCCCTTACATGTCCAATTATTTACTTATTTATTATCCTTACTGTTTATTATCTCTCTTTCCCCTAGAATGCAAGCTCCAAAAGGTCAGGGTCTTTGCTGTTTGGTTTACCGATGTATCCCAAGTACCTAAAATATGCCCGAAACAAAGCAGGCACTCAATAAATATTTGTTGGTTTAAGTGAATGATATAATAATGAAATCTTATAAATCAAAAGTAAAAAGACAGAAAACTCAAATATTAAAAATAGGCAAAAGGCTTGGATAGGTACTTCATAAAAGAGGGTATCCAATATCCTAGCAAATATATATGCTTACATATATGACTACTAAACATATGAAAAGGTGCCAAAGCCTTTAATGATGGGGGAAATGCTAGTTAAAACCACAATGATAGAGTTACCATCTGCTCCTGCAATCCCACTCCTGGGCATATATCCAGAGAAAACTCTAATTCGAAAGGATACATGCACTCCAATGTTCATAGCAGCACTATTTACAATAGCAAAGACATGGAAGCAACATAAATGTCCATCAACAGATGAATGGATAAAGAAGATGTGGTGTATATATATATATATATATATATATATATACAATGTAATATTACTCAGCCATAAAAAAGAATGAAATAATGTCGTTTGCAGCAACATGGATGGACTTAGAGATTATCATACTGAGTGAAATAAGCCAGACAGGGAAAGGCAAATATATGATATCACTTATATGTGGAATCTAAAATATGACACAAATGAACTTATTTATAAAACAGAAAGAGACTCACAGACAGAAAACAAACTTATGGTTACCAAAGGGGATAGTGGGGTCGGGGGGAGAGGTAAATTAGGAGTTTGGAATTAATATATATATATATACACACTATAAAATACACTATACACTATGAAATGAAAAGAAAAAAAAAACACAATGAGAAATACCATTACATGCTCACCTGAGTGACAGAAGTAAATAATTGGAAATATCAAGTGTTGCAAAAGTGAGAAGCACTGAAAACTCTCACAGTAGTGTAAATGGGTACAACCATAAGGGCAAATATTTCACAATATCCAGCAAAATGATATATGTACATGCCCTCGTGTTTCATCTGTTCCTAGGAGCACACCCTGAAAAACAACCAACACGTGTATACCAGAATATAAGTACATGAATGTTCACTCCAGCATTGCTCATAAGAGCCAGAAGCTAGGAAAAACTCAAATACCCATCAGCGGTTAAATGGATAACTAGATTGTGGAGATTCATGCAGTGGAATACTATACAGCAAGCAAAATAAATAAGTTGTTCTAGACACAATATGGATGAATCTCTCAAACAAAATCAAACAAGAACGTGATAAAAACAATTCTTAGAAGATGATTTCATTCATAGAAAGTTCAAAAACAGACAAAACTAAACATTAACAGTTTAGAAATGCAAATGCACGTGTAGGTGGTAAAACTGTAAATAAAAGTAAGGAAATGATCAACACCCCGACTTCTACAGGGAGAGAGCTGGGATTGTGAAGGGGCACATGGGCCAGGATTTGGGGGTGCTAGAAATGTACTATTTCTTTCCCCTCTGTGATGGTTACGTAGAGGTTTGCTTTGTAATTATTCTTTCTACATAAATGTTTCAGATACCCCTCTCTATGTTTGATTTTTCACAATTTTTAAATGACAATAAATTGCCTGATCTTGTAGAATTTTTCTTTCACTTGGAAGTTTTTATGTTCTCTTCCTATGACAAAGGGTCTTGACAGACCATATCCCCTTTTTTTTTTCTTTCTTTCTTTGGCTGTGCTATGGGGCTGGCGGGATCTTAGTTTCCCAACCAGGGATTGAACCCGTGCCCCCTGCAGTGGAAGCACAGAGTCTTAACCACTGGACCGCCAGGGAAGTCCCCATATCCCTTTTTTGATATATGTGCCTTTCCTTAGATAAGAATATAATATAATCAATTCCACAGTCCTTATATTGAAATTTATAAGAGATATTTCATAATTAGATAATGAAGAGGAAGAGACAAAATAAGACAACTAAAGGCTTAGCTTTCAGGGCAGGCCCAGTGTTGGACACATGGTAGGCACACAGTGGGAGTTTGCTGCTGACAAGATAGGCAGTGGCAGCTGTTGCTGGGTTGACTCAGACAGGGAGCCTTTCTTCATCTTCTATCGTAGGAAGAGTTGTTTACAGTAGGCCACCTGGTAGATAAGATGCAAGATATTGCAAAATTTGGGGATTCTCAGATGTTTTTCAACCAGAGACATTTGCGTATGAGGCTAGTTCTATTTTCAGATGCTTTCCTCGGGAATTTCTTCTTTAATCTGTTCACGGAGCATTGACTTTACTGTCCACGGCTTTGGATGGAGCAAAGAGAACATGCCTAATCTTACGCTCTGTAAATTGTATCACCTTGCCAGTACTCAATACATATGGAATCATCTCTTAGAACAATATGGCTCTTTTTCAGCAAATACTAATCGCAGATGCTGTGTCTGAATCTCTTCTAAGGTTAAGGCTTTAGAGCAGCATAAAGCTGGAGTGATTACGAAGAATCATTTGGTGAGCCAGCAAAAAACTATACATTGAGTATAAAAATGCTTCTTGAGCCCACGACATGGCCTGTTTGGGGCCAGGGTCAGAGGAGTGATGTATCCTGCGAAATAGTGGTGACCATGTTCCCACCATGAAATAACTGTGCTGTGTCCTGATCTCACTGTGTTTGTTCAAAGTGGTCTCAGCTATCAGTAGTCACCAAGTTTCTGAAGGACATGAAAATTCCTGGGGGTCACTAAGGACATCTGTATCTTTTCCGCTCTCAAGGGCACATGGGTTTATAAGGGGGAAAAGTCTAACCCAGTAATAAAAACAGCCAAGTGGCCACTTTGAACTACATGATCCAGAGAGGAGCAGTCCCCTAGCTTCAGTTCTACCATGTGACCTTGGCCTAGCAATGTGACTTCTCTAACCTTCGATTCCTTAGTTAAGTGTGAGTGATATGTTTCATGGGTATTCCACAAACTCCTGAAAATAAAATGAAGTGAAAGATGCAAAACCTCTTTATTGACTGTAAAGCCCTACACCAGTAGTAAGGGTTCTTTTTAATCATTTCTAATTATACTCTCAATATTTATTATTTATTATTTTAAAATCCAAAGATCAAAAGTGCATGAGGTTCCAAAGAATCCCCTGACCCATTATTATTCCTCAGAATTGATCAAATCTGACAATTTTGTGCCTATCTTTATATACTTTATGAATGTGTGCATATATATGTGTGCATGTGTGTGTGTATTTTTTTTTAACAAAAAAGGAATCATATCCTACTAATCAGTAGAATATTATGCAGTAATTTTTCAGGAGGTAAATTGTTATGTATATATACATGGAACTATGATATTTTATATGAAAAATGTGCAGAGCCACATTTATAGTATGAGATAATGTTTGTCTAGACATGGAGTATACAGCTTCCTCTGGGAAGAACATATTGCAAAGGAATGAGGTGATTTCACTTTTTCTTTCACACATTTCTCCATCATCATTTTTTATCTTAAGCATATATACTTTCACAATAATATTAAAGACGGTGCAAGAGAAAGTGGAGCATAAGTCAATAAAATGGAACATGAGACTACTGAAGACAGTATTATACGTAAGTATAAATGGTAGGCCAGAAAAAACAATTTTGAAGAGAAGAATATACTAAAGAAATTTTAAAATAAAGGAAGCAAAAATGAAAGTAGGCATGATATGATTTTCAAAATTATTCATTAGGGAATAGAAAAGAACTGATCATGCAGTTTCTCTGCCAACTTTCTTGCAATATATGACTCTCAATAACAGGATATTCAGCTCTACTGACCAGTACTTTTTAATGGCCCCTATGCAACAAAGGGCAAATAGAAGCAGGAGCAAGCATCTGCCAAAAGAGGAAGAAGGGCTAAAAATGATCTGTGCTCAGTTGTTTTACAAAGTTTTCATAAGTCATTTTTTTAAATGCACAGAACAGCCATAAATTTGGAAGATGGACAGGAATGTCAATCTAAGATCCCCTGAAAAGTCCTGGCATTATCAAGCAACAGAATTTTACCTATAGATATTTTTGTTCTCAAAAAAAATCCTTGCATCCTTTCCATCAACAAATCCTGTCAAAGTCTACCTTGAATCTATCTTCTTTTTCTGTCTTCATCACCATCAACCAGGTTCAAGTTCACTCCCACCTATTTCCCCTGCAGTAGCCTCCTGATTAATCTCTCCGTTGCCACCCTGGCTCTCCCTCTTCCCCCTGCCATTCCTTTTCCCACAAGAAAAGCAGATCAATCTTCCTGAGATGTTCATAGGATGAAAACCAAAATCCTTTGCATGACTTCGAGGGGCTGCACGAGCTGTCCCTTGCACATTTTCTCCAGTCACCTTTAAGGCTTCTGACTGTACTAAGATCTTCCTCACCTCAGTCTTTGTACATACTGTTCTGCAAACTGAAATGCTCTTCTCTGACTCTACAGATTTCAGTTTCTCACAGACCTCCCCAATCCCCTCCTCCTCAATCTAAATCAGCTCACAATTTGTATTTCTATATTTATTTGTATGGTGTAGGCTTTACCTGACTTCCCCAGTCCGTTGAAGCTGTGTAGTGACCATATGAGGGTTCATAATACTATCCTTTCTACCTTTGTGTATTTTTGAAATTTACCACAATAAACAGCTTTAAAAATTTCCTTCTGATCCTACAAACTAAATACAGGTTATGCCTGCAATTATCATAGTTTTTCAAATTTTGTTTTTAAAAAAATTTACTTCCCTTTTCATGATGATTTTTTTTTGTATTTTGTTTTAGTAGCCATAAAATGCCAGTATTTTAAAGTTCCAAACAATGTGCTGTCTGCATGAAAGTGAATTTGAAATTAACATCAGATACCCTAAAAGCAAGGTCTGAAGTTCAATTGTTCTTTTGCTGTTTTTGCTGCTAAATTCTTTTATTTGAAAGCAGCATTATTTTTCAGTGAAAAAGACCCTAGGCTAGGGATATAAAAATTCTGATTTAGTTCTAGCTTGTCACTTTGAGTGAACCATTTAACCTTGTTTCCTTTTTTTTTTATAATATAATAAAGAGATAACGTTCTAAATTTTTATTTGATTTAATATGCTATGTTTCCATAATTTGGAAGACCAAAAAAAAAAAAAGTCATAAACAATACCAATGTTTAATTTTGTTAATGAATCAATAACTCAAAAGAACTTTTTTCCTATTCATAAGGTCATACGTCTGGAGTGCTGTTGATATCAGATGAATCTACAAAGCCAAGAACAGGAACCACTGCATCTTCTTTGGAAGATCTGATACTTCGATTCTTCTCTTTTCTGTTCACATATTTGTGCAAAATGCTGTAGTACTGTTCCTTTGGATTGAAAGTATATAGTGATGAAATTTGCTGCCAGTCTTTTATGCTTGGAGTGTTGTATTCCTTTGGATGTGAACACTCAAAGAAACACTTGATATTTTCTTTTGCCAGTTCGGTTGCGTGTTCTGTGGCTTGACTTTTAAGGATCCGCTGCTCCTGTTCCAGATAGATTTTCCAAAATTTCAGCTGCAGGAAGCTAACTGGAGATAGGCATCGGGTGATGGATGTAAAACTCAGGAGGACAATGATAACAACTGCTATCAGGGCCCAGCCCAACACCTTAGGAAAACACAACAAAGTAGCAATTTAGTCACATTTTTTTCTTAGAAATTTTTAAATCCTCAGATAAAGTTTGAACTACTCAGAGTTACGATGATGAACAAGCAACAGTTTTAGGTCTTAATCCCTTAAGAGAAAGAAGTGGCAGTAACCTCTCGAACCCCTCAGTACAAGTGCTCATTTGACAAGACAGTCATTTTCCAAGGCATGTCAGGGGCCCAAGGAGGAGTTTATATGTCGAATCCCTGGAACTCAAAACGTGGAATTTCAGAAAATCCAATGAAACAAACATTCATTTCCAAGAACCTCTTAGCTTTACAGGCCCAGAAGTAGTGTGGGGTGATGGCTTTATAGCCAGGCAGACCCATTTTAACTGTAACAATTCTGACTGGACAAACAACTTGACCTGGACTCGGTGTATTCGCTGTAAAGACAAAAGAGAATAATAAAGGAAGTAAAGGACCCAGCACGGTGACTGGTACAGAGTGGATGCCTGACACTATACGAGTGCCCAAGTGCCTTTCTCCCTTTCATTAGTTACCCTCAATATTTTGTAATAACCTATAAGGGAAGAGCCTCTGAAGAAGAATACACACACACGTGTAACTGAATCTCTGTGCTGTACACCTGAAACTAACACGATATTGTAAATCAACTGTACTTCAATTCAAAAAAGAAAAGAAAAGCAAAAGCACCGAGATAGAAAGGAAGGAAGGAAGGGGGTTAGGGGAAAGGAGGAAGAAAGAAAGGAAGGAGGGAGGGAAGAAAGAAAGAAAGAAGGAAAGAAAGAAAAGAAAAAGAAAGAAAGAAAGAAAGAAAGAGAAAGAAAGAAGGAAGGAAAGAAAGGGAAAGAAAGAAAGAAGGAAGGAAAGAAAGAAAGAGAGGAAGGGAGGGAGGGAGGAGGAAGGAAGGAATGCCTATCGGCTCATGAGAAGCCAACAACCATTCTAGTTAGTCTTCGGGTGTCGTACGTCTGGAGAAAGGGCACGCATTTCTACCTCCCCCGTTCATCCCCGTAGAAGCCCGTCCCTCTGCGATCCCCCCAGCGCGTCCAGCGCGGGCGCCCGACCTGCGACTGGGCCTTGAGCTCCTTCTGCAGGTCCTGCACGTCGGGCGCCTGGACCTGATGGCAGGGCACCAGCGGCAGCTGGGCCGCGCAGCCGGGGCTGCGGCCGAAGCACAGGCGCCGCGCCACGAAGGCGCTCCCGCTGGCGGCGCACTCGTAGAAGGAGCCCCCGAGCAGCGCCACGGCCACCCAGGTGAGCGGCGCGACCGCAGCGACAGCGCTGAGCTGCGCGCACACCAGGGCCCCGCGCAGCGCTGCGCCGCAGTCAATGCGCGCGCCCGGCGCGCAGCAGCCGGTGAGCAGGCGCCAGGTGCGCGCGCTCAGCACGTAGCCCAGGAGGAAGAGCGCCAGCGCCGGCACCAGCAGGAAGACCAGGCCGTAGGGCAGGTTCCAGGCGGCGCTGCACGGGCACTGGAACACCGCGGTGGAGAAGACGCGCTCCCCGCCCGCCGTCAGCAGGCTCACCAGGCCGTAACCCAGCGCATTGCGGTGCTTGAGGAGCAGGTCCAGCACCGCCCGAAACTTCTCCATGGGTCTCCTACCCCAGGGCGCCGTGGACGGGCCCGTGTGCTTCTGCCTCTTCGCTGCCCGGCTCCTCGAATGATTTGGAGAGGGTCTGGGGTCGGGTTTTCCCTGCTCTGCTAAGCCGCGCCTTCCAAAAAAGAAAGAGGTCTTCTCTGGGCTTCCTGAGCTTTTGCTTTCTTATTTCAACCAGATTAGGTATGGCAGACTCAAACACACACACCACTGAGCTCCCCAGTACCCACCCCTTTCCAGAAGCGGAGGTACTGGTGACCCCTAGCCCTCAATTCAGGAACTCTGAGGGAAGATAGGCCCTGTTCCATTGTGTTTTGTTTCCTCCTAACTGACAAGGGGACTTTCCTTCCCCTTAATGACCCATATGCAGTCACCAAATGAAAAGAATACTTTTTACTTGGGTAAACGGGGAAAAACACCAGCTTTCTCTCCATGGCAGCCACCCTGGCTCCTAAACCCACTCCCAGGCAGACCAAACAATTACAAAAAACGAAACAAAACCAAAACAACGAAACAAAACTGATTATTTAGAGGAAACATTATTCAAGGGCAAATTTCCAGTTTCTCTTTCATAAACTAAATCGCGGCAAAGCCCCACTCAAATTCCAGTACGTCCATGACGTCTGTCTCCTTTCTGTCCCCCTTCTGGACAGAACTGCCACTGTCCTCTCCTCTGCCTGGTCTCCTGCAGGACATTAGCCTGAATAGACGGTATTGACTTCTGCCTCTTTTTTTTTTCTTCCTCGCAGGTGGGTCCTAACACTGGCAGTACGTGGAGAAAAGTGTCGAATCCTTACTCAGTGACCACCAAGTTGATCAGCAGAAGAGAGCGGTACATAGTTGCTCAAAAAACACTAGTTGAAACCAAAAAATTTCAATCTGCAGCCACATCTAGCTAACAGTATTTCCTCTACTTTCAGTGTTCTCAAAGCAGCATTTCTCGGACACAAGGTAAAACCACTTCTGTGAAACTGAGCCTTACTCCGTGCGGCTCTAGAGTGAGGTGAGGTGTACTTGAGAGAACATGGGCTGTGAAGTCAGGTGCATTGTGTGTGTGTATGTGTGTGTTTAATAAGTTAGCTCCCCCTAGACTCATCATGCTCATTTGTAAAAGCAGAATATAGTGCTCACTTTTCAAGATTGTTGAGACAAGTAAATTGCGTAGCATCTGTAAAGCACTTTTACACACAGGGTGTGCCTATTAATGAATGCTCAGTGTGAGGGATTACCTCTCACCTTGCAACTTCAGGAGGAGACAACAGACAACTGTGTTGTACATTATTTAAGAATCCAAATGAATGCTCTCTTTTAGATCAAGGATTGTATTCAGTGACTCAATGATCCTCCACGACCTTCAGAGGATCCGTGTGCCCTTAGCTGTCCATTTCACTTCAAGGAGGGTGTCTGGATACAGAGTCTGGGGTGGGGCAGGTCGCAGTCAACTGGTTGCCACTCAAGCCCATCCCCTAGGTTTGCCTTATTTATCTGGGAAGAACAGGTAGCCCACAGAGCCGAATGAACTGTTAGAGACGGGGCAGGAAACATGTTACTCTTTTCTTAGTTCAACTTGCCTCCTGAGCTCCCTCCCACCACCAGTGCCTGGCACAAAACCACCTGGCACTGGGATGAATAACTGCTCTCTCTGTGTGAGTGTTCAGAAGCTGTCCTCAGATCAAGGTCCTTTCTGTCATGCTGGACAGTTGGGGCCCTCTTCTCTGGAGCTGGACCAGGTACTGCCAGGCTTCCTGTAAACTTGCATCAAAGTTGCATGTTTGAGGCAAATCACTTCTGCTATGACTATCATCTCTGTAAGCCCACATCTGCAAAAAATCTTCCTTCCCTTTTCCTGTGGGTGACCCTCTGCCACCCTACTCCTCTGAGGTGTTGCCTCCTTTTCCACGCTTTCCACATACCATCACGAACAAATTCCACTATATCACAACCTTTGTGCAGATGGCTTTATCCAAATCTCCCTTAATTGTAACCTAACTCAAACATACCCTTCCATTCTCTTGAATGAGATTTATTTATTCTCCCACATTTCTCAGAACAAGAGGGAGGGCTGGCATTCCCCCACCACTACATCCAAACCTGGGCTTTTTCCATCACTTCTAACAGTTTATTCTCCATCAGGGCTCAAGCTGTTCAGCATGACCTCCTCCGTCACCTCAGTCCTGCTATCTGTTTTCATTCCCTTCATTTATTAAGACATTTGCATCTGGCGACAGCCTTCCTCTTCTTCCTGGCCGCTGTCAAGGATTTGGTTTCATTTATTTTTAGTTACTATCCTGACTAGAGTAATTCGTTTGTTAACCAATTTATTAATCAGTTCATTTGTTCATTCAGTCATTCATTTAAAGGTTTAATAAGCACCCAGAATATCCTAGGTACCTATAAAAGTGCCTGGTGTTATTGGGTACAACAAGGAACAAGACCAAGAGATGCCCTGCTTTCATTGAGCTTATGTTCTAGTGGAGAGGATATAGACGATGAGGGGGAATGTCCTCAGGTTATGCAGATAATTAAAATGCAATCATGTGGTACAGAGTGTCCTGAGAAAGCCTCTATGAGGAGAGGACATTTAAGCAGAAACGGGAATGACAAAGGCTCTGGGTGTAAAGGAGCTTAGTATTCTGCGGTTAGAAAGACAGCCGGAGTGACGAGAGCATTGAGAGTGAGAAGGAAGGTGGCGCATCACGAGGGCAGAGCTGCAGGTGGAAGGTCAGGTTTAGGGGCTTTATAGACCAGAGTATGCGGTTTATGATCCTGCCCCCAGAAACTCATTACAGACTGAGCTGCATCCTCACCTACTATCCTGTCAGCTTGTGTCTCTAAACACCACCTCCTGGGGATGCCACCACTGTGCTCCCCCTGATCACAGATCTCCCAGATAAGACGATCCTTCTGTACTTATTCCAGGTTTCCATAACTATTAGAGTCCAGCTGCGGCCCACCAGCCGGAATTTCCTCCCAGCCCCTGATTTGAGTCTAGCGCCCGGACACCCACCCCTACCACCTCTGGAGCAGTAGGTGGTTCTAGTTCTGGGTCTACTGAAGATTGTCCAGCCCTTTGTACCTGGCTCTGTTCTGAGAGGACATTGCTCAGAAGTTCAGCCCTTAGTGCAAATAGAGTAACATAGTAATTCAAGAAGAGTCAAGAATTTTCTCTGAGAGTACACTAAATAATATTTGAAAGAACTTTACACTTTTGAAAACCTATAATTTAACACCAATTTACTTTAGCTTTTAAGAAATGAGTGAGAGACTCTCATGTTAAACACAGCGAAAAACCAATGGTTATGGGTTTTGTTTTGTTTTTTTAAACTGTAGTACTTTGTTTCTCAACACTGTTATTATCGGTGTCAGAAATGGGTTTCAGAAACCACAAAACATTTCTTGGAAAAGAAAGCAAGAGAAAGTCTTGAAAGGAAGTGTACATTCACACTGTGAATCTGAAAGTTCCTTGCAGTCATCCTCAAGCGAGCTGGGTGTCAAACATTAGTCTCTGTAGTTCTCATGAGAACTTAAACTAGTTGTATGGTCCTGCTTGGAATACAACTGCTAGATTCCAGCGGTCAATCCTGGTCCCAGGACCCACGAGAGTAAAATCAAATTAAGGTTCATATATCTTTTAAGTATCTGCAATATGCAAGGCACAACTTTGGATGCCAAAATAACACGTAAATTTAGAACGTCTGACATTCTGAATCTTAGAGTATACCTTTCTGCATGCTGTAATTTGTGGAATATACTGTTTATGTTAAGTAATGTATTTGAGAGTCTGGGACCTGTTAATATAATAAGATTTTTGAATGTTTATAAAAGTTCTTCCTCTGGAAGTATAAAGCGGAAAGAAGGAAAGTTCAGACTTTTCCTTAGCACAGCAGTGTCATTTGCTAAGTGGCAGTCCCATAACATTTCAAGTAACCTTTTAATAGATTAGGTTCCCCTTTTCTGAGCATGAATTTCCTAAACCTATCACAGAATTTTAAGTATTCTGTGATTCCCACCCCCCAAATTTTTTTTCTTATGGTAGATGATTATTTTAACTCTGAGAACCTAGATGTGGCCTGTCTTCGTTGTCACCACCATCATCATCATCTGATACCATAACAGGCTATTAAAGGTCCTAGTTTTCCTTCCATGGTTCTTAAGACCTGTATCTATTAGGAATCTTGATAAACACGCATTAAATTGTGTTCTCCCATCGATTCAGATAGTCATTTTAGAGGTGATTTTAACATGGGATAGAGCTTCACTGCCAATGGCCATTTATACTTTGCTTCATCACAAGCCTAGTTCCCCTGAACTCAAATTTCGTTTGCTAGTTTATGAACTATGACCAAAGATTTGGATTTCCAAAGATAATAATAATGAATAACAAATAAGATTGAAGGATTAGGATAAAGAAAATGAAAATAACTTAATAGGAGAAAATTTGTGTTTCTTCAAATTATAAAAGTGACTATTGCAAAATCTCAAAAATTTAAATCAACTCATTGGCGAAGTTAAACTGTTGTGAAAGATCTTCCCTAAAAGAATAAATCACATGAAATATGCTGCATATTTAAAACATTCACAATCAGATAAGGTTCAGTTGTAGAGAACTATATATATATAAATTATGGGCATCTATGCAATAGCATACAAAGCAGATCCATATGATTGAGGTCGATCTGTATGTGCTGGTATGGTTGAAAAGACAGAGTAGACATGGTAATTGAAAAAGGCAAGCAAAAACACTGCATGTCACACAATCCATTTGTGTAAAAATAAAGCAAAAAATTTTAAGATATATATATACAGTATTTGATTTTTTAACATGCATATGTTATTTCTACAATTAAAAAAAACTAATATAAAATGCCTTGATGTAATGAGAAGGTCTAAGGAGCAACTCTGGGAAGAGGCTTTTTCAGTCTCTTCTTTCTCTTTCTTTGCACACAGGGCTCGTATCAAGGGCTGCTCCCTGAACCTAGAATCCTAATAACTCACCTCTTGTTGCCGAAAGTAATAAATCTTAGTGAGAAACTGTGTTTAAAGAATATGGAAGATAAAGAACCGTTTGAGAACTGAAAGGTGTCAAAAATCAATAGGAGGATAAGTGGAAAAGATGGGATCGGGATCTGGTGGCGTCTGCCCAAGCCCTGGGGGATACAGGATGGAAAGAGCCACCTGCCTCTTTCAGACAAGGCTCCAGCTGTGCTCTGTAGAGTCTTCTGTGTGCCCACTGTTGGGACAGAAACAAGGCTGAGGGGAAAGGTGGGTGGAGAGGAAAGGAGGTGGGTGAGAGGCTGAAACTCACTAATCTTCCCAAAAGAAACAAACCGAAAGTCCAAACCGGTCATGACATGGAGCTCACGGTCCAGAATATCTGGGTAGTGTGTGATAGTCTCCACATCAGGTCTTCATGTGGCCCCTCTTGGTGCTCAGACTATGAATTAACAGTAAGAGATTAATCCGTTTGCCACAGACAATGCCTAGTGGAGGAACAGGGCCAGGACAACCACAGGAAACACTCCTTCCTGAAAGGGAAAAATGGAAGTGAGCGGCAGGCACCGACTGGCCTGTTACAATTCTGAATTACTCCTGGGCAAACAGCACAGGGGTCCCTACCCTGGTGACTGCAAAACGTTCTTTGATTCTCATGACTTGACCCTCTGGAAGGTCTTCTGTTATCTTCCTTGGCTCGATACTACTTAATGCGCATTTGCCCTTCTTGGTGGCTGAGTAGTTTTCTTCATCCATGTGCTACTCGTACAACGTTGAAGGACCACAGGTCCAGTTGGGATTACGATTCCTTTGACTGTAAATGTCTCTCAGATTTTCATAAGCTTCTTGTTTTTTTTATTCAGTAAACTATATTTGCCAATACTTATACTCAGTTGTTTTCAAAACATGGTTCTCAGATCTGCTATATCCTTTTGCTTTCTTGCTCCATTCTCTCTCTAGGTAAAGATATAGGTATAGGTATAGGTATAGGTATAGGTATAGGTATAGGTATAGGTATAGGTATAGGTATAGGTATAGGTATAGATATAATCTGTCTCTCTCTTGCCATTACAGGTACCCTGAGTAAACATGAGACTACAGTTTTCTGTAGAAAAATTGTACTTTGATCTTTGTCCTGGCTCTTTATCCAATTGAATATCTTAATTTTACCTTTGCCTTGAAGTTCCTTAATTTACTGAGAGGTATTACCAATAGGTGTGGAGACCATACTTTTAACTTGGCCTTTCCATGGGTTTATTTTAATGGACTTTGTCTTTTGAGGTTTCCTCAATTTCCCTCTTAGTGTTTGGAGTCTAAACTCATCAGGTTTTCCAGTTTTGCAAGCCCTAGTTTTGTGAAATATCTCTATTCCTGTTCATTTCTGCTTACAAATCAACCAGTTCCTTTTTTAGCTTATAAAGCCTTGCCAAGACATAGCCAGTAGCAACCAACACACACTAGAAACATTGTTTTCCAATCTTTCTCCCTAGAGTCACATTTTTTGAAGCTACATAATCTTCCTTCCAAGTTAAGGCATGAGTCAGTTTTATCAACAACCACATAAGAAGAAATGCCATCTCTCCAGCCTCCATGATCAGTTTCCGTGCTTTCCATCCACCACTGGACTGCTAAGCTATTGCCACATATTTTAGGAGAGGAAGTGAAATGTCTTTAAAGAATCTAGTAATAAAATACAGAAAAATAGTTCTCTCCCTTTGGTTGCTGCCCACAGCTAAAGTACAAAGAAAATCCCTCCCTCAAGTAATTCACGTATGTGTGAGTATGGGAAGATGGTGGAGAAATGGGACAAATAGTGAGGAAGACAAAAGGAGATTTTTATCATGGAAATGCCCTGTTCCGGTATCAATATCTGGTCAGAACTAGTCACAAGGCTCTACCTAACTGCAAGGGAAAGAAGAAGTATGGTCCTCTCCCAGGACTTTGAGGAAAAGAGAACTGGACATGGGATGTGTCTACCATGTCTTCTATGACCATTCTTTTTTTTTTTTTTCTATGACCATTCTTTTTCAGTTCCCCCATCCATCCCTTGACCTTTTTTAGCCTCATATTTGTTTTCTTATTTCATATGATAGTTTTATAGTCTTTTATTTGCTGCTTACTATGTCTTTCAAATTCCCCAACTAGATTATCCATTTCATGAGGGCAAGGACCATGTTTGATTTAATCCCTTTTTGGTCACACAGGTCTTAGCATAGTACCCAGGACATTATAGGTGTTCAATAAATATTTGTGGGACTAATGAGTGAATCAGTGAATGAATGAATGAATAAGAAGCAGACTTGGATATTCTCTGTTCTTACCGCAGAGTCAACACCATGCCTGCTTTCTTCAGCTCAGAACTTGAGCCCTTCTGGGCATGCCACCCAGCTCAGAATAACGTAAAGCATCTTGAATTGCCAACCTTGTGACAGACAGTAGGTAAGTCTATCCAGACAAGAATAGGGCAATACCAGGGAGAGGACAAGGCCATCGGGCTGGTCCCGGTACAGCTGTAGGGCCACCTGGACACCCATTCCCACCCACTTTCATCAGCGTCACCAAACCACAGTGGGGGATGTTTGCTAGGGCCACAGGCCTTGGCAGAGCAGGGACTGTCCCGTGACTTCCTCCTGGCCTCCTTCCTGCCCGGCATAGCTTGTTTACTCAGCAGAGTTGTCTGGAATGTAGTGCTCAACTTCCCCACTATCTGCCCCATTTCTCCACCATCTTCCCATACCCATACATAACTGAATTACTTAGGGGAGAGATTTTTCTTTGTACTTTAGCTGTAGACAGCAACCAAAGGGAAATAACTATTTTTCTATATTTTATTATTAGATTCCATAAAGAGGTTTCACTTCCTTTCTTGGAAGCAATGAACTGAGCCTGAGTAGGTTTTGTTGACACTTAGACTCAGACTATTTGTGACTCTACTTTGGTATGCTACCTGACCTCCCCCAGTAGGGCTAGGCACCTGCAGTACTTCCCTTATTAAGTTAATTTAAGTTTGACTATTTATTACACTCTTCTGGTTCTCCTCCTAACTTGATGACTTCATCTGAGTCTCCTTCCCAGGCTCCTCTGCCTTCCAACCATTAATATTGGTGCTCACTAAATTTCAATCCTTTCCACATAAACTTCCGAATAATCTCCTCTTGGTGCCACCACTGACTACCTGTGTGACCTTGGGCAAGCCAGTTGGCCTCTCTGTGCCTCGATTCTCTCATCTGTAAAATGAAAATAATATTACCTTGCCTGATTGGGTTGTTGTTTAGATAGTGAGTTGTTACAAGTAACATTCTTAGCACAATGCCTGGCACATAGTAAATGCTCAAAAAGCGTTGTCAGTTATCCTTATTCTCCTTTCCCTTGGCTTTGACAGCCAACTGTATGTTACCATTTCCAAATTTCCATTTCCCGCTCCTCCTTTTCCTAAGTTCTAGATAGGCATTTCTGATTGCCTAGCGGATATTTTCACTTATATGTCCAGCAGTCACCTCAAACCCAGAACAGAACTCACTTTTCCCTAAAACTTATTTCTCCTCCAGAGTTTTGATGTCAGTTAAGGGTATCAGTCTTTCAAGCTAGGAAACTCAGGGTCAGCTGTGGATGCCAATCCATCTTCTGTGCAGCTCAGTTCTTCCTGAGGACCATTTCTCAAATTGGACCTCTCCATCCGCACTGAAAGTGGACAGACCCTTATTACCTCATCCCACTCTCTTTCTGCCACACAGTCATGAAAAAGGAATCTGAATATACCCTAGAAACTGTTATGCACATGTGAACAGGGTAGAAACATCTCATAGTAGTATTGTTTGCATTCTGCGAAAACTGGTTAAAAATGAAAGAACAAATATCCAACAACAGCAGACAAGATAAACTGCGAAATATTCAAACAATAGAATACTATACAGCAATGTAAATAAATACTACTATAGCAACAATCAACAACAAGGATGACTCTTAAAAGCATAATGTTGAGCAATAGAAATCAAACACAAAGAATATATTCAGTATGAGTCCATTCATAAAAAGTTCAGAAACAGACAAAACTAAACTTTACTTTCTGAGGATGTATACATAAGCGACAAAACTGTAGAGAAAAAGAAGTGATTAAGAATCACAAGGAAAGTGGTTATTGTCTTGGGGCCTTGACTGGGAGCTGTCTCAACCTTTGTCATACAATTTTTGTATTAAAAAATAAAGTGAGATAGTGTAAAGAACCCAGCACAGTACTTAGAACATTTTAGTTTCACAATTACACTTTGTAAAAGATTTTTCAACAGTGGTGACTCAGAGATGTGCTAGAGGGCGCTAAGGCACCATATTATAGGCTACTGTGCTCTATGGGGCCTTAACACTTAACTTGCTCTTCTAACCAAGAACCAAAGAAAGAACTGGAAGTTTAGTAAGCAAACTATCAGCCATCTTTATTTAATGAAATAAATTAATATAATTCAAAAATTTAAGTCTATAACTCACTTGAAATTATTTTGGGGAAGAACAGTCCAACAGCCAGTCTGATGGCATTGTAAACCTTATTTCCCAACCTAGGGTTGATCCAACTAACAGTAGAAAAGTCAAAACAGGCAGTGATGATTTAGGTGATGCCCTCACCCACACTACAGTGAAGAAATGCCAAGCAAGGTGTTTCCTCAACTGCAAAGTGGGAGGGTTAGACTAGATCATCTTCAGGGTGCTTCTTAACTCTAACATTCTATAATACACAATTCTAGCTTATTAAAGAAACAGTCATGGTCTCCAAAAATACAAACACTCAACCAAGAAGTGACAAAATTCAATCAAATGTGAAAAACAAAGAATTTTTAAAATGTGCCGAAACAGAACACAGAAGTTCCATTTTTTTCTTCCATGTAATGCTGGAGTTTAAAAAGTCAATGAGAGTGACAAACGACTGGATGTCTGAAAGATGTATTGTTTGTGAAAGAAATATTCTGTAGCCTCTTCTGTATCTCCACACCTGTTAATAACTATTTCAGCCAAATCTTTGTCTTCTTTAGAAGAGGGTGATAGGTGGGCTTATTTTGTAGAAAGTATGAGCTGGCCAACAAAAAACACTAGTTTTACAATGACTTCATTAATTTCAACCACCTGAAAAACCACAAACATCTATGACTAAGGGCAAAGTCCAGAAAACAATACTAAATTAAAGATGGATATGAATAAATTAGTAAATAATTTGTTTTTACCTTTATGACGCTCTTCTGTTTTGAAAGCGTCAAAATAACTCACAGTTTGAGTGCAGGATGAGACTAGAAACTAAAAACAGAAGTCTGATTTTGCTCTAATGGTGTATCTTACACTCTCTGTAAGCTGTCCTGAAGGATCCTAAACTCTGACGGAGTTGTAGTAATTTCTAAATTACAGGGATGTCCTTTAGTCTATCTTATTTTAAAAAATCTATTTTGACAAGAAAAATTTGCTTACTCTCTTCAGTTTCACAAGATTAAAGGTAAAAAATTGCTATATCAAAATAGGTTTGATATAACTATGCTGATAACTCAATTAATAGTTTAAATGATTATAATGTGGCATTTTGAACATTCCAAATAATTAAAGGCAAATGTTGGACTTCCCTGGTGGCGCAGTGGTTAAGAATCCGCCTGCCAATGCAGGGGACACGGGTTCGATCCCTGGTCCGGGAAGATCTCACATGCCGTGGAGCAACTAAGCCCGTGAGCCACAACTACTGAGCCTGCAATCTAAATCCCACGAGTCACAACTACTGAGCCCACGTGCTGCAACTACTGAAGCCCGTGTGCCTAGAGCCCACGCTCCGCGACAAGAGAAGCCACCGCAGTGAGAAGCCCTTGCCAGAGTCTTTTTGAGGAAGTCTGGTGTATTCCGGGGTGCCAAGGTGCGACTCTCCATGTGTGTAGGTGTGGCTGTAAAGCCAGCTGAATAAGCCACCCTCCCAGCCACACTGCCTGCCCACATTCCCTGCACCCACGCTGCACTGTCCTGTATTCTTTAGGAAGTCAGCTGTGCTGGCGTATCCTTGCTTGCTGGATTGCACTCAAAAGGCATCCTCATGGGTAACTGCTGAAGCTTAGCAACAGTCTGTTGATTACTGGTGGTTTACAACATCCCACACAAATGGTGTGTTATTTTAAGTTGTGCTTTGGCATCTGGGCTTTCTATCCCACAGGGGACCGCCACATGTGTAACAGCCATATAGCAGCTGTATGTGTATCTTGTTAACATCTGTCTTTTTTATGTACCCTGTCCTGAACATTGATTTTTTAGGGCTACCACATAGCCCAGAGGTGACAATGTTGAAACAGCTCTAGGATCTAGTGTGTGGGAGGTTAGTGATGTCAGCTCATTGTAAGAGCTGGAGCTTTGTATGTTAAGGTCTTTTGGGGCCACAGTCTTCTGTGCTCCATTCATATATTCAGTCAGTCAATTCATCAAGTATTTTTTGAATACCATGTATGTGCCAGGTACTGTGTAAGAACCATGTACATACAATAAGCAAGAGAGTGTAGTCCAAGGAATGTAGCCCCCAAGGAGTGTAGTCCAGTGGGGAAGACAGGTGGAGTAGCGACTTTTATAATCTCTTTATATCTCCTAAGTGTGAGCTACCCAAGGGCAATATTCAGTAATAGCAATGTTTTAAATTGTTATTGCAATTTATATTCAACTTTGATAAAAAGTTCTGTGAATTCATCTTTCAAAATAATCACATTTTCCTCTCTTCAATTCTTTTTGTATTAAGAACAGAGCTTTAAATATAGACTATATAAAGGGCTCCAAGAATTCTCCTCAGAGCTCTAATAAATGGCATGGGTCCATCCTTCCGTCAGTAAAACAAATTCCTTAGAGAGTGGGGTGAAGGAGCTAAGAAATCAAGAGTATCTGCCCAGAATCGCAATAAATGGGAATTTCTTTTATTTTACCGGTTGTCTCTTATCCTGGACAAAATTTTAGAAGTGGTAAATAATAAATGCTGAAAAATGGAGAAAAAGGAAAAGTAGGGAAAATTGACAAGATGTTCCCTTCAGACAGAAAGGTATTTCCAGTACCGTTGTTACTATTTCTTTGAAAGAAAAAGAAGGTACCTAAACCACCGAAAACTTTTTTGTTCAGAAAATAATTCCTAAATATATACTAAAATCACTTTTCATTGTTTAATTTGGAAAGTGATGGGCTGACTGAAATGTTTTTAGAAGCTCTTGCTTTAAGAAAATCTACCTTAAACCAAAGCCTCAAAGACCCCTCCCAAATCATTTGTGTTTCCTTTGAGATTCACCACGAAAATCATATGATTCTTCTACAGCACAGACTTCCCAATAAAACATGGAAAAGAAGCAGCACTTTTACTTTTCCCATGTGGAAGGTATTCCAACTGCCTGGATTACTCAAAATGCTCATACAATTGGTGTTATTTTAAAAAATTAAGTGGAGGGGGAAGAAAGGAGCACCTCCTCTGCACCCCCGTTTACCTTCCCAGTTTTGTTTCCCACCACCATTCCATTACACACCCTACACTCCAGCCACACGTCTAGGTGAAGTCCCTGAAACAGGCAGGCTGAAAATAGAAATGGCAGGAAGATTTGGACAATTTTCTGTTTATTAAGGGACAGTCAGGTGATTGGGTCAGAGCCAAGTCAGGCAATCTGCTCTTCTACAGTAAATGAGACTCAGAGACACAGTATCCTGAGGGCCCCTTGATTAATCATCTTTTGACCAACATGCTCCCACAAAATAGACACTCCTTTGGTCACATGTTTTGCCTATGAGCTGGGCCTTAAATATTCCCCCTCTGGACTTAGTCAAGGGAGCTGATTATCTCCTATCTAGACTATTCCCCACAGAACTTATCACTACTTGACCTAGTGTATTTTTGTTGAGTTTGTTGCTCTTTGCCCCTCCCATCCACCCACTCACTCATATCATAAACTACATGAGGACCAGGTTTTATGTTGTTGTTGTTCTCTACCAAATCTCCAGTTCCTAAAACAGCACCTGGCACATAGTAGGTGCTCAATAAACACACGTTACTGTCATTCTTGTTATTTGTCAGCTCACCTGAACAGTGATGTGGGGCTTCTAGTTAAACATATTGGATTCAATATAGGAATTATTTCTGATCCTTCCTGAAACTCTACTAAATCTACTAAAGGGATTTTAAAAATGAAAAAGAGAATGGGAGTGGGGACATCAGTAGAGCCTATTCTGACCACCCTATTTAAAATTACACCCTCCCCTTCTCAATCTCCTTATCCCATCTTTCCCTTCCCTTCATAGCACCTATTAGCTTTTAATAGATTATATAATTTACTTATGAATTATGCTAATTCATCAGACACATCCCTAGAATGTAAGCACCAAGAAGGCAGGATCTTAATTTTTTTATTCACTAATGTAGTATTCCAAGCACCAGAACAGTGCCTCGCACTTAGTGGGTACTCAAAAAATATTTTCAGAATGAATGAATGGAGAATAGAACAAGACCATGGAAGCTGAGAGTAGATGGTTGAATGGTAACTAAACAGGAGGCTGAAATACAAGCCAGCAAGAAAATGGGATTGGAGTTGACAGAAACAAGCCAGTTCACTCAGCAGAACCACAAGGATGTTCAGGAATTGGCAGTAGGTGCCTGTGAGAGTGGGAATGCATGCGAGTGGAAAATGGAACCACAGCAAGCAGAATGCACCTGGACTCCAGCAGAAGATGAGGCTTCGACTCCCTGGAGAGACTGAGAAGAGGGATTCTGGTTTAAAGACACAGCACAACGGAGTGGAGGCGCTGTAATTAGAGGATAGGTGTCTACTTACGAAACAGTGAGACTTTTAGCCCCTTTCTCCACTTGACTTTGAGAACACAAGCAGTTAGACCTATTAAACAACTCCCTTCTCCAGCATCCCTCTGCTGAACTAAGCAGGGAGATGACAGACTTTCTCCGGTTAAAATTTCTGTCCAAGAGAAAACTCGGTAACAGACTTCTCAATGGCTACACTACAAACTGGAGAGTTATAGAGCCATGCCTTCACATCTCTGAGGAAAAGTTATTTCCAGACTAAAATTGTTGGCAAAATGATCAATCAAGTGAAGGAGAGAATAAACTTTTTTTTTCAGAAATGGAAGGAGGCAAGATTTTACTCCCCATGCATCCTTTCTTGGGATTCTTGGGGAGGGTATGCTCCATCAAAAAGAGACACTGATGAAGAAAAAGGAAAGCATGGGGCCCAGGAAACAAAAGATTCACACAGAAAAGTGGTATAGAGAATCCTTAGAATGATGGAGAAAGGAGATTTGAAGACAACCATCATGCAAGGATGGCCCCAAGAACAAAAAGAACTGCCAAATTACATAGATGTGATTGGACAGAGGGAGGAGATTCATACTTACATTGGAAAGTTTGGGGATAAAATGAGGTTGCTTGACAACTAAGGAAATGAAGAAAATAATCATTAACTCTGGGGAAACCAAAGTTGTTTATGAAAGTAAGAAAGTACATTTTATGGCTAGCCTTTGAGTCATACTTACATAGTTTTAACATATAAATACTGAATAGTGACTTAGCCAAAAATTATGATAGCCCTGTTAGAAGGAAGGCAGTGAATGAAACAGGTGTGAAGAAAGGGGAGATGGAAAAAAGAGATAAATCCTCATTTCATTGGTAGGAAGTTTTAGACCTTAACATAAACAAGGATGTAATAGACCCAAGGGCTAAGATAGTCAGAAATTGGTTACTTCTGGGAAGCACGAATCAAGAGTGAAAAGGGAGAGGGCAGGAGGTTTTTCAAAATATGAGCCTTCTAGTACTATTTTACTTTTCCAATCATGTATGTTTATAACTTACACAAAACAAAAACAAAAAAGAAACCCCCCAAACAAAGAGAAACTGCACAGCCAAGAAAAAGAACAGGAAAGTCATAATGTAACTTTATCAATTTTTATTCTTCACATGGCAACTACATCTTGCTAAATAGAGTTTGAACCTATCAAAATTGATGACTACAATTGAAATATTTAGACCATGTATTGGAATGCATGATTTCCTTGTCAGTACTTCACTGATGTTACATAGCGTAAAGCATGTATCTAGCTGAAACATTGCTAGCAAAATGGTTCATCTTTGCCAGTAGGCTAAATAAGCTGCAGAAACTGACCTCTTCTCAACGCGAGCCTGAAGAGGAAAAATCAAGCCAATGGGCTTTGCCAACAGAAATGAAGTAAGCACAAGAATAAGCAGATAAAAGCCCCCTTTGCTTGAGTCTGTTTCCTCACCTGCAGATTTTGGAGGCTCCATCAGATCATCTCAAGTTCCTGTTTTTAGCGCTAAACTTCAAGTTAGACCTTCACACACATCCCTAGCCCCTTTTATTTCCTGAATTAATCTAAGACACAGACGACCATGTCCTAGTTTTCCTAGAACAGTCTTGGGATCTGTTACTTGCTTCTCCTTTAACTCTCAAAAGTGCCCAGTTAATCTTGTTTTATATTTCTAAGGAAAAACATGCATTTACTTTCTAACTTAAAAATATAACATTTCATGACTTGCTTTCTCTTAAAAATCTGGAGAAATTTCCAATTCCTTTGTGGTGGTTTGTGAACTACCAAGAATTTTTTAAAAGCAGATTAAGGTGTAATATAAATTTTTCCTCTAAAAAATTATTGTGTGCATAATATCCTTTTAAAACTATTCTCTAGTAACCCTGGAACATTTGGTACTTCCTAAAAACTATGACTAAAATCTTTGTGGAAGAATTAGGTGATATAATAGATTCTATTTATTAAAACAGTCTGAGAATTGAGAATGTCTTCCACTTGACTTTAACAATTATAACAATGATCTCAATACTGTTCTCTCAGCAAATGATAGGTCTCATCCATCATCATGGCTGTTAAGAGGCTAATCAGTTATCCACCAGGGAATATGACCCTCCCACTGCACAGACAAGCTCTATTTGCTAATGATTCCCAAATTTTCTTTAAGATGAGGACTAACGTCCTGCCAATCCCCCAGACAAAAGCTCCCATGTTATCCAATGAACTTGAAACACTCCCTTCACAGTGAGCAGCACTGAACAGATTCCATAATTAATTACTCAGTTTCAAGAGAGACTTAACATTGCTTGCTTTTCTGGAAGATACAAAGAATTCCTTAGTTTTATTCAAATATGAACTATCCCTGATATAAAACATGTCTCATTATGAAGAGCAGTGATTTGTCTCAGCATTCTTTTTCCTTACTTAACCACTTAAGTCACTGACTGTGGAAATTTTTAAAATTGAAATAAATACAAGGTCCACTTAGAAGGAAAATAAACCCATCAAATAATTTTGTTTTAAAGATATGCGATTACCATATTTTTAAAAGTTGCTTTGAAAATGAGCTGATGTGTTATACTAGGATCATGCTATGGGGACTAATTTATTGTCTGCCCTCACCTAGTGAAAACAAAAGGAAAGCTGGATTTGGCGCTCGCTTGCACTTTTCATCTTTATGAGAAAGTATGCCTGAGTTTTTGGGTCTGAGATCAGGTTTGCCTGGTAGCCTCAAAGAGCAATTTACCTTTTTTTTCAAAATTTGCTTTTGATCATTTCAGACAATTCATCCTTTCTGAATGAGAAAGACTAGAAGAGAGGAATGTCGAATGAGGTTAAGTAAACGGAGAATCTGTCACATAAAGCAAGTTTAAAGCCCCGTAACAGCATCCATGCAGGACAAACGGAAGCATTATTCTTTTGAAAACATTATTCTTTTAAACAGTGTGTAATGACATCCTCCCCAGAGACTTCTTCCATAAAAGAAAAAAAAAATACTTCCTCAGAAGTCATCTTCTAGATTCCCAGCATAATGAGTGAAGCACAGTGAAAAGTCAGACTTGTGTTTTTTTATGTAAGAAGGTTCAAAATTAGAACTGCAAAAAGGGGCTCATAAGTTTCTGAATGTTTTTGTTTTCTGTTACTTACCGGTATTTCCATGATCCAAAAGGACAAGTGAAAGGAAAAGATTGCCATTATTACCTTAGACCTGTATCAGGGAATGTGTTCTCATTACAAACTGGAGCCAAACATATTTTCTGTTTTCAAGGGAGAAATACATAAAAGTCAAATATGCTAAATGTACGATAATTCACTCTTAAGTTCCTTTTAAGTATATCATTTTCTTATGCTGAAATATCAATCTGTGGAATGTGTTTCCAGTACTCTGTGCTGCTGTTACCTCCTGAGGACTTAACTGAAAATAAATATGAAAATTTTATGTTTTAAAAGTTTGGTATTACTTAAATATCAGAATTTGGTTTTGTTTTAAATGTTCAAAATATGTTTAAAAAACAAAAAGGTAAATAAGCAGAGAAATTACTTCTTTCAATTCCAACTCTACGTTGTTTAATTAACGCATGTTCAAATAAACAGTTTTTCTTAAAAGATTTCAAAATTGTTGAATACATGTTGAATGTAAAGGAAAAAAGAAGAAAGACACTATAGAAAAATCACAATTATGATGTTTATTTAGCAAAATAAATTGAAGAAAGTTTTCTATTAAAAAAAGTAAGAATCATATCCAAATTTTAGCTTCCCCATCTTCTTTGGTACTGAAATCAATGTTCAGCATATATTTATTTTGAAGTTAGTCATTGGGTCTATAACAGTTTTCCATAGAAGGAAAATAGAAAATTAAGTTACCTGTAATTGTCTCGTTTATTGAATAACCAATGGGTGTGTAAAAGCAGTCAATTATGTGTATGCTGAAACCAACATCATCAAGGAAATTCATTCATAGATATATGTTTTCCACTGGAAACATATCTCAAATTTTTCAATAATCTTCTACCATCACTTTACTATGTTATCTGAATAGTAACCCAATGTACAGATGCTGTTATTCACTTAACTCATGAATTACTCTCTAAGGAAGGTGACACCACCACACCAGGACTTATTAACATTTATTTTCAACATGACTACACCATTAAAAATTTTTTTCTGTATTTCTTAGAATTGTGTGCTTCAGTCTTTTCATAAAATAGTATCTGGAGATCGCTAATAGCATTAAATTAATATTAATAAAATCCAATTCTATCTAAGTCTTTTTCTCTTAAGAAGAAATATTACTTAAAACCAGACATTTTGTTCTTTAGAGAGTAGTATTATATGGACGGCTAATTCAGCCAAGCCACTTCCAGAAACACCATGTGACAACCAAGCTACTCTTATTCCTTTGATAAATTCTTTGCCTTTACCCATACTGATTTCTCCACGTCCCTGCTTTCTTGTGTGAAAGTACCTTCCCCTTAATTTGTTAAAAGAATCTGAGAAAAAAAATCCAGTAACAAACGAGGGCAATGATTTTTTTTTTTTTGCACAGACTTGTGACCACAAAACGATCAAGCAATTTATAGCTTCAGTGCTAACACTGGGATTGGGAACAAGAAGAGTACAACCATAATAAAATACAGCTATCTATTAGAAGGACTGCATAAAGACATCTTTGGCCATGTAGGCTCTGGGCCCTCTGGAAATAAGTCAGTTGCATTGCCAACATGACAAAGAAAATAGCGATGTTCAGAATCAGGAACAGCCTGGTATACGAAGCAGACAGTGCTGGGGCTCTGCTGCGAGTCGTCGTCACCATCCGAGCCTGTCCAAACCGGCCTTTCATCAAATCACCATTTTTGTGTTTCTCATATGTTACATCTGCAAAATCTAAAAGGTCTTTCATTTCTTCATCTTCATCTATGGGCAGCTCTTTCTGTGCCAAAATCTGAGCTTTCTGTCGAATCTTCTTCTCATTGACTTCAATCTGTGCAAAAATATCAGGGACGGCATCCACAAATTTATAGCGCTTGCCTCCCCTTCGGTTTTTCTTGGACTTGCTTTGCTGCTGCTGCTGCTGCTGTGATATGGCAAAAATCCTGTCGATGGCCTCCTCGGTCTGTCTCTTATCTGAAAATCTCAGCAGGCGCTCAGCAGTCTTCCTAAAGCTGGCTGTGTTCCGGACTCGGGACAGGATCTGCTTCTCCAGCAGCTGGAACACTGGCTTAAAATGCTGCAGGTTCTGTTCCACAATAGCGGCATAGTCCTTCACCTCAGGGACCACGGTGCTCTTGATGGCCGAACTCCGGTCAAACAGAATTTTCTGACGGTCGGCAATGACCTGTGCCAAGGCCAACTGTTCTGTAGTCTCACCTGTCCACAGGTAAGTGGCGTAGGCATGCTCGCTGGTGGCTATGAACACATCCAGTTGCTGAGAGTCTCCGTGGATGCTGAAGCTCTGGACATCTACGGAGGGCCCTATGAAGAGGTAAGCTGCCCTGGTGATGGGACTTCGGAGGTGTGTGGTGACATTCACATAGTTGGTCCCGTTGTAGGGATAGCCCCGAGGGTATGTCACTGAAGCAAAGGTTCCTTTCTCACTGTAGCCGGTATCATCCATCCAGTACATTTTATAGAGACCATCTCGCTGCCTGATGAAAGCCCCATGGACCCCATCTACCACTGTCTCCTCAAAAGAAAAATCCACATTGTGGAAGAAGCTTGCTGCCGTCTCCAAGGGGCTGTCCTCTCCCAGGTGTATCTGATCCACAAGGAGGAGAAGCTGTGGATGCAGGAGCATCAGATTCCTCTGAACGTTCTTCAGACGGAGCTGGGGGTTATAAGCGCCCACACCCTCTCCTCGGATGAAAACCACCCCATTTTTCTCCACTGCAGCAACCACTCTCCCCTGACAGCTAGCTGCCAGGTCATGCTTGTATTTAGACCATTTTGATGAACAGTCTTCTGTGACCTGACCTTCCCAGGGAGAAAAGCAGCTCTTGGACACAGCTGGGGAAAACATCAAAACATTGTTGAAGAAGGTATACTTTGGCCCATAGAGAGCCTCAGTAATGAAAGGCACACCGTTGGGAGCAAAAGTAAAGGAGTTTTGATCAGGATGTTCATGGCCTGCGTTAAAATTTCTCCAGCCTTTGATCCAGTCTTTGTATTTGTTTCTGTGGACAATGTCATATATTGCACGTCCCCCAAGTTTTCCTGACTTGAAGGAAAGGAAAGATCTATTGATTTCTGCAGGCAGCGCACTTCCATAAGTCACAACACCCCAGTCTTCAAAATAATGCAATGCTGGGGTGCCAAAATCTGGAGGGGGGACAGATTTCAAGCTGGCATCATACCTGAAAGAATCAATTTTTTAAAATTAAATGGTTTTCCGATAGAAGTGAAAGGAACACAGCAGAGCTGCGAGGGCACACGGCAACGTGGCTGGAGGAAACAACGTAAAAACACCACCCAGAGCACTGGCAGCGTAGACTGTATTAGGGGCATTTCTGAAAACACTCACGTATAATCAGCATGTGTAGGGGCATGCCCTTGGTGAATGGGAGAGGAGTGGGTCTTTACAACTGTGAAGGGTTTGAGCCGGAAATGACAGCTACTGATAGTCACTACGTGGACCCTCTTCAGTTAATGATTTCAGAACTGCCACCCAAACGACTGGGGCTCATAGAATTAAGCAGCTCATCCAAACCTCTAGTTGAGGGGCTCCTATTCTAGGAAACCACATGGTAAG
This sequence comes from Balaenoptera ricei, assembly GCF_028023285.1. Classification (NCBI taxonomy): domain Eukaryota; kingdom Metazoa; phylum Chordata; class Mammalia; order Artiodactyla; family Balaenopteridae; genus Balaenoptera; species Balaenoptera ricei. Next base: position 44,796,117 of record NC_082650.1, read on the forward strand.
ATTTGGACTCTAGCAATCCCTGAGTGCTGAGAAAGCACTGTTCTGCAAACAACTGATATTATTGAAAGTTTGGTAGAGTACTTTTTTCCCCCTCTAAAAAAATAAATTTAAATAGAGTCAAATTTCACATATTAGATAAAATTTATTGCCAATACCATATCTAAGAATATGAATGGATGAAATTCAGGAAATGATCTAACAGTGGAGGATTTATGATCATGCCACCCGCTGCCTAGCCCGATTCCAAGGTTTGGTTTTGTTTTAATCTGCAGATGATGTCATGCTTTTTTTGATATGTTTCTTATTTTAATTTATGATGTTTATCAAAGTAAGATAATAATTCACATTAAACTTTCACCATGATTAAGAACACAGGTTTTGATTCAGGAAGGCTCCAAAAATAATAATGAAGATGACTGTTCACTTTTGGTGATCTGAGACAACAGCCTTGACAGGTTCATATGATTTGCTGCTCAAGGGAAGCTTGAGGCTCTAAGATACTTTTTCTCTAAAGTGAATCAGTCACCTATGGTAGAGTTAATCTTATTGATATTTATTTGATTTGAGCTGTTTTGTCTTTTGTTCTGGAGTCTCAGTTACGGACATCAGCAATTGTCTCTCTGCTTCAGTCTAGTACAGTGTTGGCTTAATTATGATGATTTAACAAATCCAGAAACGAGTGGAACTGGCCATCCTCCTCTCAGGCTTTGGTCAGTTTTCATATTCGCGTAAAGGCACTTTCTGAATCAACTTAGACTTAGCATTAATCTGACTCCTATAATCAGCTTTATAGAACGCTCTTGTTTATTTACGGGTAAGTGAAAAACACTATTAAGTAATTACTTCAAATACCTAAAAGGAGCCAAGAATGGTTGCATGTTAATATATGCAGTTCATCTGTGAAGATAGTTTTTTAAAATGCTGGTTAAATTATGACAGTTACCACTTTACTAACGTTTTTTTTCCCCTCTTAATTGTTTAATTTTTTTTTTTGTAAATGAAAAGAAGCAATCAAACCACGGAAGCTTACTTTGGAGTTGAATGCAAATTTCAATAGCTTGAAAAGACATCAGGGATTAATGATTAACCAGTTCCCTGTAATTTTTATTTTAATTTATTGGATGCCAAACATGTATTTGGCAGTACTTTAAAAAGGAGACCCTGGCTTCTCCTTCTAGGCTTAAAAGATTAAGGCAAAAAAATTACATGCTTCTTTTATTATCAAAGTAAAACTGTCAAATACTGTCAACCACTTTTAAGTAGTTTTGAAAATTTAGCAACAGCTTTGCTATTAGAAGATTATAATGCTCCATTTACCAAAACAAAACATTTTACTACTTTTTTTTTTTGGTGTGATTATCAGAATAACTCAGTCTAAATTTCGTGGTTTTTCTCTTTATATGATTTCAAAAATGATGTAAACCAAAACATGCATATCTAGGAAATAGTGTGAGCCTAGGATTCTAATACACGAAAAGCAAAAACTGCAAACAGTAATTAGATCTTAAATGGAAGGAAATGTTTCTAACAGAATTTCAAAACTGTGATATGAATTTAATTGAAGCTGCGAGTTCGTAGGTGGCATGGAGAAAGTGTTAAAAAGTAGATTAGTTTTTCTTTTTTAATGCAAAAAAATTAGCACACTATACCCCTGGGTACAATTTCTCTTTAAAGCCAGTACAAGGTAGCATACCAGAGAAATTCTGTGTGAAGCGTACACCAGCGCTGCCCTTTGGAAGGCGTCCCTGGACCTTCCATCACACGGTTCCTTCTGATCTGGTCAGCCAACCAGTTACCACTGCCGTTACGCATGACAAATTTATCCAGGAACACTAATTGGCTTTCTGGACCATAAAACCAGTTGTAATTTGAGTCTGCAATAGCCACAGTTCTTTGAAACCCTGGGGAAAGAAGTTTGACAGAATTAAGATAAGTTTAAAACTGCCTACTTCCATAAAGGCCCAAAGAATGATTCTCAATCCTGGTTCCAAATTAGACTCAATTGTGTACCTTGGATAAAAATAAGGAAGAAAAATCCACCATGCCCTCGCACTACCCCAGGCCAGTTAATCAGAATCCTTCTAAAAGTCTTCCACAAACCTGTGTGCAAGTCTGTCATGTGGCAACTTGTCTTTGGTAATGGAAACAACTATTAAGGCTTACGTTTGTTGCCTACCTTCCTCATTTTCTAATGTCCACGCTACGTGCAAATATAATTGCATGGATACATGGGAGATCTATCCTTTTGTGCATGGTGAGTCCCTGAACCTGGAATCAGCACTAGCTTTCCCACCAACTCATCCCACATCCCAGACCAAGATAATAACATAAGGTGCTTCAATTTGGCATCCAATACAGCAGAAATTATAAGGTTTAGGGGAGAAACTGAGTTTCTATAGGAAGAAAATGAAACAATTCCAGAGAAGGTCCTGCCTGTATGTACTATCAGAAGTTGAAGAAAAGAGAGAAAATGTAAAGATCATACTGGAAGAGGTCAGAAAAACAAAACTACGTAAGACCAGATAATGCTCCAGGCATTCTTGAAAAAGAAGAATGGGAGAAAATTCTGGGTCAGACAGGATTAATCGTTACTACAATAGCCATTATAGAGAAAATAAAAAAGAAATGTTGTTGAGAACAGACTGCCTTAACACAGAATCCCTTCTAAAAATGCCTGCATGACCATATTTACATGATTTACAGCTAATGTTTTTGCTTCTAGCAGTTTAGTAAACTCTCGTCCAAGTAAATCTTACTATAAAATGTGATTTTCTGAATCTTCTACTAACCTGTATCTTAAAAGCAGATGGGCTGTTTTATTACTCTGAATCCCCTGCCTATTATAGTGCTTGGCACATAAATGTTCAATAAAGGTTGTTTTACTAATTGACACAAATACATGATTTCTCCTCTTAGAGGTGCTCATATTGTCTTTTCCACCTTAGGAAGTAGCCACATACATAGTTCACAGCAAACCCAAGCCCTGATGTGGCTGGCTGTTAGAACTCAGATCAAATTACAAAGCACTGAGACCTCTTAAAGGCCCTTGCTTTAGATGGCCTTTGTTTACCAAGATAAACTAAAGATAAAAGAGGCCTCTCCCACATGCTTAAGGATAACCAAAACAATAGGGTTCCGCATGTGAGTCTAAACTAAATCTTAACATGGTTCTTTTGCTCTGCAGTATTTTTTTGATAACTAATCCAATAATGGAGATTCTATCCAATCCATGTGTATATAACCAGAGCAAAAAGATTTAAAAACTGGATTGTTTGCTGTAGGTCTAGGATCATTCAACTAAAAAATTGCATTTCACTGAGGGAAAACCCACCCTGATGAAAATTTACCTCCTAAACCTTTTCTAACACGATAGTCCTGTTTAGAAATAAGGAGAGTTATAGGCTGTCCTAGAAATGAATAAACTCTTTATATATATATGTGTGTGTGCGTGCGTGTGTGTGTGTGTGTGTGTGTGAGAGCCAGTTCTCTTAAAAGGCTAAGCTACGTAGCAACAAGAAATTAGAAGTTTCATAGAAATTCATTTTTTTTCTTTTTTTAAAAAAAATTTTCAGCCATGTTGCGTGGCATGTGGGTCTTAGTTCCCCAACCAGGGACTGAACCCACGCCCCCTGTAGTGGTAGAGCGGAGTCTTAACCACTGAACCGCCGGGGAAGTCCCAGAAATTCATTTTTTGGTTTGCTTTCTATATCTTATACCATTTATTTCCATAAAATATTTTGAGTATTAACACATTATTGACCAGGGGATTTCTGCAGAAACTAACGCCTGTGCCTGTAATACGTCTCTGATCAAAAATGTGTTAAGAGAATACTAAACCCCCAATTTAAATATGTAGATGTAATCTTTCTTTTGAATCATGTTTGTATAGTTTGGAACAAAAAATTTAAAACTAAAAAAGTAAAATAGGATCAATTAGGGATCACACATAAAGGAAAATTAATATGTAATCGTAAGTATTTTTGTTTTGTTTAGATTCATGAAAATGAGTTTGTATATGTGCCCAAGTTTGTACACATACAAAAATAAAAGTACTGTGGAGGCTACAAATTATATCTGATCTGTTAAGCTCTAAGCTTTATAATACCTAAATCACAAATCTTCACATTAACTCTCCAAATATTCCTGGCAATATACAACTCTTGAATTATTCTTTGATTAAAAAAAAAAATCCCTTTAACCTCAATATGGCTCAAATCCCACGTTTCTTTTCTTGGTCTAGTCCATCTTCATAATCAGAAAAAATTACAGTAGTTTAATGTTTTCCCACTTCTAAGTCCTCACTGTACCTGGCAGGATGGTTCTATACATAAATGCAAAGTGTTGTTTAAGCCATGGGTGGCCAAAGTGGTTGATGTCAAAGTGCCTCTGAACAAGAAACATATACTGGAAGAGTGATCTAGTGGTGTAGCTGCCATATGCAACTCCTTCATAGAGGGAGCCGTCTGTCACCTCTCGGAGCAAGACAAGAGACTTCTCCATGATGGTCAGAACTTGTTTGGTCCATAAGTAAGCTTCTTGAAGATACCCTGAAAGATGGAAACAATGACTAAGGCTGTAACAAACTAAAAACAAAAATATGGCCAAATAAAACCCTCTGAGTTATCTGACCAGTTTATACTGCAAATTGCATTTTGTAAAACTCTCACTTATCAACATTATAAATAACATCCTGCTAGCCCAGGTTTATGATGAGTCCATGATCTAAGTTAAGAAGTTCTTGAATACAGGTCATTTATTAATTAAAGACAAACCTTTCAATAAGTATCAGCCATTTCATAATCTTTAATAAACTGAAACCACACCACATCTAAGATTACAAATTGCACATACTTTATGTCTGCAAGAAAGGATCTGTACATTGAGACTTTTACTCAGTTTTTCTAGAAAACACTGTTTGAAAATATTTTTGAAGTTTTCCGCTTCACAGAAACTGTCACCATTATTTTACAGAATTTTTAATGAGCTGCAAATACTATAAATGCTAAATGAATAGTCTCCAACGCGTCCTGTTCTTAGAAGACAATACCTCACCCTTTACGTGGTTTTAGATTCCACAGCATTGGAAAAGGCAGCACAGTGGGGTGGAGAGACCATTGGAGTGGCAATCTAAAGGTGACAAAAATCAACTGGGAGTCCCTAATCTGCCAAAAATGAGCCACATGATTTTGTTCAAGCACTTCTTCAACCTGCCACATTTTTCAATTTCCCCAGCTGAAAATTAAAGGTCTAAAATTTTTTCTAAAATCCTTTTGACTCGGAAATGCTATCTTCCTATAATTCTTGTGAGACCAGCGTTTAGGCAACAGTAACAATTCCTCACATTTCGTAACATTTATAATTTACACAGCACCGAACATAATCTTACTTAATCCTTTTAACAACTCAATTATGCATTATTACCCCAAAATTACAGAAAGGTTGACTTGTCCTCTGGCACATGACTAAAAATGAACAGAACTTTGATCTGAACCTAGGTCTTTAGATTTAAGGTTTGTTTTGTTTGCTTGTATTTAAAATACACAACCCCTAAGGATAAAATTAAGCCCACTGCCTCCTAATGAGTGGACTTTTGTTGCATCACTCCCATAGACGTGTGTGTGATCATCCATGCTGAACCCTCTACCACAGTCTACTAGGTGTGCTGGGTATGGGGGCTTCCAGAGGCCCAGGTACCACCAGGTACCTCCCAGCCTAAATCCAAGGTTCCAGGCTAAGTAAGACCAAGCTCTCATCTCATGGGGGTGCAGCACCATTCTCAGGCTCTGCTGTGCAGAGGTTACTGTTAATTGTACACTGGCTCCTTCTCCCATCCAGCTCCACACCTGACCTGCCAGCCTTCTGGATAGTTTTCAATTTCCATTAGTCATTAGAGTTTAAAATCCCAATCATCCTCATCTTTTTTCTCTCTGTATCCTCCATCTCCAATCAGATACCAATGTGACTGATGTTTAAAATTAGAACTGCTACTCACTGCTCCCCAGATATTACCTGATTTTCCTTATAAAAACCCTATTCATGAGACGAGGCAATGTCTACCTTTGTAAACTTCAAATCTGTCAATACGAGGTACCAATATTGTTGTTACTGATGCTCTGCCCTGTATTTTTTTCCATCATCCATACACCTTGCCTGGAATGTTCATTATTTTCAGTTATCCATATCCTACCCATCCTTCAAAGTTCCATGAACCATCTCAAACTCACCTAAAGAACCTTGTTCTCCTGAATTCAAACTTAATACACTCGTTTGATATTTAATCATAATTTCATGATCCCCCTTATTTCATTCCGTGGTAATATTATAAGTATGGTGTAGTCATTTAAACATTTCACACCTGTCTTCTTTCCAACTGATTTGTAAACTGCATACATGTGATCCTGTGGGCCCTGTATCCTAAGCCTTAAGACAGGGTTAGCAGAACAGATGAAAAATCCTAACTCTCTCACTGCTGAAATTTCATCTGAGTCCAGTAGGAGCTACACCTGAGTAAGCTACCTCAGTCAGTATTTACAAGGCTGCTCTGAGAACATGGAATTATTGGCACAGCGTGGCCGAGGTAGCTCCTAAAGTTAGAGCAAAGCTGGGGCTGTAAGTCTAATTATTAACTGAGATGTGCAGGAGCAGAGATTTCACTCCTTCTTTTGTCCCATCTTCTTAGAAATGTGTGAGCTGCTTATGGAATGGCTCTGGGAGAGTGCATCCCAGAGCAACCCATAACTTTACTCAGAAAACAAAGGCATGTGAAAACTCCTGCCAGAAGAAAATTCAAATTTTGACCCAATTCGAGCCAGTATTGTAGGTGCCTGCTTAATATCTGGAACAATTTTATCTACTGTGAAGAATGAAGAAATAAGCTCTATTCCTGTTGGTAAAGAACTAAACATTTATCTAAGGAAATAAAACTGTACTAGACTAAAACTCAAAGCCCCAAGCTGCAATCCAGTTCACTCCAAGGTTCTTTCCACCAATTTATGATGCTGTCTTTCCACAGGCCTGTGGATTTATAAATGGTTTGATGGTAGGTGTTCACATGGCTTACCTCTTGACTTTTAAAATTTCATTTGTTTTTGTGAGAGTGGGGGGCAAAGGGAGCTAGCATGAAAATTGACCCTCTTAATCAAGCTTTCCTTGAGTTACTAAAATTGAATTTCTATTCTGAGAGAGGTAACAAAATATAGTGGAAAGACAATGAAGTTTGAGTTTGGCTAGAACTGGGTCCAAATCCCAGCTACCTTATATGGTTGATGTGAGAATTAAAATATGGACAAGGATTAGCACATGCCATATGCTCAATTAATTGTAGTTTCTTTTCTTCTAAGACCTAATTAAAAGTGATGGTTCATATGACAAGGGAGAAAGCTAGGCTTGGGTAAAATCTGATGCTGGATAACGTGCAAAATGCTTACTAATTCTTATGGGGAATATAATCAAGAGTTAAACTCTTTTAGATTTGCCAGTTACGAGTATATATTTAATTCTAATAACTCACTGTGATCTTAGGGTTGTTTTTCTTAAACATAATCTTATTTAGTCATTTATAGACTTCCACAGGAGTTGTAATTAAGTCAGAATTACAAGAACAAAGAAAATGCAATATTAGCAATTACGTAATACAATAAGGTAAAGCAGCTATACGATCCACAAAAGTCAATTCCAAATTTGACCTGAATGATGTAGACTGATTGTTTTAAAGTCTTTAGAGGGACAAAAAAAGTACTGCTATAATGATACACACCTGTGTATGAGGACTATTCAGTTCATATAATAAACCATCTGTTCAGCTTTCAAAAACTCTATCCAGGCTGACTGCCTTCACTGTCAAAAATCTTTGGAAAAAGGAAGATTCACCACTGATCCTGTGCTGTAAGGATATGGCTTGGGACAATCAAATGCCCTACTCAAGTAACCTTCAGGCTAATATAACAAGCAGAAATGAGGAAAGAGATGTCTCTCAGCTCTTCAAGAGGTGTCCCAGATATTACTTCATCTTATGGGCTTAGTTAGGATCCAAGCATGAACATATACTTAGACTAGTTATATAAATGCTTTGCTCACAACATGGTAACTACAACTGATGTTAGCTCAGGCATCCCCTCGGTGTGTCCGTACGCACCTTGATTCATCAGGACTAGGCTTCCTGTGAGCAAGGCCATGCAGTTGGTGGGCTGATGATTGTGCAGGTATTGAAATCCCCATCCTCTCCTGTATGAAGTTTCATACATATATCCCGAGGCATTGGCAATCACTTCAAGAAACCTCTCCTGTTGTGTCTTGCTCAGGTAGTTGTACAAGAAGTCATAGGCAGTGGCAAAACCAACCAGGGAGTGAGCAAGCGGGACTTCATCCCAAGGAGCATCTTTCACCAACCTGTAAAGGAAAAGAAGCCCATGCAAATTAGTGCCACCAGGCTCACAGCCCTCATCACACTTTTAAAGTGTCTATTTCTCAGAACTAAAGGACACAAGTGAAGATACAATCCAAAAGGTTTAATGACACAAAAGATAGATTTCCCTCCACATAAGACACAAGCATAAAGTCTGTCTAATGTGAAAATTACAGAGTTAACACTTTTCTCTCTCCAGCTTCTGGCAACATCAAGATGTTGCGATTTTTTTACTTTTGACTTTTTTCTTTACTCTTCATGAGAGGTAGAAGAATATATTCAAAGAGATCGAAAGCACATAACATGTCGTGGCAGAGCAAAATTCTCTGGAGTACCCGTTAACTAGTGCTTGCCCTCCCCTTTCTACCTGCAGTAGGGTTCTCAGTTCTGTTCTATGGCTGCTGTGCTGAAACTGTCCAACATGTACGTATATCCTATCTTATTTCCCACGGGCTGGTCAAGCTGAAGGTACCACGGTGTACAGTTTGGGACCTCTCAATCTAGACAGACCCACTTGGTCAATGCCATGATGAGGAGAGTGGCTAAAACGCTGGTGTAAGGGAGTAAAATGAGCTGATTCCAACTCAGATTTCTGTGTCTCATTTTTTCTCATAGAATGAACTGCACTGCCTTTAAGGTTCTTCAAGTACTTTTCAGGGAAGTCTATAAAAGCTGATCTGTGAAGTATTAAAACTGTCATTTTCTAAGAAACCAAATTTCTGCTTGACTTGCTATATAATTCTGCAAGTACATGAATAGAGTGTGGCCTGCGTTACACAGGAAGCTAAAAAGGATCTTTCACAATCACAGTTCTAGGGAATTATCCAGAAAACCCTCCCTATCTGTTCAGGATGTATTTGAGTAATCTCTAAAAGAGGGAAACAAATGAAGGGTGTGCTGTACTTGCGGGAGGTGGAAGAAAGCTCTCAATTAGGGATTAAACTAAAGCTTAACATTTCTATGCCAGAGCCTCTTTTTGGCAAACCAGTGAAGCCTCAGCCTCTTTCTCACTATGTTTTAAAATTCATAACATATAATACATAGGGGTACCAGGAAAGGTATTACTTTGAAATATAACTATCAGTACAGATATTTTTAAAAATTGTGATATATGTGCTTCTTTATTAAGGCATTAAAATACAAGATTTAATGGCAGGGATAGTAACTAAGATAACGTATAAGTAGTGATGAGCATAAATAATATTTTGAGATGTACACAGTAACTGAATGTGACATGAAAATATCTGTGACAAAGTTACAGGTTCTCCTGATATTGCTATAGTCGGTTATCCAGATTTATGATTTAGAAGAGACGCTAAAATTTCAGTTAGAGTTAGTGAAAATTAAGATGCAATATTTCTCCCATACAAACCCCACAGACCTTAGGTTAAGAATACTTAAAATGTTCTGAGAGACTACCTCTTCTAGACTGTGCTCCTCTTTCAGGAGTTTATATTAAAGACCTGATCTTCTTAGTAAGGCCTTCTCTGCTCACTCTGTCAGAACTTCAGCATTACTCCCCAACTCACAGTATTTCATTTGCCTTCCTCACTTTTTTGTCCTCTTAGCGTTTAAGTATGTATATGTATATGCATATGCATATGTATATGTTTATGTATACATATCCCCTACTAGAATTGAAGTTCTACAAGGGCAGGGTTATCTTTTCTTCTCTGTTGTATTCACTATTGGATCCCCAATCCTACAACAGTGTCTGGCACACAGGAGACTTTCAATAAATATTTTGGGGAAGAAAGAAAAAGATGAAGGAACAAGCCTATAAAACTAGGCTACACTGTTGACAATGAATATGTGATGATTAAGAAATCAGGAATTTGGAAGAATCCCTTGGTATTTAACAATAACTTCAGTGTTTGGTTAGCTGTGCTAGTAATACAGCCTGGTGCTAAAATGACTAAAATTGATGAGCTTCTTAACCAGTTGGCCACAGACAAAGCTGCCTTGCCAGTCAGCTGGCCAATGTGTGTACTGGTTGTAAACAGACTATGAAGAGTGTGAATTAATTCCCTACTTCTAGGGAAAAAAACAACTCAGACTGCAAGCTCACTGCCAGGGAGTTAGAAACACAATCTTCACTGACTTATAGTGATTGGGGAGGCAGGCAGAGATTCCAAGGCATTTTTTCCCCAGCCCTGTGTCTCTGCACCATGTCACCTATAAATGACAGCACATACACGTAGCCACGATAAAGCTGGCATCAATGAGCTGCTACCATCTACTGAGCCCTGACACGTCTGATACACCAATGAACTTATTTTTTATAGATAAAAGAACATTTAATATAATTGTTCTTCAGGAAATATTACTACGCAATTTGTGAGAAAATTTCCAAGTTCCCACGTATAGTTGCTTACTCCAAGCAGTTTCCAATTCAACAAAATCCTAGCACACTGATTAAAAAAAAAAAAAAAAGAGTTCCTGGTACCATCAGGTGCATCACTATATCCTTATGAAATCTGATCTGTAATAGCTACATTTCTAAGAGGTTACCTAGATTCTTTACCAATACATTCTTACCCAGCTTCATCTTCAGATACAGAGAGTAATTATGGAGGAGACTATATTTTACTGTCATGGAAACCAAAGGAAATTTGCTTCTAGCTCATGAATAGCAGCAAAGGAACTATCGTATTCAATGTGATCCTAACTAGCCGTTACTAAAACTACTAAAGAAGCATGTTAAGTGGTGAATCACAAAAAAAGATACAGGTATTAATTTATGAATTTTATTTCAGCTTAAAATATTTACATGTACATATTTACCAATCTTTTGAAGGGGAGCTAAAAGCCTTGTCTTTGAATGTGGGTCTACGGATCAGTGTCATTGTTTTTCCCTGCAAAGAACACATATAACACATCATCACAATTTCCAGCCTTGGTTTCTTTAATATAGGAAGAAATTAAAGATACTTGTGAAGGAATATAGAATCCTTCCAGACTTTTATGAGTTTTTCCCTAAACTTTTACTAATCTCATCCACATTAAATTATGACAGCAATTTTGTATAGTAAGTCACTCCAAAGCATTTAAGTTGGTTTTGGAAATATTAATTCTTTTTTATAAACTAACACTTATTCTATTTGTATATTATTATTAAAATTGTGTGATTACAGGTATTAGTGAAAGTGGCATAAACTGGTTTGAGAACAAATACAACTGACATTTGCTAAGCACATAAATCTATGGGTGGCAACAGAAATTAATGGACACAGCCTTGACATTCAGCAGTCTCTGAGAGCTGCTGCCAGTTATACAAGCAATGGAGGTTAATTTCATTGGCAAGTCAGTTAAGAGGTGGTTAGTTAAGAAAATTAACTAAGTTAAGAGGAGGTTAGTTCGGAAAATTTTTACTGTATTCCTCTTTTTATAAGCTATACTTTCTACTGTTTAGAGAGCTGTTCTTAAATTAAGGTCCATGGACCCCTGGGGTCTCTGAGACTCTTTCAGGGGATCCATGACTAAAACTTATTCTCATAATAATATAAAGATGTTATATGTTGATATTTGCACTGATGGTGCAAAAGTACTAGTGGGTTAAAAATGTTGGCATCTTAGCACGAATCCAGGCAGGGGCACTGAACTGCTCTAGTAATCCTTGTATGATTCTGCACACTGCCGTGCACTCTAAGTTTAAAAAAAAAAAAAAAGCCAGTTTCACTTAAGAATATCCTTGATAAAGTGGTAAAAATGATTAATTTTATAAAATCTCAACCTTTTTAGTTTATATCTTTCTAATACCCCATATGATGAAATGGGAAGTTATGTAAAAAGCACTATCCGTAGCAAAGTAAATAACTATCATGAGGAGAAGAAATTGTGCATTTAGTTGAGAGCTGAACTAGCTCCTTGCTTTTTCATGAAACATCGTTTTTACGTGAGAGAATGACCAACTGACAAATTACAGTTTTTTTAGACTTGTGTATTTTAAGTGGAAGTCTTTTTGAAACAAGGAAGCCTGCCAGTTGAAGAAAAACTGAAAGGTTTTGTTGACAATGACAAAATTTGAGCTTTCAAGCAAAAAAAAAAAAAAAAAAAAAAAGAATTTTGGAAAAATTGTATTGCTACCATGAGCTTAAAAGTTTACCAATACTTTAAGACTTTCCTGATGAGGTCAGTGATAACAAGTGTGATTTATTTTTATATTATATAACTAAATGCATCAACATTTGAAAGATGGGAATAACTCAGCGAATAAACATTCAAATAGAAAAGGCATATTACAAAACCATACAAAGATAAAAGATTCATTATAAGTGCAAAACATACTAATGGATTTTTTACCAATTAAAATATATGAGGAATTTTATTAACTAACATGGTTTCAGATTCCACATTGAAACTAACTTTTATAATCCAGATTCCACATAGAACTAACTTTTACAAAACTACCACTTGTCAAGTTCTAGTACAGTAGCAAAGAAAGCTGTCATAATTATCTGAAAAGACTCTTCAAATACTCCTCCCTTTTCAGTCAGATGTCTGTGTGAAGCTGGATTTTCTTCATATTTTCAACTTAAACACTACATTGCAACAAACTGAATACAGAAGAAGATATGCAAGATTTGCAAAAGTATAAAACAATGATCTCCTTCACACTAAATATTTTGTCTCCAAAAATCTAGTTATTTTTTGCCTAAAAATATGTTATCTGTTAATATGAAATGGATTTTTCAAGAGGATGAATAAATATTTTTAAAGTTTTCTTAGTTTTAATTTCTAGTATGGTAAATTTCAATAGGTATAGCCCACATAAACAAAGCTCTTTGATGTCTGATGTCCTCATTAATTTTTAAGAGTGTGAAAGAGTTCTGAGTCCAAAACATTTAAAATCTGCTGCCTAGAGTATTTCCAAAGGTGAATTTAAGTGAATTTATGTGAAACAGAATGATGTGAACATAGAAAGGAACTATTAATTGCCTGGGTTGGGGTGCATGGTATTGGTGGGGAAAGGCATAGGGTTTATCATGATGTGCTATTTCCATAAATCAAGTTGTGACTGTAAAAGGAAGAGACATAAAAACCTTTCCAAAATTTAGTAGCTTCACTAATCAGAATTTTTATAACAATTTCAGGTGGATAGACTGCTTCCATTATCATAAATGCTTTTGAACTACTATGTACAGAGTACAAAAGTAGGCAATCTAAGGAGTCTGTTACTTAAAAATTGACAGCTTACTTGATGAAACGACTAATAAAAAAAGTCTAATAACAATGTTGGCATCCATTTTTATTTGCATAGATTTGTTTTAAATGATCAAATAATTATATTCAAATTTTTTCCATATAGTCTTAGTAGATATTTTGTAGAAAATTATTATCTGTGAAAAGATTAATACTTAGGTATCTAAGATTAATCTTAGGTATTAAGAGGTTCACAGAATAGTCTATGTATAATATTGTTTAAATTTTTATACTATTTCATTTATACAAATACTGTTAAAATAAATACTTGGAATAACAGAAGTTCTGTATTTAAAATCTAAGAGGTGTCAAGAGGTCATTGATATTTAAATATTTAAATGAATCAACGATATACAAAAAAAAAAAATACTGGAAACAATGGGACAACTCGTAACTCCCTTTATAATGTTATTATGGTTATTAGTCCTGTTTTTGAGCACATTTTACAGCTTGACAATTTTATACCAGGATTTTCATATGTAACTGTATTTTGAAGGTCATGATTTGATCCATGGTATAAGCAAGTCTATGTGTTTTCAAAAGTACGTTTAAATGAGGCTCCACTGTTTGTTAAACGTTTCCAAAAAGTAGAACTCAAAACAATCCTTCTTTTTCTCATTTTGAGCTAACATACAGTTTTATAACCCTCTAAAATATTTACATAGTAAATTCATAAAGTAGAAGATTCATATTTCAAAATCTGGTTTATTTTAGACACTAGATGTTTATGTATAAATATAAATTTAAGAGAAAATGAAATAAGCCTTAAAGGAATTAAGAATTTAAACGTACAGTGCAGCGATGAGCTCTTTAGAAATTCCCAGATGTAACTTTACAGGGCAGAGCAGCACCAACTTCACATTTGCCGGCTTCGCTGCAGCTGTGTCTACTGCACGTAAGCTACACCTCTGCCTACAGCACGTACTTGTTCACACCACCAAAATATGCCAATATAAGGTCAGTTCTATTCTTAAAATGTAAATCAATCTATTCATTCTAAAAGAGTCCTGAAGACAGTAACCTGACAGAAAGTCATTCAGTTTTTCAACCAAATACCTTTGTGTGCTTGGAAACAACCTCCAGTAAGTTAGGAGAGTCATGTGTTACCACTGCTTTTAAAAATATGACTCATGGCAATTGTGATTCATCTTTTTTCCCCTCTGTAAGTTAAACATAAAAACTAGCCATAAATGTTAAATGTCAGTAATAGGTTAAATTTTGTAAGTAATTCCTGTAACATTTAGCCAAAGGAAGTGGATTTCTAACCCGTGTGGCCTTGCCTGTGAGGCACAGTGGGACCCTGAGAGTGATTTGCCAAGAAGAGCAGAGTAAGCCTGGAATATAGAGAAACTTGATCTAGGGGCCTCTGAGTGGGTAGCAAGCTATCCAAGGGGCATGTTAAACTCAACTTTGGCCTGGTTTATAGTCCATATTCCAAATGTTTGATCAGGTGGCTAAGGGGTGGCATTTGCATCATGAAGCAAAATTAACTATTTATAGTTGGGAGGAAAGAGAAAAGTTATATTTCATATTAATTAAGCACATAGTGTGTGCCAAGCCCTTTACATACTTTATTTCATTTAATCTTCAAAATTCACATTAGATGTTACAGCCCCATTTCATAGATTGTAAAAGCGTTATTTGGATAGGAAAATTACTCATTGAAGATCACGTAGCTAAGTTAAATAGTGGAGCCAAGAATGGAATCCAGGACTACCTGAATCTAGAATTTTTACTTCTTCCTGGTGAGGGAAAGCACTGTGCTTTTAAAGAAAGTCACCAACTTTGCAATAAGAACCCAGCCAGAAGAAAGGGCTAGTCAGCAAACCTACCAAGAGCTAGGCAGAAGGGCACTTACGCTGAAATACAACACAGGGTTCTAAAGCCCTGCCATGTTCATGATACCAAGAGAGAAACAGGCATGAGGTGTGGGAAAAGGGGCAGACATGAGAAGAGGTATCATGATACTGTGCTCACAAGGTTGCTCAGGGCCCACCCTAGGAACATGTGATTCCAACCATGTAGCATTCCTGAAACAATTCTTCCTTCTCCCCACAGACCTCTGCTGAGCGTGAAGCTCCTAATGTACTGCTCCAGGTCCAGCTGGTCCAGGGGCTGGTGGGCCTGAACCTGCATGCTGAGAACGTTCAGCTCCTAAAGCTAGCCAGGGCTACAGACACAGAAATAGACAATGAGCTTTCCTTTTTGAACATCTACTTTGCTCCCTACTAGAGAACAATCGCTAAAAGGATAACACAATGATAGAATGGGAATTGATTGTATATTAAGACATCTTCAGGGAAAATGACTTATCGACCATGAACTATAAAAGATCATTTTCTTCCACAATCTTCATTTCCATATTCATGAAATCACTGGATTCAATATAGAGTACTACCACTTAATTTCATTTTAAAGCTATAAATTCAATATTCCAAATATTAAATTCTAAAATACAAAAATTTAGGTCAGTTTGGCCCTACTCAAGAATACTGAGGAGTCAATTATGCAAAAGCAGAAACTAAAAAGAATATTCTTTTTTACTTAAAAAAGTATTCTAGATGGCTTATAGAGAAAATGAATTAGTCTGAGTGTCAAAATATACACCAAGCTAATGTAGTAGTGTTGTTAAATGGGAAATGGCACTGCCATGTCATTATTCCAGTGTTTAATTCACTGACACAAAGTCCTTTTATCCAAATATCCAAGTATGCTATCCAAGTACGCTGTTTCATTCTATTTAAATGGAATCAAACAGCATTCAAAATTGTAACCTTTTTTTGCTGGCCAAGTGTGTTTTGGGCTAGTGTCCAGCCTGAAAAGGTAAGAGGGAGAAGCACAATAATTAAGATGATTCAAATTTGATAAGAAGACCTCTGCTTTGTAAGAAAGGCAGAGCTCAAAGGACTAGAGTTTAAAACAGGCTCACCTATCAAATTCTAATAATAAATTACGAAAGAATCTGTTATAATGGAGAAATTCTGTGGTAGGAGAGAAAAACCCAGATTTCCTGCATTGTTCAGAAAAGCTTAATCAAATGATTTTGGCCTTTTAAAAAAGTAGCTTGGTATTTTATAGGTTTAACATGCTTTATATTTATATATGTAAAATGTTTCTAAAAGTTCAGTTGAGGACTTCCCTGGTGGCCCCGTGGTTAAGACTCCACGCTTCCAATGCAAGGAAGGGGGCACGGGTTCGATCCCTGGTTGGGAAAGTTCCACATGCCACATGGTACAGCCAAATGAATGAATGAATGAACAAATAAATAAATAAATAAAAGTTCAGTTGAACAATTCATAGATGTCATCACTTCAGTCAATGACTATGCAAGCATCCAGTGATCATGTGAGAAACAACGCCTAGAAGTAGTCGATTTGATTTTAAGAAAAAATTAAACATGCAAGAAGAGCCAGGGAAGTCAATGAAAAGAAAAACAATGATGGAGGGTGGCTAGCTCTGCCAGAGAAGAAAACATACTATAAACCTTCGCTAATCAGAATACAGTGGTACTGACATATGAATAGACAGACATACCAATGGAATGAAACAAAATTCAGAAACAGGTACAAAACATATGGAAACTCGGTATGTGATAAAGGTGGCATCAAAAATCAATAGGGAAAAGAAGTACCCTCTAACAAGTTATACTGGAACAACTAGATAGTCATTTGAAAAAAGGAGAAAATTGGATCCAAACCTCATAGAAGACAAGAAAATAAACTCTAAATTAATTAGGCATCTAAATGTAAAGTATGAGATAAAAAATCTTAAAAGAAAGCATGGATGAATTCCTTTGTGACCTGGAGAAGGGAAAGCCTTTCCAACTATGATTCAAAAACAAGAAGCAATAGAAGAAAAGACTGATCATTTTGGCCATATAAAGCTTAAAAGAAAAAATAAGACAAAACCTTTTCCATAGGGGGAAAAAAAAGACCACAAGTAAACATGAATAAAGTGGGGAAAAATATTTGTATCATATACCCTGAATACAGTTAGACTTATCCTAACATACCAAATGCTCATAAAATTTAAGAAAAATATCAAAATCTCATTGGAAAAATGAGCAAGTGACAAACAAGACAGTTAAAAAAAAAGGGCAAACATCCCTCATTCAAAATTCTCATCTCCACTTATTATAAAAGAAATTTAAATCAAATTACAACTGATCTAACATTCAAATCAGTAAAAATCTCACATATGACAAATACTCTAGTCAAAGCTGTGGAGAAATAGGCACACTCTTAAAATGCTGTTAGGGGTGCAGAGTAGTATAAATCCTAAGGGGTAGAGTTTGGTAACATTTAACAAATTTTATAAACATTTTATATTTTGACCCAGTAATACCACTTATAGCAACCTACCCCAAAGACACATGTCCACAAATAAAAAACCATATGTGCATAAGGTTATTTATCATGGAATTATTTGTAATATGATTCTGACATGATACATTGTGAACCATGTAAATATTTCAGATATTTAAAGTTAAATATAAGTCAGAAATAAATATTGAGATGAAATTATGTTTCAGATTTGATGCAATATAAAATGAACAAATAGGAGAATATGTTCCAAACCAAAGAAAAAGATAAATCTCTAGAAATCAACCTTAACAAAATGGAGATGAGTGATTTATCTGATAGAGAGTTCAAAATAACAGTCATAAAGATGCTCACCAAAGTCAGGAGAGCAATGCATGAACAGAGGGAGCACTTCAACAAAGAGACAGAAAATATCAAAAAGTACTGAGCATTGCATTGTCATAGCACTGAAAAATTCAATAACTGAACTAAATTCAATAGAAGGATTCAACAGCAGACTAGATCAAGTGGAAAAAAGGATCAGTGAACTTAAAGAGAGAGCAGTGGAATTCATCCAATCAGAAGAGCAAAAAGGAAAAAGAATAAAAAAGAGTGAAGATAGCTTAAGGGACTTATGGGACACCATAAGAAGACCAATATACACATTATAGGGGTACCAGAAGAAGAAGAGAGAGGAAGGGAGAGAAGCTTATGCAAAGATATAATGCCTGAAAACTTTCCTAACCTGAGGAGAAAGAAGCAGACCCCCAGATACAGGTAGCACAGAGTATCAAAAAAGATGCCTCTAAAGAGACCCACAGCAAGACACATTATTAAATTTTCAAAAATTAAAGACAAAGAGAATCTTAAAAATAGAAAGATAGGGACCTCCCTGGTGGCACAGCGGTTAAGAATCTGCCTGCCAATGCAGGGGACACAGGTTCGAGCCCTGGTCTGGGAAGATCCCACATGCCGCGGAGCAACAAAGGCCGTGCACCACAACTACTGAGCCTGCACTCTAGAGCCCACGAGCTGTAACTACTGAGCCTGCATGCCACAACTACTGAAGCCCACACGCCTAGACCCCATGCTCCACAACAAGAGAAGCCACCGCAATGAGAAGCCCGCGCACCACAACGAAGAGTAGCCCCCACTCGCCACAACTAGAGAAAGTCCACTCACAGCAATGTGAAGACCCAACACAGCCATAAATAAATAAATAAATAAATTTATAAATAAATAAAATTTTAAAAAAAAGATAAAAGCCACTTATTATGTACAAGGGAACTCCCATAATACTATCAGCAGATTTTTCAGAAGAAACCTTGGGGACCAGAAGGAAGTGGGACGATATACTCAAATTGTTGAAAGAAGAAAACTGCCAATCAAGAATAATCAACCAAGTAAAACTGTCCCTCAGAATTGAAGGAGAGTTAAAAGAGTTTTCCAGATAAACATATGCTGAATAAGTTTATCACCACTAACTGGTCTTAGAAGAAATGTTAAAGGGAGTTCTTCAAACTGAAATGAAAGGATGCCAATTAGTAACGTGATAACATGAAAGTATAAAACTCACCGGTAAAGGTAAATATACACTTAAATGCAGAATACTCTAATATTGTAATGGTGGTGGGTAAATCACTTATAACTCTAGTATAAAGGTTAAAAGAAGACAGTATTAAAAAATAACTATACAGGGCTTCCCTGGTGGCGCAGTGGTTGAGAGTCTGCCTGCCAATGCAGGGGACACGGGTTCGAGCCCTGGTCTGGGAAGATCCCACATGCCACGGAGCAACTGGGCCCGTGAGCCACAATTACTGAGCCTGCGCGTCTGGAGCCTGTGCTCTGCAACAAGAGAGGCCGCGATGGTGAGAGGCCCGCGCACCGCGATGAAGAGTGGTCCCCACTTGCCGCAACTAGAGAAAGCCCTCGCACAGAAACGAAGACTCAACACAGTCATAGATAAATAAATAAATAAATAAAAGAACGTGAATTCCTAAAAAAAAAAAAAAAGAAAAAACTTAGAAAGAAGTTTTAAAAAAAAAAACAAAACTATACAATAATTTTTAATAGATACACAATGTAAAAAGACACCCACATTTTCAAAATTTCCTGCTCATCAATACTTCCTCTGGAAACCAGTGAAGAATTTCTCCACCCAAATTAAGATATATACCAAAAAGAAGACAACATGAGATTCATGTTGCAGAGGGGACCCACCCCATGAGAAAAAAGAAGAGTAAGTCAACAGCCATACTGTAGATCTAGATTATAACCAGTCAAAGGCTTTGGCAGGTTCCTCTTCAAGAAGATGAATTGTTAAGAATGTCTTATTAAGAACATCTTGTTTGAATGGATTAAGAGACTTACATAACTGAGTGAGAGTCTGGTTGGTAATTAGTGATAAATGTATAGGAAACTAAGCAAATAAAGCAAAAAGGCTGTTATTAATCCTAGAGATAACAAAAAGTTGCACACAAACTGAAAGTAATCATAAGTATATGACACGGTTCAGCTGTCAACAGCTTTTGCCTCCTTAAAGTATGCAAACACAACATTCATTCAATCAAAATCACAACATATCTATATTGGAAGGCTGGAGGGACAAGCAGTTTGTATGTGTTGGTGGTGGATGGTACGTGTGAGAGGTAGATGAGTTATGCATCTACAAGTCAAGGAATGCCAAGGGTTGCCTACAACCACCTGAAGCTAGGGGAGTGGCATGAGACAGTTTTTCCTTGGAGCCTCCAGAAGGAACAGAGACCCTGCTGACACCCTGGTTGCAGATTTCTAGCCTCCAGAACTGTGAGAGAATCAACTTCTGTTTGCTTTAAGCCACCTAGTCTGTGTTACTTTGTCACAGCTGCCTTAGCAATAATACACCGACCTTCAAGAATCTGACTTGTCGTCACTGCCATCTTGTATGCACCATCTTCCTGCTGCTGCCTGAACACGTGGTGACTCCCATTTATTTTAAAGAAATCCTCTAAGATTTTGACACCACCACATGCAAAAGGGCAGAGAATTACCTGCGACAGTAAGTTTAAAAAGTGAGGGATACTTTAACAACGGCAAAAACGGTAATCAAATTGCTGAATCTTGCCACCCTGATGTTAGGAAGATACCAAAACCAAAATAAGGCCGACCTTAAGGTGCTAGGATACATGAAACAGTATTTTACTTTCTATTATGGTTTCCTCAGTAAGGTTAATAGTTACCCAAGATTCCCACTTTTTAATGCTTTATCAGAATTTCTCTCTTTTACAATATGCTATTTCAAGGTTTTGCTGAAGTTGCCTTTTTAAAACAGTGAATGAACTGTTCTTGATTTTATTCTGGGTGCCAACTGGAAATAACGTGCTGCAGAATTTATTCCACTCAGCCCTGGAAACCTGAAATGTAATCATTAATCACAGACACACACTGTTTCCTAATGAAAAAACAACGCTTCCTAATATATTTTAGGAACAAGAACACTGAACACTAGAATTATGGAATAAGGAAGCCACCTCAAAGAGTGAAGCAGTCCCCTCACTGGAGATATTCAAGAAGAGGGTTATTAAGAAGGGATTCTCTGAAAAGGAATCATGTGTTTATCACAATGTTAGGCAGAGTTTTCAAATTATAAATAACAAGCTATTAATAGATTGTGGCATGAATTAAGGGGTTGTGACAAGCATATTTTTAGTGGAATTTAATGGCATGGAATAGGAAATAGCAGAGTGCAAAGCATGACTTAAATGCAAGGGCTGATTCACACAACTTCTACTTATATATTTACATATGTAGAGTTAATAGAGTTAAAGTTATGTGTATATTGGGTTGTGATGTAAACTTTATTTCTTACTGTGGGTCACAGTCAAAAAAGGTTTGAAAGCCACTGTCTTAGAGGGTAAATGTGCCACCAAACAAGCAGCCCATCAGATGCATCCTGTAGGCAGAGAGGACCCAGGCCCAGGGCCTGCTTTAGTGCGTGGAGATAGGTTGAGACTGGGTTGCCCCAAACACTTTCCAGCAGAGGATCTGGAGCCCACCATGAGGGAAGATCCATCATGAGTTCATTAGGAAGGAACCCAGACCACCAGAGAAGTTCAGAATGTTCAAAGAGGCCAGTAGACAGTGTATGCCAGAGGCAGATGTGAAACACCAAATGGGTCCACACAGTCAATTCAAGAACGAAAAGTAATTTGTCACTGTGTAGAAAAAGAACAAGAAAACATTTCTCATCCCCCAAAACGTTTGTTTGGCTTTGAAGCCATTTATTTTCAAGAGAGGCAATGAAATAATACCTATGAACAGCACCTTGTACCAATGATGTTTATTTTATTTCATGTCCTGGGGACACAGTTTTAAAGAGTACTTCTTAATTTGGCAACGAAGTGGAAAAAGTCAGTTTAGGATTTTTCTTTGTGAATCATAAAAAATTTGGAGGATGTGCTATTTGCCATAAAATAGAATTAAGGGATAAAGTAAATTTAGATTAAATGAGCCAAACTTGTGAGCTATCTTCAACATGCCGTGGGCATTAAATACTTCCCCGAGTTTTAGATCTAGGGTTATCTGTCATATGGAAAATAAAAGCTGACCCCACCCCAAAGGCTGAATGTAATCACATCTTCTTTAACCAAGTGACAGGCTATGATAGAAAAGCAAAGAGTAAAAGATTCAAACTGGCTTTAGTAATAGTGTAAAATCTTTCCCATGTCAACAGGTTCTCCAAAGAAGGTAAAACAGTAAGCTCCATACGGTTTTTCAAAATTATGGCCCAAAGTTTAGGGCAGAAAGATATTAAAGTTAATATAAAATTTTAGCAATATGTGTGGAT
Organism: Balaenoptera ricei; assembly: GCF_028023285.1. Lineage (NCBI taxonomy): Eukaryota > Metazoa > Chordata > Mammalia > Artiodactyla > Balaenopteridae > Balaenoptera > Balaenoptera ricei. The sequence goes on from NC_082650.1 coordinate 44,818,849, forward strand.
TTATTCTTAACTCTCCCTTTCCTTAGATTTTTTTTCTTGGAATAGTGTATTCCCTGTAATTGAATCACAGAAATGAATTAAAAATTGCACATTAAATTGTTACAAACCCAAATTGCCATCCACACCTCATCAAGAATCTTTTTTTTTTTTTTTTTTCAACTTAAGAAGAAATAGCACGATTCTCTCAAGCTGATACTTTCCTCCTGGAGTGATGCCTACATGATGTTTCATTTTGGCTTCACATCCAGAAAGTCATTTGAGGACACCCAAGTGGCTCTTTTAGCACTTTACCTTTTCTTCTCACTCTTCTTGTTGTTATTCATTTATTTATTGTGATAAGCTTACTTTAATTAAATCTAACATTCTTTGAACTTTTCTTCTACATTTTCCTATCATCCACAGAAACTATGTCTGTTGTACTTGAAAGCATATTTTATACTGGATAAATTTTTTTTTTCCTGGTGATGACATTTTTTAAAGTCACAGTACACTTCCAGCAAACAGGAGGTAGCTAAAAATAATGCTGGAGAGACATGAACTCAACATCTCCTCTTGGGTCCACAGGCACTTCAAACTCAGTTGATCCAAAACCAAACCCTTTATTAGTACTCTCCAAGAGTTCCAAGTGTTGCGACCTCATTGAAAGGTCCCATGCCTCTCAGCATCCCATAAAAGAAAGTTCTTAGTCTTTCCTGTCCTCAAATATCATTGTCAAGTCTTATATTGGGTCGGCCAAAAAGTTCATTTGGGTGTTTTCCATAAGATCTTATGGAAAAACCCGAACAAACATTTTGGCCGATCCAATACACGCTAATCCTTAAACCTTTCTGGAACCCATCATTTCTTTGCATTCTCAGAGCCCCTATTCCAGGCTGTCATCTGGATAAACACAAAAGGCCTAACTGGTCTTCCTGGTTTGACCTCTGCAATCTACTCTCCACATATGACCAGAGATTCTTCCTAAAACACCAATCTGTCACATGGAGAAACCAGCAGCCACTTTGCGTCTCCTGATGAGAGAACAGCCACCAGCTATGCTTGTGTCAAAGTGATCAAAACTGAGCTGGAGCAAGCCTCAGCACCCAGCTGTCAGTTCCTAGGAAATGCCAAGGGTGGAGGAACTCACTGAGCTGCATCTTGAGCCTGCAATCAACAACATCCAGACTGTGGGAAGCTGAGCAGGTCAAAGGGCTCAGATTCTTCCACAGATAAATTGTAACAAAAATAAAGGGATGGAGGTGAAACTGCAGATAAAAAAGACTTAAAAAACATTTAAAAAATGAGCAAGACTAAACTTGTGCCTAGGGATGCACACTTGAATGAACTATAAAGAAACACAAGGACGTGACCGATGACCCTGGAAGTCAGGGTAGTCTTTGCAGGGACACAGGGAGCTGTGATTGGGACAAGGCTTACGAGGGGCTTCCCGGGGTGGCTGGCAACATTCTATTTCTGGAGCTGTGCTGTGGTTACCAGGGCGTTTGCTTTAAAATACTTTACTAAGCCACACGTTTGTTTGTATGGTGCTCTACTTTTATTTTACAATGAAAAAGTTAAACACATACACACACACACACACACACAAATCTGACCATGTTGCTGCCCTGTTAAAACCCTTCAATGGCCTCATAGTTCTTGTAAGAAAAAGTCCAAACTCCTTCACGTGGTGGACAAGGCCTTGCGGCATCTGGCTCTCTACTCAAAGCCTCAATGCTTACTTGTCTCCTCCCTACATTAAATTTTCAGTTCCTCAAAAGCATTCTGCTTCCTTCTGTCACGGCCTCTGAACTTCAGTTATTTCTACTTGGAACAATCAAACATGTTCTCTTTCCCCTTCACTGGGCTGATTCCTATTTGTCCTTCAGGCCCCAGGAGGAAAGCCTTCCCAGCGCTCCAATGTTGGGCATCCTGAAGTACCTCTCTGTCTTCCCATTACACACGATACTTTCTCAATCACAGCCTTTATCATCTGCATTAATATAGTCTATTAGTTCATATTTTCCATAGATCAACAACAAGATGTATTAACTTGCCCTCAAATTTTTATATCCCAATACCTAGCACAATGCCTAGACAAAAACCAAGTCCCATGCTTCATAACACCCTTCTCTTTACTATTTAATTCTTAGCGTGCCTCAGATCACATGGGGGACTTGTTCTTTGGCCTACTCCAAATGATCGTGATTCACTGAGTCTGGGCCAGGCCCAGGAATCTGTGTTTTTAAGAATACCTATATGATTCTGATGAAAGAACCATACTTTGAGAAAGTGTCCCATATCCAATCAATCTCTTTGTAGATTCTCTGTCCTACATCTCTCTCTCTCTTTTTTTTTTTTTTTCATTTTTTGGCCGCACCGTGCGCCATGCGGGACCTTAGTTCCCCGACCAGGGATCGAACCCATGGCCCCTGCAATGGAAGCATGGAATCTTAACCACTGGACCGCCAAGGAAGTCCTGCCCTAAATGTCTCAGATTCATTCCTTCTTTTCCCCACTCTCACTGACTTAACTGTGGTCATTTCCCCCCTAGACTAAAAAAAGCTTCCACCTAGTTCCCCTCCTCCTGATTCCTCTCCTCCAAGCCCCCCACACACAAAGCTTCTACACACAGGCTTATGCGGGAAACACAATCATCTGGCCCCTGACTAAGGTTCCTCCTGCTGTCCTAAGCCAGCATGTTGACAATGGAAAGAAAAAGGCAGGATGGATGAGAGAGACTGTGTTAAACGTGGCTAAAATATGTTCTCTTGATGGATACAGCAGAAGGAAATGAAGAAGTAAAATGCCATTCTGAAGGTAACTAAGGTAAAAAGAACTACGCAGCTTTACAAGAGACTCCAAGGACATACTCATGTCACTACTATTCTCCAGTAGTTATATATATCTCTCTATATAGCATTAGTAAGAACTTAATGTCAGCAAGGCCCTATGTCTTTAGTGGTATTAGAACTAAATACGTGTCTCACTTAACAGACAAAGGCAACTTTTAAAAAACAATTATAAAGCATTATTGGAATAGAATACAGATATATATGCAGTACTTGCTAACTAACATCTTCCCTCAAGATACAGGGCAAGGAAGGCACAAAATTTAAACAACATGCTTAGCAAGTTGGGTTTTTTTTTTTTTTGAATTTTATTTATTTTTTTATACAGCAGGTTCTTATTAGTCATCAATTTTATACACATCAGTGTATACATGTCAATCTCAATCACCCAATTCATCACACCACCATCCCCACCCCCCCGCGGCTTTCCCCCCTTGGTGTCCATACGTTTGTTCTCTACATCTGTGTCTCAATTTCTGCCCTGCAAACCAGTTCATCCGTACCATTTTTCTAGGTTCCACATATATGCGTTAATATACAATATTTGTTTTTCTCTTTCTGACTTACTTCACTCTGTATGACAGTCTCTAGGTCCATCCACGTATCAACAAATGACTCAATTTTGTTCCTTTTTATGGCTGAGTAATATGTAAGAGCCAGACTGTAAAGTCGGTGTGGAACTTACTACATTCATATCTTTGCGGTATACATGGGGTGAGGGGCACAGGCTTAGAATCCCATCAGAAGGGGGATGAGGGTGCCTCTGGCCTTAAGCAGAGCTCCCTCAGACAACTCTGCAAGCCCACGCCGCATGTTTTATTAAAAAGGCAACAAGTGACACTAGAGGAACAGGATAGGAGAGAGCATTGCTCATCATGGAGACAGCTGAGGGTTGCACCAGTACTGCATGTTAGACTCAAACAACAAACAGATCCCACAAGAAAACTAACGTTGCATTTCTTTCCAGCTGTGTATGTCTAGAGGTGTTATAAGTCAGTCTCACATTTGTTGTTAGAAAGAAGCTTTATTAAAACAATTTTATCCTCACTCAATTTGAAATAGATGGAGAGGAGTTTGCTTGGTGTGTATGAAAACCTGCACTGAGATGCTCAGCTAACCCACACACCTGACCTGGCCTCTCCCTGAGCAATTCCTCACCTGCTGTCTCCTGACACCAATCCTTGCCCAGTGTCTTCATCTGCAACGGTGCTGGCAACAACCTGCTTATTAAATGACGTAAAAGAAGGAAATTCCCAACAGCCAGGTTCCTAACACATGTGTTTCTGTAAATATTGAAGAATCTGAACATCATAAAAAGCCTTGCTGTCATCAGTTTTAGCCTTCTGTTTCCAAGGATCTGCAGCAGGGTAAAAGCAGTAACTTTCTTCAGATCACAGAATGAAAGGAACAGAGAGAAAAAGAGGCGGAAAGAGGAGGGGGAAGGGCAGAAGGAAGAGAAAGCATGAAGGAGAAAAAGCCAGGGGAATTGGGGGCTGGGTTTTCGGAGAGCCTGCATTTGTTTCACGGGGCCACTGGATTTGCTGCCTTGAATCCAATGGATTCCGGGTGCACTCCGGGCTACGCCTCCCGGTCTTCACCACTGTAAAGTCAGGAGAGGAAAACCTGATCTTTTTGCTCCCGGTGCTGTGGCTCCACATGTTGGGGCCCAGCTACATCCTCCCCCACTTTGATTCTCAGCCTTGACATGCAATTTAGAGAAATAAGAAGCCTGTGAAACAGCTGTAGGGAACTGCATTTGGAGCCCAGCACGCCACGCTGAGAAACATGGGCGCACTCTTCATTTTGGAACGTACAGGAATGAAACTGATTGGTTCATTCCGATCTGCCAGGGGCTTTTCTTTCTCTTTTTTTCCCTTTACTTTACTATTTTTTTAATATTTTATTTTGCAAATGGGCCCTCACATGTCACTCTCCAGAAGTTTGCAATCCACAGGCAAGGGAATTAATACAAGGTCTGTTGCGAATAAAATTATAATTACTTCTCTGTCCAAAAGTTCAACTTTCTTTGTTTCCCTCATCAGTTCTGAATTCCTGTACTTGACTGGCACCAACGCAAGAGTGAAGTAATTTCTTTCCTCTGTGATTTATTTTCTGATGATAAGTAAGCAAAAATACTATAAAGAAAGGGAAAAGAATGATGCAAAATGAGTACTTCTCAAAAACACAACTCCAGAGTGAAAGTAGGTAAAATGGAGTCCTGTGTGTCAAGAAACTTAAGAATAAAGCTACATGGTCATATCTATTTCTGTGTAATAAAAATAAACTTTTTAGTAAAACTATGTGGCAGGAACATAATGCTAAGAGCTTTACATGCATTATCTCATTTAATCCTTGGAACAACATATTTGCATGGGAAGAATCATCCACATTTTAAAGATAAAGAAAATGAGGTTTACCGAGGTTAAAAAAAACCTGCTAAAGCCTAATAAAATAGCAGAGTCAAGATGCAAGTGCACCCCTGCCTCCAAGGACTGCTATGCTAGGCCCCTTCTCCAGGCTTTACAAGGTTTAGACAAAAGCCTTGAAAAGCCCACTGCTCAGAAATGCACGTTGGATAACTATGTGCTGTCAACAGAGGTTGAACAACAAATCTTTTCTGTTACAATCACTGTTCAATGCATTCATCTCTTCATAGTAAGTGAGATATGGTCAACTTACCTTTATCTTTCTTAAGTGATTCAGGTGTGTAGTGTTTTCCAGTAATCATTTGAGTGAGTTTTTCATGTTTGTTTTTAGCTATATAGAAGATCACTGTAAGAACAGGCAGAGCAGTATAATACCCAAGCTCACAGAACCCATCAATCATGAGCTCAGCTGAGATACACAGTGTGTAAAGAGGCTGCCCGATAGATACATGGTCATTTCATTTTTCTGCATATTCAAAATTCTACTGAAGGACTCAGCTAGACTAGGAAAAAAAGTGGCCTGCGGCTAAACCGTATGTCCATCCCTTCTACCTCCACCCCGGTTTTAGTGAATTTCACTTTGGAGCATCTCCAGGGATGCTAGAGCATTCATTCATTGGGCAGAAATCTACCTGATACTGTGTTAAGTGCTGAGGGATACATGCATGAGCAAAACAGACCCGGTCCTGCCCTCAGTCTAGTCTAACATAAAAAAGCCAGCACTGTGCAATTCATCACACATGCAATGGAAGGATGTTCATGAAACTATTGTGCAGGTTCCTCATGAAAACTCCAGGAGAAATTTCTTTCTGATCCTTGGGTCAAGAGTAGTAGTTCTGTAGAGAAGCTGATCTACTTTTAATCCCATGGACACTCTATACTTCAAAACTAATTGAGCCTACTTTCTTTGCTGTTAAAAAAATTCAGGGCCCACCTGTGGCCCACTCACCCATGGGACATAAGATGCATTTCAGTAACTGTCTCATTGCTAGTCTAGCTGATGTCCCTTATCTTTTTCTTTCCTCCTTTCTTTCTCAGATATTTCTTATTTGAATATTGTTTTTTGTTTCCTTCATCTTTGGGGAAAAAGGTATAGTAGAAAAAAGTAAAAATAAATAAAAATATACACACGTATGAAAATTTTAGGGAAGTAGAGCAATGTCTGCTGACTCCAAAAACTCCAAAAATTTGACTTTTTGGAAATCTCTTCAATCTTGACTAAGAACTGTTTTTATTATTTTCCCACCTTAAAGTTTAAGCTCTTGGGGAAAAAAAGGTGATGGAGAATTTTTAGTTATTTGGAATCCAATAATGTTCTCTTTTTAATTATGTAAGGACTGAATGCAGAAAGCAACTATTTATAAATGAGAATACCCCCATGTGCCAACTGACGTACACAGAACTTGCTCTGGTGACTAGGTGATATTGTATTAAAAAAATGAATTGACTTTAAGTGTAATTAAATGCATTTTCTATTGTTACCAGCTCTAGATTTATGACCTCAGCTCATTAAGCTTTCTTAAAGAAGTTGTCTGACTAAGTTCTAATCACGCTTTTATATAACACAGAGCCAACTATAACCCAAATCCTAGCTTTCATCAGGAAGATGAGATCTATAGGGGACTTAATTCAAAGGTCAGAGACATTATTGGTGATGCTGAAAATAATTTGCCATTTTTTATACAGGTTAAAATAATATCTTTTTAAATTTGATTTTTAGAACTAAGAACAATTAAATTACTCTGTTACTTTTACTGTTATGAAGGATGTTATGAAGAGTGCATGACATTAACAGAAGGCAGAGGAACAAAGGAGAGAGCTTCTGAGAGAGAATATGGGCATCTCCGCAAAAGCAGATACAGTATGTAGACATGTCTCATCTTTCTGTGGTGCCCAATCATCTGGGTACTCCCTGACACACAGAATTATAATGTCAAAAGAAGAAAGTTTTGCATGTTGTTATTTTTCAATCACCACCATCATCATTATCAATCTATGAGATTCCCTTTCCACTTTGTAGTACATTATATCAGATGAACACATAAGATCAGTATATCATTAGACAATATTTTCCATTTAAGTTTTCCAATGGCCCTAGACTCTTAAATAAGTGAATCTACAGGTGTGACCTTTTAGCTCTTTATTTACAAACTACTCAAATGGTATATGTACAACTGATTCACTTTGCTGTACACCTGAAACTAACACAACACTGTAAATAACTATACTACAATAAAAATTCAAAGAAAAAAACCCAAAAAAACCCCAAAATACTCAAGTGAAACGAATCACATTAATAAATCTGTATGCATGTATATCTCAGATGTACTTCTTTTGAATACCAGACAAAAGACGCATCACTGTTACTTTCCCCTAAGCCGTCATGATTGGTGTTACCATCAGATTCTTATATGCCAAAAAAAGGGCCCAGGGGAGCATTGCTGAAAGTTTTAATGGAATAAAGCCAAAAGGAATATGTTATGAGTTAAACAGATGTTCTAGTTTTGAAAGCAATTTGGACAAAGATAAGTAAAATCGCCAAATAAATCCCAAACAAATACTATTTCCTTACAGCCTACATACACCAAATTATAAACTAAACAGGATCTAAGTACTAAGCAAATATCAGTAACAATAATTATCATTATTCTCATTATTCTTATTTACTGAAGGCTTACCATTTGATAGGAACTGTGCTAAATACTTTACATTATCTCATTTAATCCTCAAATCTTTAAGTCATGAATAAAAACTAATAAGATACTCCAACAAAAATTATTTTAAAGTTTTTTTTAATTTAAAAATAAATAAATAAATTAATTAATTAAAAAATCCAGATAGTCTTGAATTCTGCTTAATTGAAAAACAAAAAACTAATGAACCCCTACTATTAAGTGATCCTTACACTTAATTCTGAGCAGAGAATATAGTCCTAGCTTAGGTTTCAAATACCCAATGTTTGCAGCCCTTACCCTAGGTGCAAATTTTAAACTTACTGGGCTATTTTTTTCATCACTGAATCCCCAGCACCTAGAATGGTACATGACATACAACAGATGCTCAATAAATGTTTGTTAATTGAATAAGTGAGTGGACACAATTTAGTCACTGGTTTTCAAAGGAGTAGAAAGGATCCTCACGGAATATGGCAAATGTATTAAGTCTGATGAAGCCATTGTAGGAAGCTTTTAAAATTAACTAATTAATTAATCAAATTAATTGATTAATTAATCAATATTAATTATTGATCTCTTTTTTAATTACAAAATAATGGCTATATTTCACTGCACTGTACAATATATCCTTGCTGATTATTTATTTTATACATAGTAGTTTTTTTTTAAAACATCTTTATTGGAGTATAATTGCTTTACAACAGTGTGTCAGCTTCTGCTTTATAACAAAGTGAATCAGTTATACATATATGTATGTCCCCATATCTCTTCCCTCTTGCATCTCCCTCCCTCCCTCCCACCCTCCCTATCCCATCCCTCTAGGTGGTCACAAAGCACCGAGCTGATCTCTCTGTGCTATGCGGCTGCTTCCCACTAGCTACCTATTTTACGTTTGGTAGTGCATATATGTCCATGCCACTCTCTCACTTTGTCCCAGCTTACCCTTCCCCCTCCCCGTATCCTCAAGTCCATTCTCTAGTAGGTCTAGTAGGTCTGCATCTTTATAAATAAGAGTCAGTCTTTTATTTTCCTCTGAAACCAAATATAGGTGAGCTATGTCCTAAGACGATGACAACGACCACAATACACTTCTCTGGGCACAGTGGGGACATATGATTTAGTTGATTTAAATAGGAACAGTTGAACTACCAAAACATTTAGCAGTGTTTTAAGTTGTCAGAAAGTGATTGATTATATTCAACTACAATTTAATAAAAATTTAAGGGTCTAGGGGTTGGGTGTGGGTGCTCTTAAAAAGTTAAAATTTCCATAAAATCATTCAAAAGTACAACCTAGTAACAGTACTTGCCAAGACAAAAATGTTCCAGTAGCTCGACTTTTTATGCTAGGATCACTTCTGGAACTAGAAACCAGATGTAAAGGTAAATTCTCAATTTCTGACCTTCATCTTCTAAGAGGTCTAGGGAAAGAAGTCAACTGTTCAGCTCTATTAAATCACAGACTGGCTTTTGGGTTACTGGATAACGGCATAGAGGTATACCTATTTTTATCAATACTGCCATGAACAAAGTACTAGTCCTCTAATAAACTCCACAACCAGTAATTCTGAACTTGTAGAACCTATGAAAATGGTCATTTTTATTTATTTTCCTCATCATAGGAGTCTAATCCTCTCTAAAGACAGCATTCATTTAAATTGGTATTTATATGCCTGAATGTTTTATATCATCATAATACAATTGCACTGGTCCTGTGAATTCTCTTAATGCGATTGTATTTGTACTAAAAAAATCTCCATTAAAAAGTAGTACTTCACAGTTAGCTACTCTTTCATGAAGTGAAACAGATGGCTCTCTGGAACATTTTCATCCGTATCTTATTCTGTCAAATTTCACTTATCTATCTAAAACAAAAAGGACTTTAAAAGTACCCTTATAGGCAACAAAGGTTTTCTTCCCTAAAGTAAATATGGTTGCCACTTTTTAACTAACTGTACAATGTCAAGTGAGTAATTGTAATACTTGATAATAGAAACTTATAAGTCAAATATCCAATTTTCATACATCTTTATTTTCTTTCTTGGTGTCAGGAGTAGAATGAGGTTAGTCAAGAACAGAAACTATGGCATACACGGCTCAGCTTTGAAACAAATCAAATAAAAAGGTTCTTTCCAACCTAAAATATTGTAAGCTTCAAAATGATTATACATACCTCATAACAAGCCTTAAAAAAATAAGCTCTGATACGGATTTAATGTCAACTCTTCCAAAATCTTTTTCGTTTAGAAATTCCAGAAACTCCTTCAAATTCTATAAGCAAACAACATTCTTTACCATATTGGCAGAAATTTAGGAAGTATTAAATTTACTTACCATACTGGCAGAATTCAGGAAGCTTGCAAGCTACCATTATTCACCCTTATGATATCTGAGATGTAACTCTTCACAACATTATATGCATCACTGATTTTTCTAAGCATTTAAAAATGAGCTCTCTCCAACCCTATGACAAGTATCAGCCTACATAATTTTAAAAGGATATTTCATACAGTTTGTAATTTTTTTTAGTGTAATTGGACCATGTGTATTAAAACACAGTTTAAATAAGAATACCCGCAGAATCCCTAGTTTAATTAATTCATCCCATACCTTTTGGAAGCAGGTAGACACATTAATTATACACAAATAAAATAAATTTAAGCTAATCAAGAAGAGACAGGAAGTTTGTTCTCAAATCTTGAACTTCTGAAAGTAAATTATTACATAATTAGAATTCCTCACACAATTATACCACAACATTGGTTTTCCTACAGGTTTGGGCAATTTGCTGGTTACTGGATAAGATCTTATTTATAAATTGTCAGTTAATCCTATCACATTTACTTTTGGCTCCTAATTGTCCTAAAATGCAAAGAAATCTTAATTGGCGGAAATCTCTTGCTGGCAAAAGGTTTTAACCACTTGGGGGTCAATCAGAACCTAAGGCCTGATGATGGTAATACAAGGCTGTTAAACAAGGGGGAAAGAAATCTCAACAAACAAGATGATACTATTTACTCAATGCAGCAAATTATTTTTTCTTTGGTTAGGTTCTACCTAAATATTTGTCTTCTAACTTTAAACATGGAAGTTACTACGTCTTTTGAAACTAGGGACCATTCATAAGCCACTAACAACATAAATAACAAGTATCCTTTCCCCTTCACTCACACACACACACACACACACACACACATACACACACACACACAAGTATGTGAAAATCTAGCCTCTGAGATTTCATTGACTATGAATTCATTTTTTTAAATTGCAGAGTTTAATACAGTAAGAAGAAAAAGACAAAAATCTACCAACTAGGCTGAGCTGCCATCCTCTCCATGTAGTCTTTGGCCATATCTCGGGCTTCAATGTTCTCAGGATACAGCACGCAGAACATGGCCAAGGCCCCCAAGTTGTTGCCGTAAATTTCATTCCAGCGGGCGCTGTACTCCTTGGGATCCCAGGGAGGGAGGTACTCCAAGGGGCTGGACAGCATGGTGTGCACGGCCTCAGTGAGCCGGGCGGCAATGTGCTCGTGGGAGCTGGCAGCCCTGAGCTGGAGCTTGGCCACCTCTGCCCTGGAGAAGTACAGCATTGGATGGCTGTCATAGTTGGCATTCATAAAGGGAATCATGACTTCTGGGTTCTTGTCGGTGACGTAGGCTGACACAAAGCAAAATAAATATATGAAAAACACACTGGGAGCCCCCCGTGTGTGAGTCCTCATCGTGGCATCAGATCTCCAAATCTCCAAGGCAGCCAAACCATCTTCGAAAGATCCTACAGGACGGAAAAGAGAAGAGGAGGATATGTCAACCAGGGGACCATGGTGAAGTAGGAAATACGTGGTAGGTAGTAACCTTGCTTACTATGAAAATAAAGCTTATGAATTTTTAGACTTTTCAAAAATACAGCAAAAATTTGAACTAGGAAGAAACTAAAACCTAATCATTTAATTAAGTCATTAATTAATTACACATGATAACAACAGACATATTCATTGTGGAAAACAGAAACTTTGGACTTGGGAAAACAGTATAATATCTGCTCGAGTAGAGAAGAAAAACTCTTGTTGGCATTCGTCTCACATTTTATCACACAAAAAACGTTTTGATTTTATGGTATTTTTGGACATTAATATGAAAACCACAGTAACCAAAAGCTTGTGATGAAATATCGTCTGGGAATCTGAATGGACGTTAGGGGAAAAAAAAAAATAAGAAAATCCTGTCTTAATACAGCCTCCTTCACACTAAGTTCTCCCCTCTTCTCAGCATTCTCCATTCTGAACCAGGGATTAGGATCAATACATCTATATGAATGTGAGCAGACAAAATATTATGAGTAAGGCTAAATATTCTCTTTGTGTCAGCAGAAGGTGGGGACAACAAAAGCAGGGTAAACATCTGCTAAGCCCATGCGTTCCCTGGGCTGACATGGGCAGGCGTGCAGGGCAAGATCAGACACGGGGCTGCGGGGACTAGAGAGTGACATGCCTTCATTCAGAAAATAAAATTCCAGAATTAAAAGGCTGAAAGAACACGTGTGCATTTTCCCCTTATTATTTGAAACTACTGTCTACTTTTTCATTTTGCATTCGGGATTTTGGTGTCATTCAGTAAGTCAGACATTTAAACCAAGCTCACAAATTTTCTTAACTGCTTAACTTTCTTGAAAATCCTTTTTTTCAGTGGCAGCTTTGCTCACAGGTTAGCAAGAATGTCTTTCAAAGTAGGAACATTAAAAAAAAAAAAAAAAAAAAAAACGAAAGAAAACCCTCAGCCTGGTCTATGTCCCACATCTGGGATAAAGCAGGCATAAAATCCCCCAGAGGAAAGTCAGGGAATTCTTAAAATTCCTCAGAGGGGAAAGGTTATAGAAAGCAGACCAGAAAAAGACAGTTTTATGTAAATAATGAACAGTAGTTTTCAATTATTCAACGGAGAAACTGATGGAGAAAAATCAACCTCTCCAGCTGAACACAAACTATTTTTCCAAGGAAAATCTGCCTCATCACATTCAGAAGAAAGAAAACTAAGGATTTAATACACATTGGAGAACAATCCATATTCTCAGCTTGGTCCATCTGCAAGAGAAAGGCAACATGGCATCACTTGTAGATGCTGCCATAATCTCTAGTATTCTTTGTATTTCTGAACATGCTTTAGACTACATATATAAAACTCAGTGGCAGTGATTTTGTGAAGCAGTTTAGATTTACTTCAAGAGTAGAACCTGTAATGAATAAAAACAATTAACATAGCCATGCTAAATAAAACATATAAAATAGAAATAACTCTTGGACTCTACCCGTATTGTGTCTAGCACCCAAATCTTCAAGGCAACTGGCTGCCTCCTTCAAGGTCAGAGAGCTGGCCCAGAGTCTTCTGTGGTTATGTCTGAGGAGGGGTGTGGTCTCTGGCAACACAGAGACATGGCTGAGTCTGAAGTAATGCTCAGTCCCCACTGCCCCCACCCCGAGGTCTATTTTTTGCTCTTTTCAGAGAACAAGTGTGCTAATTTTTTTTTTTTAAAGCCTGCATATATTAAATCCCCAAAGGTCTAAGACTGGATGCAGCCATCAATGCAATTAGCACTGTGGGGGTGGGGGGGTTGTAGGCACCCAGACTGAGGATGGCTTGGAAGTTTCTCCTTTAACTGACCTCTACGTGCATACAATAGAACTGAAGATCTTCTCTCAACTACTGGGTTTTTGTTTGTTTGTTTGCTTGTTTGTTTTCCTTGTTTAAAAGGCTTTTAATATAAAGCAAATAATTTTTTGCCACATTGCCCAAACTTTTCATTATCAAATTGGCTGAGGCTTCTCAACGATTATCATTTCACAACAATATCTCCATTTTCACCTTCTTTAAATGAACTGGCCTAATAGATGTACCATTAAAACAGAGCTTCACCCTCAACATATGTTTAAGTTTGTATTCAAACAGTATGAAGAAAACAGGATCAGGGAATTCAGCCATAAAAGTGAATGGATTACTGATACATGCTACATCATGGATGCAACTAAGTGAAAGAAGTCAGACATGAAAGGCCACATATTGTATGGTTCCATTTATACGAAATGTCCAGCAGTGGCAAATCCATTGACACAGAAAATATTATACATTAGTGGTTGCCAGGGGTTTGGAAGAGAGGGAAATAGGGAATGACTGCTTAAAATGGGTGTAGGTTTCCTTTTGGGGTGATGAAAATGTTTTGCGTCAACTACTGGTTTTTAAGTGTGTAGCTCAAGTTCTAGGTGGGTAAGGGGGTGGCGTGGGTTATGGATGGATGGGTTGGAAGCTATGTGGAAACTAGAATCTCCATCTCAGATTCTGTACACACATTCCCTAAAAGGGGCTAAGGCTGATTTGTTTTATTCTCTTTCTCCTGCCTTATGCATATCACCCTCCTATCCAGGTCTGGAGTCACTGAGATAGAGATGGCGGCTCCACAGTGACCCTCCCGATGCAGGACTGACTCAAGCTATGATCACAGCCACTTCTGCCACATTGCTTCCTGTTACATAGGACGCGCCTGAGGCTATTTAAACAAGAAGCGCTGCTCCTGAAGCACAGACCTCATTAAGATGTTGTTTTGGGAACCATGCCATCTCAATATGCCAACTGTTACCGAAGGTTCCCTAGTTACTGCTTCATAGTCACGTGAGGGTGTCAGGGCAGCAAGGCCTGAGTTACCGCACATTTAAAACATTCTTGTTGGAATACATGTGGGCCAGTGCAGAACCCACAGAAATTCTGCTGAACAATCATCTACGAAGAATGAGAAGAGAAGACCATGGCACTCGCAGTGGCACAAATTGTGCTGCTTTCCTCATAGCATACACACAACAAGCCCAGCCTCCACTCTCTGTAAGTTATTAATGCCTTTGCTGATCTACCTGAAGAGTTAACATCTCCTGTATTTGGCGTGTACCTGTACCACATCGGACTGTTTCAGCTGTTGATGCCACACCTCACAGAAGAGGGGACCACAGCTTCCTCCTTTCATCACAGGGATTAGCAGTGTGTGCCTGGCATGTAAAAGGCAGCTCACAGACGCTGGCTGAACTTGTGGGCCTAGGAGCTGATAGAGTGGATCTCATCACTGAAATGAGCAAGGAGAAACCTTATTCCTCCTTACTTGAAGCCAAAGCAAGTTTAGAATTTTTGAGAAAAAGTTTCTGCCAGGAAACGAACGGAGAAAAATACTCACGAGGCCTAGAAACTTCTGTAGCCAAAAACATATTCACTAGGTTTTGTTTGTTTTTCTTTTTTAACATCTTTATTGGAATATAATTGCTTTACAACAGTGTGTTAGTTTCGGCTTTATAACAAAGTGAATCAGATATACATATACATATATCCCCACATCTCCTCCCTCTTGCATCTCCCTCCCACCCTCCCTATCCCATCCCTCTAGGTGGTCACAAAGCACCGAGCTGACCTCCCTGTGCTATGCGGCTGCTTCCCACTAGCTATTTATTTCATATTTGGTAGTATATATAAGTCCATGCAACTCTCTCACTGTGTCCCAGCTTATCCTTCCCCCTCCCTGTGTCAAGTCCATTCTCTATGTCTGCGTCTTTATTCCTGTCCTGCCCCTAGGTTCCTCAGAACCATTTTTTTTTTTAGATTCCATATAGATGTGTTAGTATACGGTATTTGTTTTTCTCTTTCTGACTTACTTCACTCTGTATGACAGACTCTAGGTCCATCCACCTCACTAAAAATAACTCAATTTTGTTTCTTTTTATGGCTGAGTAATATTCTATTGTATATATGTGCCACATCTTTTTATCTATTCATCTGTCAATGGACACTTAGGTTGCTTCCGTGTCCTGGCAATTGTAAATAGAGCTGCAATGAACACTGTGGTACATGACTCCTTTTGAATTATGGTTCTCTCAGGGTATATGCCCAGTAGTGGGACTGCCGGGTCATAGGGTAGTTCTATTTTTAGTTTTTTAAGGACCTGCATACTATTCTCCATAGTGCCTGTATCAATTTACATTCCTACCAACAGTGCAAGAGGGTCCCCTTTTCTCCACACCCTCTCCAGCATTTATTGTTTGTAGATTTTTGGATGATGGCCATTCTGACTGGTGTGAGGTGACACCTCATTGTAGTTTTGATTTGCATTTCTCTAATGATTAGTGACGTTGAGCATCCTTTCATGTGTTTGTTGCCAATGTGTATATCTTCTTTGGAGAAATGTCTATTTAGGTCTTCTGCCCATTTTTGGATTGGGTTGTTTGTTTTCTTGATATTGAGCTGCATGAGCTGCTTATAAATTTTGGAGATTAATCCTTTGTCAGTTGCTTCATTTGCAAATATTTTTTCCCATTCTGAGGGTTGTCTTTTCGTCTTGTTTATGGTTTCCTTTGCTGTGTAAAAGCTTTTAAGTTTCATTAGATCCCATTTGTTTATTTTTGTTTTTATTTCCATTTCTCTAAATGGAGGAGGGTCAAAAGGATGTTGCTGTGATTTATGTCATACAGTGTTCTGCCTATGTTTTCCTCTAAGAGTTTTATAGTGTCTGGCCTTACATTTAGGTCTTTTTTTTTTTTTTTATAGGAAATTTGCATGGGGCAGCTTAATTTT
The DNA here is from genome assembly GCF_028023285.1 of Balaenoptera ricei. Classification (NCBI taxonomy): domain Eukaryota; kingdom Metazoa; phylum Chordata; class Mammalia; order Artiodactyla; family Balaenopteridae; genus Balaenoptera; species Balaenoptera ricei. The sequence continues at coordinate 44,835,380 of NC_082650.1, forward strand.
TTTTTAATTAATTAATTTATTTATTTTATTTATGGCTGTGTTGGGTCTTCGTTTCTGTGCGAGGGCTCTCCCCAGCTGTGGCAAGCTGGGGCCACTCTTCATCACGGTGCGTGGGCCTCTCACTATCGCGGCCTCTCCCGTTGCGGAGCACAGGCTCCAGACGCGCAGGCTCAGTAATTGTGGCTCACGGGCCCAGTCGCTCTGTGGCATGTGGGATCTTCCCAGACCAGGGCTCGAACCCGTGTCCCCTGCATTGGCAGGCAGATTCTCAACCACTGCACCACCAGGGAAGCCCTACATTTATGTCTTTAATCCATTTGGAGTTTATTTTTGTATATGGTGTTAGGGAGTGTTCTAATTTCATTCTTTTACATGTAGCTGTCCAGTTTTCCCAGCACTGCTTATTGAAGAGGCTGTCTTTTCTTCATTGTATAGTCTTGCCTCCTTTATCAAAAATAAGGTGACCATATGTGCATGGGTTTATCTCTGGGCTTTCTATCCTGTTCCATTGATCTATATTTCTGTTTTTGTGCCAGTACCATACTGTCTTGATTACTGTAGCTTTGTAGTATAGTCTGACGCCCAGGAGCCTGATACCTCCAGCTCCGTTTTTCTTTCTCAAGATTGCTTTGGCTATTCAGGGTTTTTTGTGTTTCCATACAAATTGTAAATTTTTTGTTCTAGTTCTGTGAAAAATGCCATTGGTAGTTTCATAGGGATTGCATTGAATCTGTAGATTGCTTTGGGTAGCATAGTCATTTTCACAATGTGGATTCTTCCAATCCAAGAACATGGTATATCTCTCCATCTGTTGGTATCATCTTTAATTTCTTTCATCAGTGTCTTATAGTTTTCTGCATACAGGTCTTTTGCCTCCTTAGGTAGGTTTATTCCTAGGTATTTTATTCTTTTTGTTGCAATGGTAAGTGGGAGTGTTTCCTTAATTTCTCTTTCAGATTTTTCATCATTAGTGTATAGGAACGCAAGAGATTTCTGTGCATTAATTAATTTTGTATCCTGCTACTTTACCAAATTCATTGATCAGCTCTAGGAGTTTTCTGGTAGCATCTTTAGGATTCTCTATGTATAGTATCATGTCATCTGCAAACAGTGACAGCTTTACTTTTCTTTTCCGATTTGGATTCCTTTTATTTCTTTTTCTTATCTGATTGCTGTGGCTAAAACTTCCAAAACTATGTTGAATAATAGTGGTGAGAGTGGACAACCTTGTCTTGTTCCTGATCTTAGTGGAAATGGTTTCGGTTTTTCACCGTTGAGAATGATGTTAGCTGTGGGTTTGTCATATATGGCCTTTATTATATTGAGGTAAGTTCCCTCTATGCCTACTTTCTGGAGGGTTTTTATCATAAATGAATGGGTGCTGAATTTTGTTGAGAGTTTTTTCTGCATCTGTTGAGATGATCATATGGTTTTTCTCCTTCAATTTGTTAATATGGTTTATCACATTGATTGATTTGCATATTATTCACTAGGTTTTCAAAAAAAAAAAAATGAAAGAGATAAACAAATTAAACTTAACTAAAGTCTAACCCAAACTTGCTTTAGCCTGATCACCCAAAGGGAGACCTAATTCCCATCTACCATCTTAAATCTGTCTAGGAAATTTCATCAAAAAGCCCCTATATCCAGGCTTTGGGTTTGGGTTTCCCCTTTAACCTTCTACCTTCGGCATTCTGTATATCCTCTCTGTAAAGAGAAGAGCTAAAATTAGGTGGACAAAGCAACTGACAGAGGAATAATCTCCAAAATATACAAGCAGCTCATGCAGCTCAATATCAAAAAAACAAACAACCCAATCAAAAAATGGGCAGAAGACCTAAATAGACATTTCTCCAAAGAAGACACACAGATGGCCAACAAACACATGAAAAGATGCTCAACATCACTAATCATTAGAGAAATGCAAATAAAAATCACAATGAGGTAGCACCTCACGCCAGTCAGAATGGCCATCATCAAAAAAATCTACAAACAATAAATGCTGGAGAGGGTGTCGAGAAAAGGGAACCCTCTTGTACTCCTGGTGGGAATGTAAAGTGATACAGCCACTATGGAGAACAGTATGGAGGATCCTTAAAAAACTAAAAATAGAACTACCATATGACCCAGCTATCCCACTACTGGGCATATACCCTGAGAAAGCCATAATTCAAAAAGATACATGTACCCCAATGTTCACTGCAACACTATTTACAAGAGCCAGGACATGGAAGCAACCTAAATGTCCATCGATAGATGAATGGATAAAGAAGATGTCCTACATAGATACAATGGAATATTACTCAGCCATAAAAAGGAATGAAATTGGATCATTTGTAGTGATGTGGATGAACCTAGAGTCTGTCATACAGAGTGAAGTAAGTCAGAAAGAGAAAAACAAATATCATATATTAATGCATATATGTGGAATCTAGAAAAATGGTACAGATGAACCTATTTGCAGGGCAGGAAAAAAGACACAGACGTAGAGAACGGACTTGTGGACACGGGGGGAAGGGGAGGGTGGGATGAATTGAGAGAGTAGCATTGACATATATGCACAACTATGTGTAGTGGGAAGCTGCTGTATAGCACCAGGAGCTCAGCTTGGTGCTCTGTGATGACCTAGAGGGGTGAGATGGTTGGGTGGGGGAGTCGGGGGGGATTGGAGGGGGAGTTGGGGGGGTATTGGGGGGGTGGGAGGGCGGCTCAAGAGGGAGGGGATATATGTATACGTATAGCTGATTCATTTTGTTGTACAGCAGAAACTAGCACAACATTGTAAAGCAAATATACTCCAATAAAAAAAATTAGGTGGACAGGTTTTATGCTAATTTTATGTACTTATTTCAATGCACATTAGAAAAAACTATAACTATCACATCAAACCTGAGATTTCAACAGATAAATTTCCTGTTTAAAATACATTTAAGTTTAAAAGTAATTTAAAAAGAAAAGTAAATGGATAAAGCAAAAACCGTTGACGGTGGTGCCTGAATGACTAAAGTTTGGAAGATGCTAAAAATGGTGAGTGAAACAATGGCCATTAAAGGCTAATGAGTTTACCAAAATGACCAACCCTGACTCTCCGGCTCCCCCTACCACAACACACACACACACACACACACACACACACATACACACCTTGCACAAATTAAGTCTGTACTTTCAGATGTCTGCAGATGATCTCTCAAGCCATTCTCCCCCTAGTTCGTTGTGCTGCAAACACAGCAGAGTGCTGCCACCTCCCTTAAAACTTTAAGCTGCCCTTGGCCCAGTTCAAGAGCATGGAACTCTCAATACGGCAAAATCGTGAGCTCCCCATAGCAGCTGCCTAAGAGTACCCAGTTTACCCATAATTCAATTCTCAGGATGGTTCTGAATGACCTTATTAAGCCTCATTTCCCCTAACAGTCTTTCTCTTCTCTTCTCCACTAGTTTTCCTAATCCAGTTTTCCTTCTTATTTTTTGGTCTCACTCTACACAGCTCAGAAAGCAAAACATTCCTAAATTTTGACCTAATCAATGAATACAGTATAGTCGAGATAATTCAGATAGCAATTTAATCACTTCTCTGCTTGCATGCCCTACATATATCTGCAACAGCTCAACTGGCATTACGCTAAGGCCAAGCCAAATAATGCAAAAAGGACTTAAACTGCCTGAATTCCAATTATCTTAAGTAGGTCCTCACAAAGCAACAATAAGCCTAAAGTTGTTTTGCTTTAATTCTGGTTCCAACAAGCCACTACAGCTATTATGATTGCTGACACACAGAGAAATTTTGTGTGAAACGCTCTTCACGTATTTGATCTTTCCCTTTACAATAACTCAATGTGGTAAAGCAGTATTAAGAGTTAATCTAACAACATCTTAGCATAAACTTCAGAGTCAGAAAACCACAACCTCGGTCTCCTAAACCCTAAACCAAGGTTCTTTCCTTTAGCCAAACTGTTAACATTCAACAACATTAAAGGTTCCATTTTTGTCATCCTTACACAAAGAAAGCACAGAAAGAGTATGCTGAGAAGGATCAAGAACTGAAAGCTATACGAGTACATCGAGTTTCAAAAATGAAATGGGTTTCCAAATAGTCTGGGCGATTTATAAATGAAACATACAGTAGTACAAAAGTTCTTTCAATTCCTCTGGCTTTAGAAATATACAAAGTATAAGGATAGAAGTAAGAAATCACCCTATAGAAAGTAAACCATGTCCCAAATTAAGATGGATTAAAAAACCCCTTAAAATACGCGCCAAGTCTAAGGGGCACAGCATTATGATTAACATTATGGGCGTGGAGTTGGGCAGGCATGAGTATAAGTCCCAGCTTTGCTGTCTACTAGTTTTGATCAACTGAGTTCTGCTCTCGGAACCCCCATTCTCTCACCCGTAAAATGGTCCCAACTTCCTGAGGCAAAATAAATATTATGTGATGCACTTAGCATAGAACCTGACATGAAGAGCTTCATAAATATTTGTCATTTTTAATAAAAGGGAAGACGTTTCAGATATGCAAGATGATATTAACCTACCCATAAAATATTTTATTTGAAAGAAACTAAATATTATAGTAAAAGAATAAGAACTAAAGATATCCACTGACTAGGGCAAGGTCATGCCACGTGTTAGAGACTTAGCTGAAACTAGAACACAAGGCTCCTGACTCTTTAAGGTATCATTCACAGTAAGCTCCACACTCACTAGACAGGAAAGCATATGACCCTTGAAATTTTTCAAGAATTTGTTGGGGGTTTTGCCCCCAAAGAAAAGCATAAACATTAAATAAACTATTATCTGAATTTGATTGCTTTCCAAGGCCAGTTATTTATTCTTGGTATACAAAAGGTGAGTGCTGCTTACTGTATTCTTTGGAAAGAAAGGCCCAGTGATACAGTAAGTGCTGGGAAAAACAATCTCTGGCTGGGGAGCTGTTTCCTAGGAACAAGTTCATATTACGGAAGGAGTACATGAGTACTTGGAGGACATCTGCTGCCATTGCCAGAGATGATGATTTAACCTCAGTCCAGGCTCTGGTCTTGGGTCAGTCTATGTCATCAGCATCTCAGCTGATCATCCTAGGAGATACTATCTGATGTTAATAAAACTAAAACCCTCCTCCCCCCACATATATAAAACCAGAATGTCAGTGCACTCATTTATGAGAAATACAACTATCAAGCAGATTAGGAAATATTTTCTGGCTTTATTAGAAAAATACACAGGAAGTAAAATTATTAGATAATTGCCTGGTGTACAAGGAATCAGAACAAAGGCAGTGGGAAGGGCCCTGGGCCTGGAGCAACTCAACGAGTCGAGATCACCACCGTAGCTGCCCTTGAAAGGAGTCTGTGTTGTCAGCATGTCACAAATGCCCCTGGGACATCATTAAAAATCAATGTCTAAAAATTGAATTGTAGTGAATATTTAGGAAAGAAGAGCAAAATGTATGCCCCCCACAGCTCCTGCCACCACCTCCACCAAGCTCAGCCCAACACCAGCTGTTATGGTTTGCCCAACCCAATGGATAGGCCCGGTAGTTAATAATATGACTAGGACAGCTAACCCTTCCACACTAGATCTGGATGTGCCCTTATCCATGAAGGGCTGAAACAGTCCAGCAGACCAGACAACTGAACGCCCCTGACACCGTACCCTCTGCCCTGGAAAATGTGCAGACCCTGCAGGAGTTAGCAACTACAACTCCTTCTTCTTCATGCTTCCAGTGAAACCCAAGTTCCCTCCCTCTATAGGCCTCCAATCAGGGTTTAGGCAAACCAATGGCCTAAGAGCACTAGTACATCCCAGCAGAGATACTTATTTTCTTCTCTGATCTATTTTAGGATTTAACTCTCAAAGAAACCTAATTCCAAGTATTTGAGAAACATCTTGTCATGATCTCACACATACTACTTCCCTGTTTCCATATATTTTAAGTAACAGAATATACATGTGTTTAAAGTTCTCCTCACTTTTCTATTTCAATTTTATTAAAGGTATCATTAGGATAATTTTAATTATTTTTCCTCAATATCAAAATAAAGCCTTATATGTCCTTGGTAAATTTTTGTAGTGAAATGAATCTAACATTATTCTTAAATGTGTCAAATGTTAAGAAAACATATGGTTTTGGTACTATGCAATCATTCCCTAAAATTATACTCCCTGACGTGTAAAGCCTATGGACTCTGCCAAAAAAGAAAATTTTAAAAACCAAGGGCTCTTAATCAAAATGAAAGTTCTTTTTACTGAAGGCTTATTGTTTCCTTATTTAAGGGTGAAACAAAATACATCTCCCCCAAAAAAGTCATTTCCAAACAAAAGTCCACAATATGAAATTATAACATATGGAAGCCCAAAGAATTTACACACACTACTGAGGGAGTAATTATAACCCTGAACCCACACAGCAAAACCACACTGTGTATAATAATGGTGTTCACCACCTTTACACTCAACACCGGAGAAACTTTAGGTTAAGTTTGTAAGTTAAGTGCAGCTCTGTGTAGTCAAAGAACATTTCTACATTGTCCCCAGGAAAGTTGTGAAGATACCACATTTTCTCATAATATAATCTGAAGCTCACTTTTTTTCTACACCAACAACGATAACAGTATAACTTCTTTATATGAGAATAATTAATCTAAATTATGTTTTAAGTGGTCAGAGATATTTTCTGGTGTCATGTCTGAAGGCTCCATCTCCCACACACCAGACACTATCAATACTTGAATGAATAACTTAGTGGCTATCAAACTGAAGGCATAATTTAGGAGGAGAGTTTTGCCTGGTGCTCATTCCTACAAAACTAAAAACCATTAAGATCCAGCTTTTGAGAGAGTGGTTGTCCCACAGAAAGCAGAGAGGAAGTAAAATCCGTATCATTTTCATGGAGGCAGAGAGAGCAGGGTAGAGGTGGGGGGAAGGTCTACAAAGTCACTGATGAGACTAGTGGAGTACTGAATTTTGCCTGCAAAAAGGCTCAAAGACAAAATGAAATGGTTATACTTTATAAGACAAGCTATGAGTAAATTCTAGTTTATCTAGCAGTCTAACAATTGCATATCTTCTGAACGGTACTTCTTTGTTGCAATTTTAATCAATTTTCTTAATGATGACATCGGACGATAATATCCTATTTTCCGAATTTTTTACTCTTATATTATTTTCAGACTAATTTAATGAGTGTATTTCTTTTTTGGTATTCTGAATCTTTTAAAAAGTAGTAACTTATGTGTATTAAGTTTTCCACTGCATTGTTTTCCAGAATTGGAATATCAGTTCCCTATCGATATTGGGGGTAAGAGTTTCTTGTAAATATTAATTAACTCAGCTATGCATTGAGTAGCCATTAAATCCAGGAACTATATACTAGGCATGAGGATACAAAATGAAAATTCTTCCTTAGTCCAAAGCAATTTATTTAACTTACTGTACCTGGCCCCAAAAGACAATTAGCAATCTTTTTATTTTTTTTTTTTCAAAATTTTTCTAAATAGTGAGTAATCAAAGATTTTTCTAGAAGAGTCTGAAAAATCAGCTCTGGCTTTCTCAGCAATCGCTTTAACCATGAAAACACTCTTTCCTGGCATTACTGACTAAAAATATAAAGCATGAAAAGATGAATAAAGATAATGAAGCCAAGAGCTAAATATAACCTTATACAGTTTCAAATAACAGTTAAACTAAACCACGAAATGCCCATGGAAACTAAAGTAAAATTTTTCTTCCTGCCATAGATTCATGAGGGCAGACCAGTGAGGTGGTTAGGAGCGCTGGCTCGGGGGTCAGAGTGGCTTTTTTCACCACTGTATGACTTTGGACAAGCTAACTCTCTAAACCTACTCCCTTACTTAAAATGAAGATAAAAATGGTATTTGTCTCACAGACTGCTTGGGGGATTAAATGACATAACACCTATAAAGTACTTAACGCTTTCTGGTAAATGTTCCCCCAAATGCTGGTTCTCATCATTCACCTCTGAACCTGATTAGCAATTGAGGGCACAAGCTGGAGCCAGACTTCCAGAGTTTGAAACTCAGCACCACCACATTCTTAGCTATGTTCCTGTTTCCTCCTCTGTAAAACGGATAAAATAATACCTTCCTCACAGGGTTTCTGTGATCTTAAATTAGCTTCAAGCATTAAAAGGGTGCCTGGGATTTAGAAAGAGTTCAACAAATGCTAGCCGTTGTCATCACCTTGTCAACGAGAACACCAAAGTCAGTCCACATAAGAGGAAGTGTGCCATGACACCACAAGGAAGTGCTCACAAACTATCACTCACAGAAAGTTATTTTTAAAATAGGTACAATGCACCGGGTACTCAGAACCTTGCAGATTCTTCAAGAGCCTAAAAATATCAAATACTCTGACAGATATAAAGTATTTGATGCCAAGAAGTTGGTCCTTCTTCCTGCACAACTGCACATTTGTAACTTTCAGGCTACACATTCCATGTAACTGAACACATCTGAGGAGAAGTTTCCACATTTAATACTATTTCTTCACCAACCAAATTTTATATACAGAGATAAAGCTTACTGATACACCATACTGATATATATGTGTTTACACAGTCAGAAAAATATCCTAAACATAGAAACAACAGTCTTGGTGAAATTTAAAGATGAAAAAATTACTTCTGAACTTAAAATTTTTAAAATCTTATGTTTGATTGAAATATATTTTCTACTTCCCATAAATGATATTATACATTAGTTTTCAGTTGGTAATGTAATTCTTTCAATTTGTGAATATAAGTGCCTTTAATTCTGTAACCAAATCTCCCTTTGATTCTGAGATATGTTGACTTCTTTTCTTACCAGTTGTGATGGTTAATTTTATGTGTCAACTTGACTGGCCAAAGAGTGCCCAGATATTTGGTTAAACATTATTTCTGGTTGTGTCTGTGAAAAGGTTTCCTGAAGAGGTTAGCGTTAGAAGCAGTAGCCTGAGTAAAGCAGATTGCTCTGATATGGGTGAGCCTCATTCAATCCATTGAGGATCTGAATAGAACAAAAAGGCGGAGGAAGGGAGAGTTCCCCCCCCTCCTTTCTCCCTCTCTCTTTGCGTGACTGATGAGCTGGGACATCGTCCCCTCCTGCCCTTAGACTGGGACTTACACCACCAACTTTCCTGGGTTCCAGCTTGCAGACAGTAGATCGGCCTCCATAGTTTCATGAGTCAATTCCTCTGCCTCAACTTCAACTTCCAGGCTACGTTCCTCCTTTCCACCTCTTTCCTGATCCCAATCAATACCATATAATTGCAGGTCAGTTCCTCTATTCTCCTAGCCCAGCATCTGCAAACTTATGTGGGATGTGTCATGACATCAACTATACATTTTCAGGCAAAGTACCACAAAACACGTTTTAACCTCTCATCTATAATCTACTCTGGTTCACTCATTTACAAATTTAGCTAAAACTATGTATACTTGGGGTATGTCCTTATATCATCCCCTCCAGCATCAGGTCCTGTAAATTTACCCTCTAATGATAATGACTCTAAGAAGCACTAATACCATGTTCAAAGCCCTACCAAGCTATGCCGGAAAGGCATTAACTCAAAACCTACACATTTCCAAGAAAGGCCTGTCTTCAGGACTAACCCTTGTCTGGCTCATGGGAGATGAGCTCTGAGCCCTTGTAATATTCTATGTGATAAGAGGGTTTTTTTGCATGCCTGAGGCCTTGGGCCATGTGGTACCAGTATGATCAGATAGTTTATACTAACAATGTGATTCATGACAAACTCGTGTCTTTGCTCTGGGGGGCTAGAATCTGAATATCTGAAGTCATTCATATAGGCGCTACGTGTTTACACGACTGAACCCCAATAAAAGCCCTGGACACCAAGGCTCGGGTGAGCCTCCCTGGCTGGCAAAGCTTTGCACGTGTTGTCACACATTGTTGGTGGGAGTGGAACTTCATTAGGACAGGATTCTGGAAGCCAGTGCCTGTCTCTCCCAGACTTAGCCCCATGCACCTTTCCCCTTTGCTGATTTCAATCTCTATCCGTTGGCTGTTTTAAACTATAACCTGATTTTAACAGTTTTTTGAGTCCTTCTAGTGAATCACTGAGCCCAACACTGGTCTTGGGGACTCCCTGATCTCCTTTTAGTTCAGTCATCTAAATTCCTGTTAGAATTCCGAGAGTCTCGTCATAACTCTTTGTCCCATTGGACAAGAAAATGTCATGATACTTTTCACCAAATCTTTTTCTTTACTCAACTTCTATTATTTTTCCATCTTCAACCCAGAAAAATGACTCTGTCCAAGGATGTTGCTGTTAAAGCAAAGGACACAGCAGGATATACTGGACTCAGAAACTGCTTAAAAGCTTTAGATATTGTCTAAAAATGAAATACATGATGTTAGGCAAAAAGCTTAAAAGCCTTTCATTGGAAAGTAATTTGCTGGCATTAAACATACAATTCCAGTTCATTTGATTAAAATTAAACTTTCATTTATTGCATGGGCACATATGGAGTGATGCTTTTATCACAACACACAAGCTCTTTTTTCATTTCTTACTTATATTCAAGCATTCTTCCATTTTTTAATCTTCAAATACTCACCAATGATAAATTTTACTTTTTTTGTTGTTGCCTTTCACATTCTCAAACATTTTTATGTGTACTTTTGTTGATTCTCATTTTTATCTCAGATCATAGTTCTTTAGAATCAAAATCCCTGAGTACTTTCCAAATGTCCTCCTATGAATCATAATCAAAACTCAGAATACCATAGACTTGGTTTGTCAAACAATGACACAGAGATGTAATTAACCCAAAGATGCAGGCACTGCCGTCTCAGACTTCCCCATCTCAGTCTCAGTTACTGGCAACCAATCAGGCCCAAACTACCCCTCCTTCCCTACCCTGCTCTGTCTCCATATTCAAACCATCAGCAAATTATGTTGGCTCCATTCTCAAAATACATCCAGAATCCAGCTATTTTTGCCACCACCATAACAGCCTAAGCCACATCATGTCTTGCCCAAATTATTGCAATAGCTTCCAACCTAGTCTCCCTGCCTTCACCCTCATCTCCAGTAGACATCCTCAACATGGGAACCAGAGCCATCATGTTCAACCATAACTCAGATTATGTCACCACTCTGTTTAAAACCCTCCAGTGGTTTCCCATCTCATTCAGAGTCACCACCAAAGTACTGACAATAGCTCTCAAGTCATTACATGGCCTGGCTGTGTTATCTCTGCCTTCACATCCTCCAGCTCTCCCCACTCTTTCCCCATTCTAGCCAGGTGGCCTCTTTGCTATTCTTATACACACGGGGTGTGCTCCCTCCTCAGCACCTGTGTGCTTGTTCTTTCTGCCTGGCATGCTTCCCCCAGACATCCACATAGCTTGCTCCCTCACCTCCTTTACGTATTTGCTCAACTGCCACTTTCTCAGTGAGGCTGGACGTGACCATCTTATTTAAGTTACATTCTTACCACGCACGACCACCACCATTCCCTAACTCCCTCCGGGGTTTTATTTTTCTTCATGGCACTTACAACCCTTTAATCTATCACACAATTTACTTATTTCTTTTGTGTGCCTGGCTCCCCCTTCTAGAATGTAAGCTCCGTGAGGGCACTTTGCTTTCTGCTATATCCCCAACATCTAAGAGTGCCCAGCACTTAAGAAACAGAATATTTAGTGAATAGATGAATTTAATGAATGTGTTAAGATGTAAACCTTTAAATACTCAGAGATAACTATACATATAGTTAGATAGCTATATAACTACATAAAAAGAAGCAATAAAAATCTTTTGTGTACCAAGATAAACATTTTGGAGGTAAACTATACTACAATGCTTGAACCTTTGAAGCTTGCTGAGGGCGATTCTTATGGAGCTTACTGAGAGCTGCCCCCTGCCCAGTGCCCTCCCAACCCTTGCTTAGGCACCAAGCTCCATGTCCACCCTCAGCTGCGGCTGGCTCCTGTACCCCCGAGCCTGCCATGCCCTTGTCAATGTGCCTGGCCCGCCTCTGACCACAATCCACTCCCTGAGCATCCCTTGCTGTTTCCCAGCATTCCATGAGTGGTTTTCATGGGTTTTCTCAGGGTCTTTCCTAAATGCCACCTCAAAACTTTCAGCCCCTCTTGCACAGGATTAGACATCCCGTCCCTCCCCTCTCTCCTCAAGCCCAGACTGGCCAGGCCTCCCTTTCTGCGGGATAACTATTTCGGGGCTAAGACTTTTACTGAGGTTCTTCTGTTTTCAAATTTAAAGTGATTCCCTTCATGTCCCCACTTTTAACCACATTCCCAAGGATTATCATCATTATTTAACGGTTTGGTTTAAGCATTTTATTAGTGTTATTATTTGGAAATTTTTAAAAAATCCTCTGTACTGCCAACATTTCTTTTATGTAGAGATGTCAAAATAATAAGGATACTTTCCAATGAATTATTCTTCCTTTCACACCTACACTATTCCTATTATCCTATGCTAAAAACTTCTTATGAGGAGCTTTTATATATCTATCTATAAAATGTTACTAGTCGAGAAACAATTTTTAAGGAAAAGCTTTACTAGACTGCTGGAGACCATGCATGCTGTGCAGAACAAGACAATAATTTCTGAAGTGATGGTCACAGATCCACAGGCCAAAAAACATGCTCCTGCCTGAAACACCCCAATTCAGAGCCTGAAATGCCAGATATTTAATATTTGTGTCTGTGTGTATATTCAAGGTCATGAACGTTTAACTTGGTGTCTATATCCTCATATTGGTGAATTAACTATATTTTTTTTCTGTCTTTAGCATCCTACTCTGGTAGTGTTAGCCCCATTCTTTGCAGGTCCTCATCTAGGAATATACCTCTCATATCTACCCTACTTATTTCACCCCATCTCTGCTCACGGCCAGATTTTACCTCGCTATTCTTTTGGTCAAACCCGACGGACTTCTCTTCATCCATGCTGGAGAAAAGTCCTTTTCTACTAATCTTGTCTTAGACTTTCTTCTCATGTCTTGTCCTAAATGAACATGGTGATGAGATGACCACCTGTCGGGTGATTCCTGAGTTAAATGGGGCAAGGGAGGGTGCAGAGATCACTTAAGATGCTTCCAAATTAAAGATTTTGTGAAGTAACTTTGACTCTTTCAGTGATACATCCTCTGTTGTGCTCTCCCATGGAGACCGAATGCCATTCTCCCCAAGCCATAAGCAAGATGGGAGCTAGCCTCTTCCATTCCTGGGGCCACCTTAGTTCTCTCAGTGACTCGCCAGGGGTGACTCTCCTGGCACTTTCATCACTTGCAATCACTATCTGTCTCTGTACTCTTTTTAATCTTCACAGCTCATTTTTATTGTTTGGGGATATTTCTAACTCCCTCAGTGATTCGGGAACCTCAATCATATTTGCCCTTTCTACCTCGATCCCTACTATAAACCTGGGAGGCATCAACTTCTATCTTACATCACTCAGATGCATATCTACCCACTTATTCATTTCCAGCTAACTCCTCAGTAAAATCTTTACTGTGAAACTTAAGATTTTTGCCTCTTTCCAAAAGCATTCCGTTCTTCCTTTATCACCTATACTTTGGGACGGTGACATATCATCCACATTTACAGAGAAAACTGAAATTATCCAGTACAAGTATAATGTCCCTAAACTTCTCTTAATGTCTTTATCTCTAATCCTAAATGGAAAGAAGTCACAGAAAGTCCATGCTGAAAAGAAAGAAGAAACACAAAAGATCCTTTCAGGACACGGGGAGCACACCAATATCCCAAGGCCGACCACGACATGTCCATTGCTGTGGCTGTTCAGGGAACAGTGCAGGTCCATACAAAGAGGAGATAGAAGAGCCGTGGACAGCTCATTGATTATTTCTCATATAAACCCACAGATGCCTCCTCTTTTCTACAATCCTTTTGACACACCATGGCATACTGTGGTAGGCTCAAAAGATGTAACTTGAAATCTGTAATGGGTTAAATTGGGTCCTGCAAAAATTCATATGTTGGAGTTATAATACCCAATACACCAAAATGTGACCTTATTTGGAAACAGGGTCATTGCGGATATAATTAAGATATAATAATTATAATTAAGTTAAGATGAAATCTTACTGGAGTAGGATGGGCTCCTAATCCAACTGTTATCTTTATGAAAAGGGGAAATTTGGAGACAGAAACACATACACAGGGAGAATGCCATGTCAAGATAAAGCTAGAGATCAGGGTGAAGCATCTACAAGCCAAGAAATACCAAAGATCAACAGAAACCACCAGAAGCTGGGAGAGAGGCATGGAACTGATTCTCCTTCATGGCCTTGGAAGGAACCAATCCTGCTGACAAGCTGCTTTTGGACTTCTAGCCTCCAGAACTGTGAGACAATAAATTTCTGTTGTGTAAGCCACCCAGTTTGAGGCACTTCGTTACAGCAGCCTTAACAAACTATACATAGTCCTAGCTCTACAATTTTCTCATTTCTAAAGTAGGGATCGTAATTCTTATTATATCTACACCAAAGACTGCTATAAACAATAAACACATAGAGTGCTTACCAAGCCCTAGGAAGTATGCTAAGTACTTCATATGGGTTAACTCATTTAATCTTCACCACAGTGCCATAATATAGATACTAGTATCATCCCCTTTTCACAGCTGAGGAAGCTGAGGCACAGACATAATAAGTAAGGTCACACAGAAAGTGAAGGAGCCAAGATATAAACCTAGGCAGTCTGCTAATATTACCCATGATATAACTATCTTTGTAAACCATAAAGTTCCTCCCAAATTAATCACCATCATCATATCACTTTCTTACTCAAGAGCCTCTATACACACAGCAAAATGAACAATTTTCTCCTCCAAGAGCTCCCACAGTCTAGTTCTGGCCCACCTTTTCAACATTATCATTCATTTCCTCCCTACACAAACTCTCCCTTCACACTTACCTGTTCATCCTTGCTTGAGCACAACTCATATTTTTGTCCTTGATTCCCTCTGTTACTCTCTCTGGGGGTTCCCTCTACGGGCTCCACTTCAACCGCATACCTTTCTCAAAGAACACAGTGCTATCTATGAGACTTTCCCTAGCAACTCCATCCATAAGTGGTCTCCCCTATGGCCCCATATATGCATTGCTCAATACTCTTTGGGAACTCAGGGATGATGTCAACCAAGAAAGTGCTTATGCCATCGTATAGCATGGCAAAAGAAAGAAAATATTAACACAAACCACTAAAGAAAAAGGAAGTAAGGGAATTCCCTGGTGGTCCAGTGGTTAGGGCTCCGTGTTTTCATCGCAGGGGGCATGGGTTCGATCCCTGGTCTGGGAACTCATATCCCACAAGCCAAAAAATCAAAGAAAGAAAAAGGAGTAAGTTTGCATGAGAATTACAAAGTACTACTTAAATTTACAGAAGTTAATACTTGCGGCTGAGTTGAAGAAGGAAGGATGCACTGAGGAGGTGGTATCTGAATTGGGCCCTAAAAAGGAGTCAATATGCATACTGAGTTACTTGAAGGTACTTGTTATCTTCTTTTCTCACATTTATTGTTTCAGTCCTCTCTGGCTCCAAAAGGGATTTGAGGCAGATCTCACCTGCTCAAGTATAAGCTGGTGGAAGGCAGGGGTCTTACTCTTCTTTGTCTTCCCTATGGTGTCATGCACCAATGATTACATGCAACACAGGCCTTCAAAAATATTTGTGGAAAAGAATGAAAGAGTATACAAAGAAGGTAAGGATGAAAGGAGAGAGAATGTCATAAAAGGAGACAAGTGAATTCCCATGATTTTTCTAAGAAGTTCTCCTTGACCTGGCAGCCACCCCATTCCTTTGCTCACTCCTCTTCCTGTGCCTTTGCTGAGCTGGCGGGCTCTGCTTGCAACGCTTTCTCCCCTCCCCTTTTTGGCATAAAATCCTCTGAGGCCCAATTCACTCTCCCCTTCCTAGCTGAGTATTCTCTGCCCACGTAAGCCTCACAGACATCTTCCTTCCTGAAATCCTGCTGCATGCATTTGTCTCTGTTCAACACTTAATTGTTCTCATAAAGTTTCATATTCAGTTATCCTCCAACCAGATTTTATAGCTCCTGAAGGCTGGAAACCATGTCATATTTCTTTTGCATGCCGCCCCTCTTTGCCTCCACCCAGACGTCCCCTCAAACACAGAAGTACCTGGCAAGTACTTGCTGAATGACTAAATCCTTTCAGTATTTCTATTGCTAAAGTAGAACGTTCTTTCATCTGACTTTCCAGGTTCAAAAGTACATTGAAAAAAGTTATATATCAAAGCATTCATTTCTGGTAACACAGATTTATCTTTTCTATAACTTGCAATCACTGAACCAAACTTCAGTGGCTTCACCAACAAGAAAAAAGGATGTAAACACACAAAGAAGGGTCTGTTACATAACCACCCTAATACTTCTAGCTCCACTCAACTTCTTTAGGCACAGAATTTATCATTTTATGGCAATTTAGTAGTATAAATACTGCCAACACATTTCTTCCCCAAGAAAGAGATACTGAAAGTGGTCCAACTTATCCTAAAACTTGCCAGATTAAATTTCACAAGTAGAGTTGAAACGGAATTTTTAAAGTTCCCACAGCAGATACTCAAATACCATTTATTAATTTGAATTTTATACAGAATAACTCTATGCAAGTCACAGGAAATCTAAAAACTGTAATGGTGAAAATCTAGCAGAGCATGTGGTAAACAAGATGAATCTAATCTGAACAATACTGGTTTCCTTAGAAAAAAAGGTGGATCTTAAAATTTCACACTAGAGTTTAAGAAAGGATAAATTGAACTAGTGCATAAAAATAACAGATCGATTCTTATCTTGCTCTCTACTCCTCCTGGGTTCTCATTAGAACCAACAGGCTCTTACTTGTAAAAGACTTACCTTAAAGACAGAGGAAGAAAAGAAATTAACCTCACAACTAAGGGAGACACCAAAAGACACTTTTACCGAAGTTAACTCTGCAGGCTTTTCAGTGATTCCAAGAACCAGTTTCCTTTGAGAAAGGTAATTGTGAAAAACATTTCAAAATTGCTTTAAAACTATGGGCTGTGAAACTAAGTAGAAACATTTAATTCCAGTTGCCAAAGACACTGACATTGTTGGGCTCCACTTCTTGGCATCCCCCAAACCCACTGACCCAATATTGGCTAAGTGTGCATTTTCCAATACCTTTTGCGGCATCGGTATGAGCCTGCTTTTAAGATGATTACATCTTAAGTCCTGCCTAATTTTATTACTGAGAAAAAACACAACTGGTCTGAAACCACGAATTAATTCTACTAGATCGCAGTATGTCAAAGGGACAAAGGAGCCAACTGAAAGAGTACCCAACGTCCAAAGCTGAAACAATTTGAGCAACAAAATAAATAATAAAATAGTTCTGGATTACAACCCAAAGTATGAAAACAACATCCATGAGTCCATACTGATATAAAAATGATTGAATAAATAAATACATGAGGGAGAAAAGACAAATCTTTTGTGCGTAGGAATTCCAAATGTTCGGTGTAGATACCCTGCCCTTTCAGAAGTGGAGCGTGACCTCCCCCTCCTTAAGTGTGGACTGTGCATAGTGACTTCCTCCCAAAATGGACAAGGGGGAAAAGAATAACTTTACAGTGAGAAACCTGACAAACGCTATTTCAGCCGGGTGATCAAGGTCAACATCAGCCATGATGAGTCATATTTATGATCTGTACCCTTGATATGATGTGATGAAAATGGCACTTTACTTTTATGTTCTTCCTCCCCCAAACCTAAAACCCCAGTATTATAATGAGAAAAATACTAGACAAATCCCACTCGAGAGACATTATAAAAATGCCTGACCAGTCCTTAAAATTGTCAAGGTCTTCAAACACAAGGAAAGTCTGAGAAACTTTCACAGAAAAAAGGAGCCTGAGAAGACATGACTTTGTAAGGTGTCCTGGGTGAGATCCTGGAACAGAAATGGGATATTAGGTAAAAGATAAGAAAATTTGAATATAATTTGGTTTGGGGATTTTTAAACATTTCCTTATTTTCTGCCACTGCAAGATGCTCCAGAATCACCTTGTATATTTCCTGCCCAGTCCTACAATCAGCCATTTCTCTAAGGAGCCCTGGTTACTTTTGTGAAGAATGATTTTAAAAACCAAGAACTGAGCGCTAGGTGTGCTCATTACCACCAGGGTATCATTGCTGTTTGGCCTTTGCAGCTGACAGAGTGAGGAAATACATGCGTGTATACTAAACCATGTATATATAATACATGTATCTATAAACAATTCTCAATTTAACCATCTGTACTGATATTAAGCTAAACATGAGTTCACACTTATGTCTCCAGCTCTAATCCATTACCGCAAGGATCATTCTGGCCTCCTCTCCTTCCTCTTCTGCAAACTCCTACTTCACTGTAGAAAAACTGGCTCACTACAGAAAAAAATTTTTCTGTTTCTTTAATTTTGTATCTATATGAGATTCTGGATGTTCACTAAACTTATTTCATGAGGTAAGTCAAATCATTATGCTGTACACCTTTAACTTTTATACAGTGCTGTATGTCAATTATATCTCAATAAAACTGGAGGGGGAAAAAAAAATTCTACTAGAGAGTCTATCTTCCTGAACAAAAATGAAGCAAAGTTCACATTGTTTCTATAAATGCTATTATTATTTTTAACCAAAATACTGCTATAAGAAGTTTGGAATATGAGAGAAGTTTCCAGACTCTCTCTGACATGGGCAACCTCTATGTTTTGACCACATGGCTAATGAATGCCCCATACATTCAGGTGACCACTGTTGCCAGTCTAGTTCTACTAGAAAAAAATGGGGTAGAGAAAAGTAAAAGATATTACTGAAAGTCCAAATGG
Organism: Balaenoptera ricei; assembly: GCF_028023285.1. NCBI lineage: Eukaryota > Metazoa > Chordata > Mammalia > Artiodactyla > Balaenopteridae > Balaenoptera > Balaenoptera ricei. The sequence goes on from NC_082650.1 coordinate 44,854,252, forward strand.
AACATCATAGTCTGATGCCAAGACCTTTTTAAAGATTTTCTAAAATAAAAAAGAAATGTGGAGAAAAGTGACCTGTTTGGGGAGAAAACAGATTAAGCATAGAGGAGAGGAGTTTTCAGACACTGTAATGTGTACCTGTATGAAAGGTTGAAGCAATCTTATATAGAATCAATATTTAACCAGTTAGCAAATACTTTGCTCTAATAAATAAAAATGCTAAGTAGAAACTATAAAGACAACTTGCATTTCAAACACTGAAACTGACCATTTCTTCTACATTCATGTAATTAAGTCATTTTTAACTTCTAAGATTTTCAAATCCAGATGAGCAGAGGTCATAAAATTAGAACCCCAGAAGATAAATGCTAACATCCCTTCTGGACAACCTCACTTAAACCTCTCTAAACAGAGAAGAACTCAAAGGCCTCCTTCATAAATCCATTCTAAAGGTTAAAACATTCAGAAAAACTTCCCTGTATTTAGCATAAATCCCTCTTGATGCCTGCACTACGGCGATTTCCTCTTCTTTTCTTCAGGGAAGATGGAAAACAGCTGTTCAACATTCCCTTTCAGTCTCCTTTTTCCTTCCTGCCAGGCCCATTCCCCCCATGGGAGCAGTGTAAACACTGCAGGTGATTCCTAAGTCCAGCTGGCCCCTGCCCGATTATCCACGGGGCTGGTGAGCCTGGCCCCATCCATACCTCTTAGGATGATTATCATTCAACTGCCAAGGCCCCAAGAAGAGCTCTTAACCAGAATTTGTGGAATTCCAGAAATCCATTACTTATAGTCTGTCCTCAGATATAGCCAAACAACAAAAACAGCACTGTGTCAAGAAGAAAAGCTGACAGTCACAACTGTAAAGAAGGTAAGTGGTGCGATCCTGCAGCCAGGCCACCTTTACTACTGCTCTACCTGGTGTCAGGGTGTTGAGTGCACCTTGGCGTGAAACATTTTTAAACTACTTGATGATTTTTATCGTGCAATTCTTGAGTTTCTTGTCACTGACGTAACTTTCTGGATGTAAGCTAACTTTAGAAATGCAATAACCCTTTCAATACTTCAACGTAAAGGACTACTCTAAATGAAGGTGTCAGTTTGTAGTCTGTTATCTCTTTACATGAGTAATCTCTACCAGATTCACAACATAATCTACAGATTACTACATTTTACACTAAGACTTATATAACCAACTTAATGTTGTTATCTCCCACTTCAGGAATTGCTAACAAATATCCCCATTTTTCTTGCAATAGCAATTAGACCCCCACAGTAAAGCCAGTATACTGCCTGTGTACTTCATCAATAAAAATATTACAGACCCACAAGCTTGGTGAGCCCATTTCCTTTACAAATTCCTTTTAAGAGTATGAAATGCTGACTCAACTTTGTTGTGGTATAACATCTGCACACATTAAATGCCTATTGCTTAGTAGCTAAGTTTGTTACACATGAGAAAAACGTAAAATCCTTGATTTAATCAACAAATTCACAACCCTATGGCATCTGTGTATGCAATGAATATTTCAAATGGAAAGATTTAAATGACAGCTTTTTAAATGAGTGTGGATCTACTCAATTTCTACTGAAAGATCATGTACACGAATGTAAACACACACAAGGAATTTTACTATGATTATCCTACTGTTTTCCACATTAACTGGGGAGAAGAGAGGCACTATTAATTCCATAAATAATACCAAAAAATGTTTCCGGCATGCAGACACATATATACCCTCAGTTGCAAACTCTCTCTGACTCTGTCTAGGACAAAGCAGATGGCCACCTACAATGGATACGTCACATATGTGTAATTGAGAGTTAACTGCATACATGTCTTTTGCTATATTTTTAAAAACAGGACTACACTTACCTAATGGTTATAACTATTCTCACATATAAAATGCCAAAACAAATCATGCTTATTATCAGGATGTTTATAGCTTCTACATATTACAAAAGAGGCAAATTCTGTTCTTTCAGAAATTACCTACTAACATTTGATGACAACACTTAACCAAGATCATGTTTATGGAACACCCCAAGGGAGTCGAAACAAATAGAAGGAAATTCAGTGGTAATCTTAAAGCACATCAAAATTCATAGTGTTATTCGGAATTAAGGACTGAACTCCATTCAAGAAATAAACAGATGGCCTCAACAATCTTTTCTTCTCTTCCCAAAGTAAAATCATTCCCTTTTATTTTCTGTGATATTCAACAGACTCTCTGAATATTCTACCTCCTGCAGGTTTATACCCTTCTGGGCATCTGACAGAGGATCTGAAATCCACACCCTCAGCAGGCTGGAGCTTGCTGAGACAAGCAGAAGGAAGCAACACAATTGGTAAAGCACCCAAAAACGTCAAGCCAGCTAATGAGAGCTGAGCAATGAGCCTAGGGTTTTGTGGGAATTAGAAGGAGCCCCAGGATGGAATCCTGACGAGGATGAGAAGAGACAGGCAGAGTGAGAGGAGAGAGCTGTGGGAAGAGGGTCTGTAAATAGCCAGTTTACAGAAGCCTGGGAAGCACATAAGCATTCCAGGGAGCTGACAGTTCAGGGACAGTAATGAGTAGTAAGCGGGAAAATAAATTAGATCTGTAGGAAAATGAAATATAAGAGTCTTTAACAACATGAATGTGGAGTCATAAAGGAGAAAAGTAGAATTACATACGCCATTTAGGTTAATCTCATGTTTAAGGTAGACCACTAATTACTTGCAAATGAGAGACAACAGGTCTTCCCTGGTGGCGCAATGGTTGAGAATCTGTCTGCCAAAGCAGGGGACACGGGTTCGAGCCCTGGTCCAGGAAGATCCCACGTGCCGCGGAGCAACTAAGCCCGTGAGCCGCAACTACTGAGCCTGCGCTCTAGAGCCCGCATGCCGCAGCTACTGAAGCCCGCACGCCTAGAGTCCGTGCTCCGCAACAAAGAGAAGCCACTGCAATGAGAAGCCTGCGCACTGCAATAGAGCTGCCCCTGCTCGCCACGACTAGAGAGAGCCCGCGCGCAATAGGGAAGACCCAATGCAGCCAAAAATAAAATAAATTAAAAAAAAAAACGAGGGACAAGTCTCTTACTTTCACGGTATTTCCATTTCTACACCCCTAAATTGAGGATAAGACACCTGCTCTACATCACTCTCCATTTCCACTAGGCTAAAATATCAGAATATTAGAATTATTTGAAAAAATATTAAATTACTAGGCAGTTTTAAAAATGCAAGCATTCATGTAGCTGTATGATCAAGGACTCTTCCTTCAATTGTCTAAATGTATGTGAATTTATAAGTAAGAGTTTATTAACGCTAGTGTCTCCTCTTAATCGCGTCCACAATACTTTCTAATTTTCTTTCCAGTATGATTCTTCCCTGCAATATCTCTCCACCATCCCCTAACCAAACCACTCTTCCATATGCAACTAGAAGTTGTGAAACAATAAAGTTAGATGGGTCAGAACTTGGGACTACATTTATTAACTAACATATATAGAAAGATTTTCTTTAAAGAAAAATTGCTTCAATTAAAAGTATTATCCACTTAATACAAAGTTTGATTTTTAACATCTTTCTTGGAGTATAATTGCTTTACAATGTTGTGTTAGTTTCTGCTGTATACCAAAGTGAATCAGCTATATGTATACATATATCCCCATATCCCCTCCCTCTTGCGTCTCCCTCCCACCCTCCCTATCCCACCCCTCTAGGTGGTCACAAAGCACCAAGCTGATCTCCCTGTCCCATGCAGCTGCTTCCCACTAGCTATCTATTTTACATTTGGTAGTGTATAGGTGTCAATGCTTCTCTTTCATTTTATCCCAGCTTACCCTTCCCCCTCCCCGTGTCCTCAAGTCCATTCTCTACCTCTGCGTCTTTATTCCTGTCCTGCCCCGAGGTTCATCAGAACCTCTTTTTTCTTTTTGCAAAGTTTAATTTTTAAAATATAATTTCCTATTAGAGTTGGGCATTAGAGTTGGCAAGACTTTTTGAAATTCATCCATTTCTAATTATTGCTATCACCAAATAGAAGCATGGATCAGTGCCTCTGGAATCTAGGACTTTAATCTCTATTTCCATTCTGCCCTTAATTAATCATATGAACTTTACTGGAAAATAATTTCTTTTTGGTACTCTGGGCTTATACGCTTGCCTAATTCCCATGTTGGGCACTGACTCAGGTTTAGAGGATTACATTGTGTCATCTAAACACCTACTGGTAATTTGGTGACCACCAAAGAGTTTTATTCTACAAATCACTGTAGGTGAAGATAATGTAATTCCAAGATGAGAAAACCCTAAGGCATTTTATAATATAGTAATAAGAACTGTCCTGCCCTCCGCTTGGACCCATTATTTCAGAAGGGTTGCTGGACATGGAATCTCTGCCTTACCCACTCCTTCGTAATAGTAAAGATCCAGCCCCTCTCAGTAAATGGAATAAAAGTATCCACTATAATGATGGAGTTCCCTCGACCAGACATTCTTGATCTCCTCAAAGGCCTGCCACAAACATATCCCAGGACAATAACAGTATTTCTTTTTTTTTTTTTTTAAATGGAGGAGGGTGAAAAAAGGATAAGAAAATGTGTTATATCTAGGACTCAAACATGCTAATGACAAGTAATATTTAATACGTGCTGCAAATACAAAATACTAGTCCTTTAGTAGTTTCTTTACCCCTTTGGAACACAAAGGTTACTGATATATTAAAACCCAAATTTAAATGTATCTTTCTTTATTCCTGTCCGTTCATTTGTTGAAATCATAATAGAGTAGATATCATGTAATTTCTTTCAAGAACATGTAATTTCTTTCATGCCTTAGTGTAATCCAAGGCAAGTAGAAATAAATACCAAAATATTCTGCTACAAATAATATCAAGAAATGTATAACCAAATATTTTTTTGTTTAATTGCAGAATGCATTTTCATCTATGATCTTAAAACACTTTTTCAGAGATTAAAAAAAATCTTTATAATGAGGTATTGGGAAGGGCAGGGCAACATCTGTGAAGTTAAGAACTTTCCCTCCTGGATGACCACCAGATCAAGGCTGCACTGTGGGATATTGGACCGGAAAACAAATATCATTGAAAACCTGTAATTAGCTAATTTGTGGACTAATTTTATAAACACTAAAGTAGATGCACACACAAATGTTAGGTATTATGATGGTCCTGACCTCATGTGGCAAACCTAGCTAACTTCTTACCCAGTGTCTTTCCATAACCAGGCCCCTAACCTCAGATGGAGGAACTTTAAACAGCTTCTACCCAGCAGGACCAGGAAGGTGCTAATAATCCCCTCAGTGACAAAGACTTAAACCGTATTCTGTGGCAAATTTCCCTCTTTATCCACATTTCTTTTTTTTGAGAATTCCATTTTACTTGGTAACTGTACTATCGATACTTTTTAACCTGAATGTAAAAATGTACTATGTAGGCCACTGTATTTAATGAAAACTATACGACACTGATACTGACATCATATACCAATTAATGAAAAATGATGTTTCCCAAGCCCAAACTCTCAGGTGCTGCTTATTTATGGTTTCTCCCTTTCTACCTTAAGAGCTTGGGGAGAGCCAGGGCAGTTTCTTATATCCCTCTGTATGTCTCCTAAGTAACCAGCACTGTCTTGCACTTATTGCTGAACCCACACAGAGGGGTCACAAGATGATGGAGGAATCAAATTCAATATTTTCTCTTCTCCATTTTTACTAGAACACATCTTACCTGCACACTTCATAAAAGGACATGTATCTGTACGGGACCTTGTAGTACACGACACACAAATACTCAGATAATCCTGTATTTTATTTCTTCCATGCACATTACGAACAATTTGGGGATCCCATTTTAGAAGTAGTGTCAGAATATTCTATAAAATATTGCACATAATATTTCATTTCATACCGTTTATCATTTATTGATAAATTTTTAAAAACTGAAGAAAAGGAAATTCCTGAAAGGTTAAGTCTATAATGTGAAAAATAAAATACTGAAAAAAAAAAACTGTTTTGAAACTATTTCTCAGTGAGAACCTCCCTTCTCAAATTTAATGTAACATTAACTAAACCATGACTAATGAAAAAATGTTTTAAAAAACTTTATAACACGGAGATTCCCAGAAATTAAAAGTGGCATTTCCTGATCTAAGGAATTCCAGGTAAATGAGGCTCACCTACTTTTTTTTAAGCAATGGATTCGGTTTCAGCTCTAATGCCCGCCAGCCTAAGCAGAGGCTGATGCCTCAAATGAGCAATGAAAATGAGGACGTTCTCGGGTCACAAACTTAGCTCAGATTCCAGCCGCAACAGATCTTGAGCCCATGTGGCATTGCTCACAGAGCTTCCCAGCCTGTGAGTCAAGTACGCCCCAGCCCCACCCTACCACCAGGGGCTGCCAGGGAGTGAGGTTTACCAACAATTTCTCCAAGTGTCGGCGGAGCCGGGCGGCTCTGGAATCCAGCGTCTGGGGGAGGCTCGGGACGTGCCTGCCCGGCTTCCACAATCGCAGAGGCGGGCTGCCAGCGCCAGGATCGGCACCCACGACCACTACCACCCCAATTAACGGGGAGATGCAGGGAAGGGAGGGCGCGAAGCTGTGCCAGGCTACCGGGCAGAGGGAAGCTGGAGCCCCCCGGCCGTCCAGGAAATCGCTGTTGGGCCGGCCGGACCCGACGCACCGAAAGTGATCTGAGTTCTTATGGTGCGCCCGGCTCTGCGCTGGGCGCTCGAGGGCTGGGAAGGGACTCAAAGCTGCCCCGCCGCCGGGGAACCCACGGCTCCGGCTTCACGCCTCGCGTGCCCTCCAGGAGCCCAGAGGAACCGGGCTCGGGCGCGCAGCTCGCGGCGCTCGGCGCTCGGCGCCCGGCGGGGGACGTGGCTCTTCGCCTGCCTCCCGCCGGCGCCCGGCCACCCGCCCGAAACTCCGGAAGAAAGTTGCGCCCCGCGGGGCCCAGAGCGGCGCCCGCCGCGCGCCCCTGCCCACCACTCGCGCGCCCCTCCGCTTACCGCTCCCCGCCGCGGCTTCGTCCTCTCGGGCGTCGCCTCCCAGCTTAGGCCCAGGCTCCGGAACCCCTTCCCGGCCCCCCTCACTCCAGGGCGCCCGGGCCCCCGGCGCCCTCGGAGCCGAGCCCTCAGCGCGCCCGCCGCGCCATGGGTGCGGGTGGGCGCCGCGCCACAGGATGCGCCGCTGCAGCCTCGGGCGGCGCTACTACGAGCCGGGCCGGCGCGGGCGGGTGGGGTGTGGGCGAAAGGGGAGGAGGGCGGGACGCGGCGGGCGCTGAGGCTCAGCTGCAGGGAGGAGGAAACCGCAACGTCACCAGCGCCCCGGGAGGCGAGGACGGGGAGGGAGAAACGGGGACCCCTTCCCGCCGCCGGACCCCGACCTCCGGCCCGCGCCGCTTTCTCTTCCTCCTCCTCTCCCGGGACTCGCGGCTCTCGGCCTTCCCCTCCGCTCGGGCCCCGACTCCACGCACCCCTACCCTGCCAGGCCTCTTTGGCTTCAACTTGCTCTAGTTTCTAATGACCCCACGCGCTTCGGGTTCAACTCTAGAATCGCCCCCAGGCGAAGGGTACTTTTGGAAGCCCGATGGGAGGGGCTGATGCTTCCATAGAGCTCCGGGAGAGGGAACCGTTTTCCTCCAACGTTGAGAACTTGACTACCGAGGCTGTTATCCACTCCCCTCGCCTTTTCCAAAATTGTTACCCCTCCGTTTCTCCCGAATTCGGTTTTACTCTCTTCTCAGACAGCAGGGTGGAAATCACCTATTTAGAAGCAGTCCTCGCCTTAACCGTACTAACAAAACACAGTAAAGCCAAAAGCACTGAACCCTGCAAACTGAACGGATGTTAATCAAAGGTAAAGGGTCAGGAACAGAACATTTGATATATACAACGCACAAGAGGAAATTTAATTTACCTTATCTCCTAGGCCTGGGTGGACGAGGGAGAGAAAGAGAGAGAGAGGGAGACCCCCCCCCCCCCTCATCCGTCTGAGTTTTTCAGGTGGAGGATTTGCAACCTTAGTAGCCACAGCCCCTTTGGAGAAGTTTCCTGCCTTCTCTTCAAGCAGCCATTGCACACAGCCTGATCCAACCTGGCCTCAGGAAAGTGGCAGATAAGACCAGGGCCGTCACCGCAGGGCTTCCTCAGCCTTGGCTTGTAATTAACCTGCCAGAGCTGGGCGGTACAGAGTGACAGATGTTCATCCATTCTTTAGCACTAGAGGTGTTTTACCTGAGAGCAGTGCTTTTCTCCCTTGCTTCTCCCGTGCTTTGTTTGAGCTCTGAAGGGCCACCTCCAACCATTTTCCCGTCCTCAGAGGATCTCAAGACCTACAGAGTAGTTTCCCTCAGGCCACGTTAGAAAGAAATGTGGATGTCGACTTTCATGCTTCTTTTTTTCAGAAATTGCATTTGGAGAGAAATTCCTTACAAAATGGTCAAGAGGAAGTGGTTTTGTTAAAATATTTTAAATGTTCACTCAAGTAAACCACTAATTTGCATAAACTTCCAGATGTTTTAGAGGTGGACTGTGGAGGAGATAAGGGGCTCTAGAACTTAAAACTAGTTTAATCTGGTTTAAATCCTCATTTTGCAATTTACTACGAGGGTACTTGGAAAACTAACCTCAGAGCCTCCGTTTTCTCATCTGTAATGTAGAGATATAACACCTCCATCGAACAGTTATAGAGAGGATACAGTAAAAATATCGAATATTTGAGTTACTACATGCCAGATACTGTGCTAAGAAATTTACATATATTAATTCAATTATTAGAGAAGATTCATTGTGAAAGTGTCTAGTTGTAGTATGTAACCCGTAAGTGTTCATTTACACTTACCTTCCCAAATTTGGAAGAGACCTTAGTAAAAGCATCTGGTTTGATTTACTTAACGTCTAGATAAGTAGTCATCTAACTCAGTGGTTCTCCAACCTAGAACATTAAATCAGCAGGGGAGCTTTGATAAAATACTTTTTAATGGGGACCCCACACCAGACCAATAAATCAGAATCTCTAGGGCTAACATGTAAGCATCAGCATTTTAAAATCTCTTCCCAGGTGATCAGAATGTGCAACCAGGATTAAGAAATCTTCAAAGGAGACAGTACCCACTGTCTTTTATTCCCCTTTGCCCCCAGTTTTGCTGTAAATTGACCTGGACATCTGCTTCTGAATAACATCCACCTCTTGCAAATGGCCCCCCAAATAGTAGGACTCAAAGATCTGCAATCCTGCCCTCTGGGGTCTTCTAGGATGCATTTAGCATTATTTCCACAGGAGAGTGCTTCAATTTGTCTGGATACCTACCAACTCCATCAGCTTTTCCTCATCTTTTCTGAAAGCCCTTGGAAGGTGGTTTACTTTGCCATTGTTCCTCTCAAAATCTGATCCCCAAAATTGAGTTCAAGGTTTTGTTCAAATAACACAGATGTTTAACGGCTTTGTTCTAATTACTGTATTTCCCCCAAGTAAATCCTAGGAACTATTATGGCAGCAATATTACCCTATTGACTCCTATGTTACAATCTACTAAAACTCTGAAGTAGTAACGTCTTTTTCACACCCACTCCAAAACACTTCTTCCCAAGCCACACGCATTATAGTTTGTTCAACACTTAGCACAATAAAATTTAATAGAATCACATGTTAAGTTAGGCCTCTTCTTTTAGCTTATTGACATGTTATGTATCACTGATGTAACTGAGTAATTCTATGTCCCAGCTTCACGTGTTCTGCAAGTTCAGTCTGTATGCCATGTCAACATTCAAGTTCTCATTCTCAGATGCCTTCCACTGCTGACACTGAATTAGCATGCTGTTGATGAATATTCTCATCAGTTGAGGAACCTCATGTTACTTAATCATATTTTCTTCCCTTGTCCCAGAGCAGCTAATGCACATGGGTACATGACATCTTTGTAGAAATTAAAAGAAAGTACACCATCATTTCCCAGGCTGAGGGATTAGGGAAAAGTGACCTCTTCCCCCAGATACAGCCCCAAACAGCAGATGTGCTTTGTCTATTAGATGTCCTTGCTATATGGTGTTACAACATAGTCCAAAAAAGGACTACTTGTGAATTCTTGTTAACTTCTGAATTTCTTCCTTTTCTAAGTGCCCAGATAGTACCTTAATCATAGGTTTATTCATTTTGCTCGGGATCTGTGACAAGCTCCTTGTCTTGGTTTCAGGAATCAAGCTGCTTCTTTTTTTGAAAACTGGAACTCCATTTGTTCATCCCCAGTCTTTTAGTGTTCACCTCTGATGCTGATTCTAGATGAAAGTCCTTATTTGTAAACTCCCCTTGCTGAGATGTAATTTTTCTAGGCAAGAGAAGTTAAGCTTTAGAGAGCTAGGTTTTCTTACAAGTTCTTCAACTATCTCAGTCTTTAATTAACTATTGCAAAGTACATTTTACTCTTTCAAGTTGAAGGGTTATTTTTTCCATGATAGGGAAGAAAAAAGGGAGTTTGTTCTGGTTTATCATCCATTTACCTTAAGTAGGGATATCCCTTCTATGATCTTACAAAATGTACTTTTGTTGTTGTTTTCCTTAGTTTATTTTTGGCTCTAGCCTAATGAACCCCAATCTTACAGGGCTGTTACGAGTATATGGTCTCTGTTCTCTTGTTTAAGTCATTAAACTGAAATTTGCCCTTTACGTTTTACTAACCAGCCAGCTGGTCCATGACTGTATACCTGCTTCAATCCTTGAATTGAATCATTGAATCCTTCAATGCCTTTTTATTCCCCCTCAGACCAAATTAGTCTATTCATAAAACCACCTTACCCTACGTCTAAAAGATACATCCTCGAGTCACCAAAGAGGTGTGATCATTTTGGTTTGCTCAAACCCTATTGCCCTATACTTGTACTAACTTCCTCAGTGGTAATATCCTTCAGCTTCCCCTTCCATCTCCGGGCATTCAGCCCTGGCCAGACATCCACCACCAACTTCTCCAACCTTCCTTTCTCAGGCCTGTCACCTCCCTGACTCTTCCAGTGCTGACCTGCTCCTTGCCACTGCCTAGACTGTTCTGGTGCTACTGCTTCATCTCCAGATGATTCAAGCTTCTTGAACTTATCATTAATGCAAAAGGAAACATTTACCTACATTCTTAATCATAATTGAGTTGCAACCCTCCACCCTCAGTCACAATTTGAGGCCTTTACATATAATTCTTCAGATACATATTTCCTGGCCTCACAATCTTTTAACAGATCATTAAGTGTGCCAGGCACTTCCATCTGTGTCTCACTTTATCCTCACAGGCACTGATGTCAGTATTACTATGTTCATTTGACTGATGAGGAAACAGAGGCTCAGGAAGTTGAAGCGAATTTCCCAAGATGTAATGGCTCAGACCACATATGATTAAGTTTTCTGTTATCAAATCCAGGCTCTTTCCACTAAACCACTTGGCCCATACTAACTTTTCATATCTAAAGCCCCACTTACAGTCTGAGTGTCCTGGTCTCAGATGAAAGTTATCCTCCATTCATGCTCCATTGACTTTTGAAATTGATGATTTTTACATATCCCCTGACTTACCTTCAACTACTGTTGGGCCGCACCCTGCAGGCCTGCAAGCCTTGTAGTTGCCCAGCCTGGAGACCAAAGAAAGAGCTTGGAAACAGTGACAGAGACATCTACGGTTTATTGGACAGGGGATCTTAAGCAAAATGTCCTGGAGGGACACCCCACTGCCTACAGCAGACAACAATCTTCTCTACTCAAGGGAGGAGGCTACTATTTATAGGTGGAATTGACATCAAGGGGGGCTCATCACTTACAGGGACTAATTAAGCCCTATAATTAGGAGGTTGGAGAGTTGTATGAGAGAAGCAGGGGCTGGTCCAGCAGGAGATGTACAGGGAGCCAGAGAACAGCCACCTTGAATGGCCTAACCATACAACTACCCAAGGTGTCCCTTACACCTACCAAACTATAGCACTATTCTCTGAAATTACAAAAATGATTATTAATTTTTGCCACATGAATGGATAAAATTAGAAGTTTGTTCTTTACTCAGAGTTATGGAATGGCTCAAAATTGTAAGCATTTAGTATTTTTCTTAAACATGGCTTTTGAGAATTGTAAAGAAATGTGGACATCACTGAGGAATTTAGAAAACAAATATTTATTGAGGTGTTTTTAATTGGGTGATTCAGGTGCTTGGGTAGTACTTAATTCTCCTCTTTTTACCAAACTCTGGCTTTTTCCAGAAAAGTACAACTAGGGAAGAATTGTGTTAAGAAGTTTCTGAGGACAGGTTCATGGCCCAGGAATCTGATTGCCAAATGTCCGTGTGTTGTTATGGTCTGTTATTTCAAGAAATAGCCCAACTTCTCTCTTCATGCACCCCACTCACAGCCCTGCTGAAAGTAGTTGAGTTCATGCCAGGTTTGCACTAGTTTGGAAGCCAAACCTCATGAGACTTTATACTCATGTATTCGGGAGGCCATCAGGAGTTATTCAGTCAGCATTCTGTAGTAGTAACTCTAACCCTAAGGCAGCATATTAGCGTCACCTGGGGGAGTACCTAAAACACGCCAATGCTCAGGCTTACTCTCAGAAATTCTTATTTAATTCTTTCTAGGATGAAGTCCAGACATCCCATATTCTTTTTAAGATGCCAGATGGTTCCAGTATGTAGCCAAAGTTAGAACCAATACTCCATAGCAGTGGTTCCCAAACTTTGCTGTACTTTAGAACAACCTGGGGGGCTTTTAGAACTTCTGATGCCCAGGCTGTGGCCTGTACCAATCAAAGCATAATAACAGGGTGTTTAAAGCCCTGTGATTCCAATGTATAGAAAGCTTGGGAACCACTGGTCTACAGGAGTATTACTCAATGGGCACTTGAATCAAATGAAGCATTAGATTTAGACGATAGGTTTATTTGCCACACTTGTACTGGTTTAATAACGATATAAAATATTGTGAAGATCGGTTTTCATTTATATCAGTTCACTAATATATTTATTTCTAAATACTTTTGGTGGATATGCAGTTTGGGGAAGTATTACTTGATTTCAGTAATGGCTGAACTAGTGAAGTTGCTTTCAGATTATAAGGTTTCATTTCACATTTCTGCTGCCCAAGTATTATAAATAATGAATTCCAACAGCCAGGCTATTCAGGCTTTTTCTTCTACTGGTGAGATTAACTGTATCAGGCAATGAAAATCTTGTCTGCTTTGCATTTATAGTATCTTTTAGATAAGGAATAATTGACAGTTTGCTGATATGAAACCTAAGTATGTGATCCAATGGCATTTTTCAATATCTTTTTCTAACCTAATTCCAAATAATACAGACTGTTTCTTCTTCTGTGTTTTAATTTTTATGAATTTTTAAAATGGTGCAACTTTTGAGTGGCCATTTTTACTCTTTGTGGACAAATGGAAACAAAATTTAAAAGCCCAAGTACAGTCTAACAGAAAAACAGCATTCCTTAGAGGCACTTATGATCTATGAAGAAAGGTAAAAAGAAACTTGGAATAATACCAACCCTTTCCTTTTAGAAAGAAACTGAGGTTAACATAGGTGGTGATTGTTGCAGGTCCTGCTGCTAATTACTGGTAGAGAGGGGAAGAGAAATCAGTCCTCCTGGTTCCTAGCCAAGCTTCCTTTCTCCCACTTCTCCATGCTGCATCACTGGCCAAGAAAGTACAACTAACTTCTTTTGAGATTCTCATATTTTACATGAACTGTGGCAATTTATTTAAAAATATCAAGATGCATTTTTTTCCATTAACAAAAGGCCAATGTATAAGGAGAAATAAGCCTATTTTAGGGAAAATCAAATGCCTACTCAAAATGTACACGGGATAGCACGTTTCCTTTATCATTGTTAAACTTGACGGTGTATATTACTTGTGATATAATTTTCCACCGAGTTATGGGCAAAGTAAGCTCAGCACCACATACTTACCAAACCAAGCTCCTGTCCTTGAGGTTAAATTTCAGTAAACTTCTACCCATCTTGGTCATTTATCCTCATTTATACCTGGGATTTTTAAGGCATTCAAAAGTCTTAAATTTTCATCTTTTTATTGCATGAATCAATTTTCTAAGTTTCCTGCTATTATACAAGAAGCATAATGCTAGATAGCAGTGTTTCTGTTCATGGTGAGCAAATTAATATTGTGGTGTGAAGGTCAGCCACATGTATGTTCATATACAAGTATATGTATATATATAAAATATCACTTTCTATTCAGTCTTTAAGCATGTTACAACAAATAACAACTGTTATGAAGCAGACGTAGGGAACAGACTACAACATTCTTGGATTGTACTATAATGGAAAAGGCACTTAAAATGAATCTGCCAGAATTAAACAAATTTTAATGCTGTTTGGGGAAAAATGAATGGGTTAATACTGGACACTGAGAGTGCTGGGTTCTAGGACTGTGTCTTTCAAATACCAGCTGTGTGAAGAAATTCTTTTTTTTCTCCTATAAATTTGCAAAATTCAGCAATAGCATACATGATAACTTGGGCAAATCACTTAACCTGTTTGAGTCTCAGCGTCCTAGTCATAAGTTGAAGAAACTGGTCTCGATCTGTGGTTCTCAATCCTGTCTATACACTAAAATCACCCAGGAAATGTTAAAAAATGATGACGCCCTGCACTACCCTCAGACAAATTAAAAAAGTTTCTGGGGTATGTGGCCTAGACTAGTGGTACTCAAAATGTGGTCCAGGGACTGCTAGCATGAGCATTACTTGGTATATTAGTCAGCTTGGGCCGCCACCAGAGACTGGGTGGCTTAAACAACAGAAATTTCTTTCTCAAAGTTCTGAAGCCTGGAGAGTCCAAGATCAAAGTGCCAGCTGATTTGGTTTCTGGTGAGAGCTCTCTTCCTGTCTCCTGTCTTCTTGCTGTAACCTCACATAGCCTTTCCTTGGTGCATGCACATGTAGAGAGAGAAACAGCTCTCTTTCTCTCTTCCTCTTCTTTTAAGACCACCAGTCCTATTGGATTATCACCCCACCCTTACGACTTCATGTAACGTTACCTCCTAAAAGCCCTGTCTCCAAATACAGTCATATCGGGGGTTAGGGCTTCAACACATAAATTAGGGTTGGCGGGGGAGAAACAATTCAGTACATAGAACTTGGGATTTTTTTTTAATTTTTAAAATTATTTTATTGGCGTATAGTTGATTTACAATGTTGTGTTAGTTTCAGTTGTACAGCAAAGTGAATCTGTTATACATATACATATATCCACTCTATTTTAGATTCTTCTCCCATACAGGCCATTACACAGTATTGAGTAGATTTCCCTGTGCTATACAGTAGGTCTTTATTAGTTACCTATTTTATATATATCAATAGTAGTGTGTATGTGTCAATCCCAATCTTCCAATTTATCCCTCCCCCCCCCCATCCCCCAGTGACCATGGGATTGTTTTAAATGTCAGCTCCAAGCCCAGACTCTGGGAGCACGGACCAGGACCAGGAATCCATGTTTTAACCAACTCTACAGGTGGTTCTTATGCACAGTGAGTTTGAGGATTACTGGCCTAGACCACTTGTTCTTACACTAGGCTGCACATTGAATCACCGGGGGAATTTTTAAACATTTCATGCCTGGGGCCCAATCCCGGAAATTTCGATTTGTTACAGGATGCTCACCCTAAGCAAGTTTTAAAGCCCTGCAGGCGACTCCAATCTGAGAACCTCTGCTGTAGAAGATCTCTAAGGGTCTTTTCAGTTCTAAAGTGGTGTGGATTTTAATACAATGACATATACCCATATATATGATATATGTAATATACATAATCTAGATAATGTACATCAAAATGAGGGTGATCAGATAGCTCTTTCTATTTTGTAGTTTCAGATACAAACACATTTGTTAGTCTCTTTTCATTAATCACTTGATTATATGATGCAATAAACAGGAACTTTTTTGAGAACTGCTATGTTGATAGTACTATTTTGCTAGATATATGGTCCTTTATTCTTCATAAAAATCAAAGATCTATTTGATGGTCAAATGTCTTTCCACTGTATAAAACTAAATGAGGGTTTGGATAGTAGCCAGATGTTTATGAGATATTTTAAAAGAATCTTACAAATTTAGAGTCCAGGGGTAATTCTAAAAAAACAAACATAATGTGATTATTTTGTAAATCTCAAAAAGTTTATTCAACCATATAAATAAAGGAAATATGGGTATTTCTTAGTATTAAAACTTATATTCAAATATAAGTTTATATATATAAACATATATAATTTTAAAATCTCTTTTGATACCAGGATATAAATGGCTCTAGGATAAAAATTGTATGCCATTTACCCCCAAAATATACAGTAATAGCTGTAGAAAAGTGACATTTTAAAATATCTCAAATCACCAGAGCTCTGGCCAGTGAATTTAATTGTAATACTGTCAGCACAAAAGTTAGCACATAAAAGTAGAAAAACACAATCCCCTAAAATGTTGTCATTTCTCTTCAGGTACATGAATTATTTAAAAACTTCAAATTCATCAGAGAGGAACAAGTAACTAACGAATCAAAACTAATAATCTTTCTAATAATATTGGGGTTTAATAGAAAAGTTATAAAGAATAGTATTTGAGCACTTGGCTTAATTATAATTCTGTTCTGATGAGGCCAAGGGGGCAACATTTTCAAACATATGGACATGTTAAATATCCATACTAATGCGCACAAAGCACCTGGGGGAATTAACACTAAATTGGTACATCCACTCAAAAATTTGTGCTCTGTTAAAAGTGGGATAATGGTGTCACCTCTGTTTACAAGTCCTTCAAAAATTAGCTTTCAAATATTTTCTGCATCTTTCAACAAGTGAAAACATTAACAGGAAAACTACAAATGAAATATTAGAAAACATGTCAAGATGTAACTTCCTTTCCACATGCAGATACATGACAGTATTCCTTCTCTATAGGCAAGTTTATAAGTAAAACATAATTTGCTGGAGAATTGTTTGAAAACAATGCTGCCATATGACTTTTGCTTTTATTGGATACCAGTAAGAAGGACCATGACCTAGCAATTTAACCTAAGAGATCTTGCCTCACAAGTCAAGAGATACCACTTTATGAAAAAAGCAAACTAAACCAACACTTAGAACCACAGATGAGCTGAGATTAACAAATGCTTGCAGTGAAAAGGAAGTATTACAGAGTTCTGATTTGTAATAATAGTGCAAAACTCCCAGCTGTTTCCACTTAACCACATCACCTGTTATCTATACTGTATTGAAATAAAAGATCTGTAATACAGAGTTTCTATTCTGAGTGTGAAAGAATAGTACTAACTTTTGTATGTCCGTGATCTGTCAGATGTCATTCTCTGGAAGCCAAAAAGCTTCTGAAGTTCATAGTTCAGGATTAAACTGTATTTGCTAAGTATTAACATAGTATTTGCTATATATAGGAAATGAAATATATGAATATAGTAGCTTAGCCAAAATTATAGACAGGAAAAAAGATGTATTTAAATTTGATCATGATGGTTGACAATGACTACTGAAATCCATAAAATTCTGGTAATAATGGTTGTTAAATTGTATTTTATTACTAAGAATCTGGGTAAAATACACTGTTCACTTTCAGTGAGGAAATTGATAAAATGCCACTCTAAACATAAATTTTTTGTTTTTATTGAAAGAAGCGTTGTCAGAACTATATGTTTTTTCTTAGTTCAGAAATATATAAGAAAGTCTTATTTGCCAGCTTTACCAGGAACTGACAGCAGTGTCTGTGTCTTCCTTTCCCCAATAAGCAGAATAGTTCTAATGAAGGATAAACCAGAAAATATAAATTATTTTTGGCCTCTATCTTTGTAGGTGACCTTTGTTGCTTAGACATTGAGATGACAAATGACAGCTCTATTATTCTGGATTGACAATCAAAGAAGTGCCAGATTCTATACCCAGAGTGGATGACTGAAGTGTCAAAATTGCATAGGGAAGCAATATTTCACATGATAACTACTCCTTTAGAAATTATGCTCTGCTTTTCATATCATTATAAAGTTTTCACTTTAAATTTCTGTTTCTGGTTTGGTGTTTCTATTGCTCAGAAGTTTAAACAAGTCTCATTGGCTATTGACCTCCAAGTACATTCATGAAGTATGATACATGAAAGACTGAACAGGTGCCTGATTCTTCCACAACCTCTTTCATTTAATGCACCATTGAGAGCCAGTGCCCACCAAGACAAAGGCTTTAAGGAGCTGACATTTTACCAGCCTCTTCTGCTGGATGGCATCAGTGAGGAGGAACAGGAGCTGCATCTGGCCCAGAGAGCTTGGAGCCAGGATTCAAGGGCCTCTAATAATTTTTCTGGATGGCTTTAAGAGTTAGTATTAATCATTTTTAATGTCCCTACCCACAGTTTTAAAAGGCCAAAAAAAAAGTCCCCAAAACTCCCCCCCCCAAAAAAATCCAACATGGAGCTCTGGGAGGAAGAAGTTATAAAAGGAGGACATCATCATATACGCAAACTCACAGGAAGTGTTCCCTATTTAGTCTACTAAGAAATCATAAGAATTGTCACAGAATCTAATAATCTATTTCTGACAGTTCCCACAAAACAGATTTTCTTCAAAACTCTTTTTTAACTAAAAACTAATATAGATAGAGAGATGACAGAAAAGAGACGATAGATAATAGACAGCTAGGTAGATAGATGATAGATATAGAAATAGATATGTATAAAACAAAGTTTCAGAAACCAATGTTTACATTTTTTATTTTAGTCGATTTCATTAAAAAAGAAAGATTTTGATTGCTAAATAGATTTCAAAACTCACTAATGGATTGCAACTTGCAGCTTAAAAATATTGCACTGGGGTTACTGTGTATGTGTAGAGAGAGATTGTTCATGTTTAGTTTCAAAGTTTAAGGATGTAGACCTCTAAGAAATATGAAACTGAAACTGTGGCTTCTGCATTCTTTCTAACCTACGTAAATCTGGAAGATGTCTTGATGCTTTAAATAGCGAAGTAGAGACAACTCTGCTTAAAAACAGATACCTTGTGACATTGAGAAGCCTGCTCGTAGTAGCAGGAGAAGAAGGAAAAAGTAGTAACATAGATAAGGTTTAAAGCATTACACTACCTTTGAGATTTTCCCAAGGGTCACATAGATATTTTAACAGGAAGAGTGTGTGTTTTTGAGGTACATCAAGAAAATTTGCGATTGTTAGATCTGTAAGGCACCAGAGTTTTCCCACACCTTAGAAGTCATCAGTTCATCAAGGAGAAAGTCCACCTGGACGATCATAAGTCATCAATTCCTGCCACTGGGAAGAAGGCTTCCAAGGGCTGCACATCCCAGACCACACCCACCATATTCCCTCACTACCTCATCTCAGGTTTTTTATTACTAAAGAATAGCTCTTCCCCTCAACAAAGCTAGAGACTTTCAAAAACTCTTTCCACCTCCTCCATTTATAAATAATTATATGGTAGCATACATACCAGCATAGGCTGCAGCCTGCTGTTGCAGATGGTGTTGATACTGTAATCTCTAAACATGTCACCTATTGATTATTACTTTTATTTCTTATCACAGAGTGACTATCTCTATGGTCAGAAAGAATCAGCAGCAGTGAAAGACATCTATAAGTCATGAGGAAACTAGGGCCATAAAAAGAAATTTTTGCTGCCCTGGATACAGGGCTTTGGAGTCAGGGAAGGAGAACTTGCTTGCTTTCTGCCAGCAGCAAGGCTTCAACTAAATAGTAATGGACTGAAGTTAGAAATCATGTTGTGACCTAGTTCTAAGAAATTCTAAAACCAGATTTATTTACCTAGCTTTATTTTCCTGGGGCATTTTAATTTATCAGTGACTTGGGTTAATTACTCTATAAATTCTACACTTGACAGCTCAGCTTAAACCTAAGGAATCCAGAAGAAAATACATCAAAATGCAAAGACATCAGCCAGGTGTTTCTCTGTGTCTTCAGACTCTGACACACACATACACACATCTTGGAACATGTACGTACATGGACCTCAACCAGCTTGGAATCATCCGGGAAAGTGGGTCCTTGGAATGCACCATTCAGAGCAGCAAATATTCCTATTGCAGGGCAATGGATTCTAGAAATATTTTGGATGCTACCTATTAACATTATTTGTTTAAATTTCTCAAATAATTTATTAACAGATGAGAAAGAAGGAAAAATATTTTTTAGCTTAAAAAGAAGTCTTATCTAAGCAAGGCTATGTTGATGTCATTAAAAAAAACAAAAAAAAAACACCTTGTTTTTATGGCTAAAGGGCAGAAGCCAAGGAGTGGCTCACCACCCATCAGCACTTGATCCTTCTGAAGAGTGAACTACTACTGGAGAAGGAACATTGTTTTGTGGATGCCAGAGAAAATCAAGATGTAGTAAACTTTGGGGGAAAAAATTATTAATGAATTTCAAAGGTTCACACTTCTCAATTAGTTAGAAGGGTTTGTTTTTTTGCTTTTTTTTTGTTGTTGTTGGTTTGGGTTTTTTGTTTCCGTTTTTCCCAGCCATGCTTTGGAAAGATATCAAGACTTTACTAAAACCACAGCTCCCTGTGGAGTCAAAGCTAGTAATTAATGTGAGATGATGAAAAGGGGAGACATTGACTTAAGGCCCAAATATGGCTTTTTAGTAATGAATTTGGAAGTACCAGCTATGCAGACAGGATCTGGTGAGCAGAGACTGCAGCAGGGGCTGAGGGTAGTAAGCCTTTTCATGCCCCAGTATTGTAGGAACCCTGAAACACTCAGTGTGGCAACTGCAGCCAAACACAGGCAGCATGGGAGGGAAAAGCTACCGCTCAATGGAGATCCAGTTATGTACCTCCTGCTCTACCACCAAGTCAGGGACCTGAATAAGTCACAGCACCCGCCTTGGGGCCAGTATCCTCATTTATGAAATGAAAGGTTGTATCATCTACAAGATTCCTTGAAGTTTAGAATTTTATGACTCAAAATTCCTGAGCTGTGGTACAGATGCCTTCCAGATAAGGACAGTCCAGAAGAAATCTAATGCAAGCCACATATGTAATTTTAAATGTTTAGTAACTACATTAAAATATATGAAAAGAAACAGGTGAAATAAGGTTTTATAAAATTTTTACTTAACCCAATATGTCCGAAATACTGTTATTTCAACATGCCTTTGAAATCTCAAATAGCCATGTAACTTCAAGTGCTCAATAACCCCATGTTGGGAGTAGCTGCCATCTACCATTTTGGACAACACAGCTATAGACAGTAGTGTAAATTTTACAAGATAGGAAGGAAAAGGGGCTACATTTCTCTTTGATGCTCTGAGTCATGGTTCCAAAGCCTGGCTATTCACCAAGATTACTAGAGGAACTTAAAAAAATATTTCTGAGCTCATCCCATTCCTTGAGCATGGGTCATATCTTTAAAAATCTCACTAGATAAACCTGATGTGCAACCAGTACATTCCAGTCTGCAGAGCAGTGTTTAAAACCTCTTCACTGACCTAACTGAGGCTTCCTGCTGTTCAGAGGTAGGTGGAATAAGGGAAGCAGTGATCACGTGGTTAGCGGCCCCTCCAGAGACTCTCCAGAGAGGGAGCATGAGGGCTATCTTCTGTCTCCTGTGTGAGCTGGAAGATTTCAACACGAATCCTGACAGCATAGGGTGCTTTCAGTTATTGAGGGCAATTTAACTTTTTCAAGTTAAAATGTATTAAAAAAAAAAAACAAAACAGTGAGCTGATGTTGCAAAACAAAGGTGGCCAGATGCTATTCTGCCAGGACGTGTCCAGCTGGTGACTTGATGGAGCTGCAGCTGTGGTTATCGATCTATTTTTGAGCCGCTTAACATTTGTTTGTAGACTGGTTGCCCTCAATCTAAGACATTATCACCTTCATATGTCTTCAACTGAGTGATAACAGAGTAGTTGGGAGAACTTATCAAAGTGAAGAGTCCCATAATACTTCCATTTTACTGACAGAAAAAAAAAATGGGTATACATATCAGAAGTCTCCCTTCTAGACTTCCAAAATCATTTAAGCATGGACAAAGGAGGCTACTAGGGAATTTTCAGAAAACATACAAGTTGAAATTAGGTTGAATGAGCCCTAGCTAATGTTATCCCAAAGGAAAAGCAAAGGGGTCTCAAGTGCATCAATAGATGAGGGTATCTGTGGCCTAAATGGAGCAGATGATTTAAAAGTATCAGCCAAAAAACAATAGGTGAGACCAAAATGGTGATGTAGGAGAATACAGCCTCCATCCCACCACAAAAATCAACAATTAGACAGCTATCCACACACAAAAACAGCTCTGGGAGAGCTCTGGAGTCCACTTAAGAAACCCTAACAGCACAGTGGAATGAAACACCTAAGAATAACAGCACCAGAAGAGAACGAAGACAGCTTCACTTTGCCTGTTACCATCCCATCCCCTGGCTGGCATTGCTCAGCACCAAGAGTGAACTTCCCAGCTAGAAGGAGTTCCCTTTGTCAGGAAAGGAACAGCTGAGTGAGCAACTTGCTTACCCAGCCTTTTGGAACACTATACAAAGGTCCCACTTTGGTCCCCCCTACCTAGACAGGCAAAGTTGAGACAAACAGAGACAGCTAGGAACAAGGAAAAAAAAGCAGGGGCTACCAACAGCAGCTATGCAGTAGAAGCAATTGCAGTTACAGTGACCTGATATGCAGACAAACCCAGCAGATTTTGCCACTGAAGAAACTAATGGCCAGCACAGTCACAACAGACCCCCTGCAGATTTCACTAGCTTTCACGCAACAGATGAAAGGTGTTCTCATTCATTGATGCCGGTCACCTGAGTCCCTCCCTACTACCTCCCCTCCCCACCCCGACCAGAGCCCAGAACGAAACCAGCAACCAGCCTAGGCCTCTGCAACTCGTGAGTACAAGATTCCCACAGCTGCCCCCACTGCCATGTGCACATTCAAGTCTAGCCCCTCCAGCCATGCACTTTCACCCACTGGCCTGATGCCCATCACAAACCTCCTGAAGGGTGCATACCTAGGGGGAAATTTGGAGACACAGAAGAACATGCTAACAGCCAGGGCCCCTGCAGATTCTAGTGAACATGTCATTGGCTCCTGGCCCCCACCACTACATTACGTGTGTGTTTGCAGCCAACCCTTACCACTACACAGGTACCTGCAGCTGGCCCCCACAGCTGAGTGTGTGCACACCACCAGTTCCAGCCGCCCTGCTGCCTGCCCTGGTCCCTAGCCACTGGACCTAGAAGTACCACTGAGGACCCCAGTAGCCCTTGCAGCCACTGTGGACCTCCTGCAGTACTCACCAAGCACCACACCATTGTCAATGATGTGGACCCCAGCAGCCTGAGCCAAAGAGACATCATCTCCCCCTAAGAACCCAGTGCTGCTACACACCCTCATGCTTGGCACCCTGTACCACTAGACCTGGGACCAGAGTACACTTCAGTGTGCCCCCACCCATAGATGAAAGTCTTCCCTAATGAAGTCAGCCCATAAAACCCAGATAAAGTCAGCCTTTCTTCAAACACAGACACCTACCCAAGGCTACAGGGTACACAAAGAATTAGGGAAACATGACTTCACCAAAGGAATACAGTAAAAGCTCTAATAACTGGCCCCAACGAAATGGAGATCCAGGGATTGCCCAACAAAGAATTCAAAATAATTATCCTACAGACACTCAGAGAACTATAAGGCAACACAAATAAACAATTTAACAATATCAGGAAAACAATACAAGAACAAAATGAGAAGTTCAACAGAGAGAGAGAAACATAAAAAAGAACCAAACAGAGATTTTGGAGCTGAAGAATACAATGATTGAACTGAAGAACTGAATAGAGAACTTTACAGCAGCCTTGATTGAAAAAAAGAGAGAATCAATGAGTTAGAAGACAGATCAACTGAAATTATTCAATCTTAGGAGAAAAAGAAAAAAGAATAAATAGGAATGAAGAAAGCCTATGAGATTTATAGGACACCATTCCAAGAAACAACGTTCATATCATTGGAGTCCCAGAAAGAGAAGAGAGGGAGAAAGGGGTAGAAAGCTTACTTAAAGAAATAATGACTGAGAACTTCCCAAACCTGGGGAGAGATTTGGACATCTAAGTTCATGAAGCTAATAGTTCACACCAAATTTCAATCTAAAATGATCTTCTCCAAGACACATTTTAACCATCTAAAATCAAAGACAAAGAGAGATTTTAAAAGCCCAGCTAGGGAAAAAAAATTTCTCTCATATAAGGGAACCCCCATAAGGTTATTAGCGATTTCTTAGCAGAGATCTTGCAGACCGGGGAGAAATGGAGGATATATTCAAAGTGCTGAAAGAAAGAAATTGCCAACCAAGAATACTTTACCCAACAAAGCTGTCCTTTAGAAATGAAGGCAAGATAAAGACTTTTCCTAACAAACAAAAGCTGGAGTTTATCTCCACTTGCAAGAAATGCTGAGAGTGTATAACCACTTGAAAGAAATGCTGAAACAAGTGGATACACAATATAAAAGTAATTTCTATTATAGGTAAACTATAATATCAAAAACATAAACGGGTGGAATAAAAGGGTAGAGTTGTTCTATGCAATAAATGTTAAGTTGTTATTAGCATAAAATAGACTGTTATATCTATAAGCTGTTTTATGTAAGCCTTATGGTAACCACAAAGCAAAAACTTATAGTAGATTCACAAAAGGTAAGGAGAAGAGTATCAAAGCATACCACTATGGAAAATTGTCAATTCATAAAGGAAGGCAGCAAAAGAGGAAGA
Source organism: Balaenoptera ricei (assembly GCF_028023285.1). Taxonomy (NCBI): domain Eukaryota; kingdom Metazoa; phylum Chordata; class Mammalia; order Artiodactyla; family Balaenopteridae; genus Balaenoptera; species Balaenoptera ricei. The sequence continues at coordinate 44,879,023 of NC_082650.1, forward strand.
AAGGAACAGGGAACTAGAAAACACCAGAAAACAGTTAATAAGATGGCATTAGTAAGTCTTTACCTGTCAGTAATTACTCTAACTATAAATGGAATGAATTCTCCAATCAAAAGACATTAATGGATTAAAAAAACAAGACCCAACATCTTGCTTACAAAAGACTCACTTCAGCTTTTTAACACACATAGGCTCAAAGTGAAAGAATGAAAAAATATATCTCATGTAAATGGACACCAAAAGAAAGCAGGGATAGCTATATTTATATCACACAAAATAGACTTTAAGACAAACATGATAACAAGAGACAAAGGTCATTATATAATGATAAGGGAGTCAAGTCATCAAGAAGATATAACAGTTATAAATACATATGCACCCAACATTGGAGCACCTAAATATATTAAGCAAATACTAACAGATCTGACAGGAGAAATAGACAATACAATAATAGTAGGGGACTTTAATACCACACATTCAACAATGCATAGATCATCCAGGTAGAAAATCAACCAGGAAACCTTGGATGTGAAACATACTTTAGGGCAAATAGACCTAATAGATATATACAGAACACTACATCCAACAGCACCAGAATACACTTCTCAAGTGCACACAGAACATTCTCCAGGATAGATCATATGATAAGTCACAAAACAAGCCTTAGCAAATGGAAGAAAACTGAAATCATACCAAGTATCTTTCCTGACAACCATGGTAAGAAATTAGAAATGAATAACAGGAGGAAAGCTAGAAATTCACAAATATGTGGAAATTAATCAAAACACCCTTGAACAACCAATGTATCAAAGAAAAAAATCAAAAGAGGAATTTAAAAATATCTTGAAACAAACTAAAATTGAAACACAACATATCAAAACCTAAGGAATGCTGAAAAGGCAAGTCTAACCTATATTAAGAAAAAAGAAAAAAATCTCAAATAAACAAGCTAATTTTGTACCTCCAGGAACTAGAAAAAAGAGAACAAACTAAGCCCAATTTTAGCAGAAGGAAGGAAATAACCAATGATCAGAGCAGAAATAAGAATAGAAAAACAATAGAAAAGATCAATGAAATAGATTGAATTTTTGAAAAGATAAGATGGACAAACTAGACTAAAAACTAAACCAACTAATAAAGCAGTCTAAGAAGGTAGACTAACTGAAGAGAGAGAGAGAGAGAGAGAGAGAGAGAAGACTTAAAGGATTAAATCAGAACTGAAATAGGAGACATTACAATTGATACTACAGAAATATAAAGGATCGTAAGAGACTACTGTGAACAATTACATGCCCCCAAACTGGATAACCTAGAAGAAATGGATAAATTCCTAGAAACATAAAACCTACCAAAACTGAATTATGAAGATATAGAAATCTGAACAAATTAATGAATAAGAAGTTTGAATCAGTAATCAAAAACCTCCCAACAAAGAAAAGCCCAGGACCAGCTGGTTTCACTGGTGAATGATACCAAACATTTAAAAAAGAATTAATGCCAGAAAAATATTATCCTTCCTGAGGTGAAAAGAGTGAGTTTCTTGAGCTGCTTCCCATTCTGACAGAGTTCTAACTGAAGTTCTTGTAAGGCCTTATTGTACAGCAATTCCATAAGCTTCATGGTTCCCTTATTGTGCAAACCTTCCATCCACTCTCTCTTAAAACAACTTACCCCTTTTGAGATAGCAATGAGAGTGGCAACTCTGTTTCTTGCAACTGAAAGAGCCTGACTTGAGAACGAAAACTGGCCTGCAGAGCAGCTGTAAGGTCTACATGAGGTTATGTGTCTAAGACCAAAGAAGCACATAGCACACAAAATGCTTTCAATCAATACATAAAAATTTACTCATTGGTTGGAAATAAAAACGTTTTCCAATCTCCTTAATTTTTTTAAAAAAGGATTTTGATAATTAAATTTATATAGTCTAGGTCAACATTTACTTAATGAATCTCCAATCCTTGCCTCACTTCTCAAGGACAAATATGAGGAAGACTGTTCCTGTGTAGACTGCACTAATTATTATGTTCATTCTTTTTAAGAGAAGGACTATATATCAGAAAATATTACCTCTACATATTGCTGTAAATATAGGTGTATATTTAAAAGCTATCTGAAGTCTAGATTCTAGAAAATGATATTACATCACTTTTTAAAAGCAGATAACCATTATGATTCAGTATCTGAAGGCTGCTTCCATATACTCTAAAACCTTTTCTAAGAATCTAAGAAAACATATCACTATGTTTAGATTGACTCTAAGACTTTTTAAACTTAAAATAATAATTATCAAATTATTTTACATTAGCCATTAAAGTTCACAAAAAGCAAACATCTTTTTTTTTTTTTTTTTTTTTTTTAGCAAACATCTTGATAGAGAAGCTCTCATCAAAGGAGAAAAATTATAAAATAAGCCCCACATCTACCCGAGTCCCTCTATGTCACAACGGCAAGTGTCCTATGGATAGAGACAATCAGATCTATGTTCAAGTAACAGCTGTACAATTTATTTGCTCTATAAGCTCAGGAAAATTACTTAGCACCCCCCAAATCTCAGTTTTCTGGGGATATTAATGCCCATCTTTCAAGGTTATAAGGATGAATGTAAAGTGTTGGACACAATGCCAGACAGAGTGAATGCTCAAAGGTAGCTATTATTATTAATGAAACAAAGTCTACTTAAAGATTTTACTGATAAACATTTATAAGATTTTCTGGAAATTAAGAAGGCCTTCATGAAGAAAGATATTTATTCCCAGTAACTATCCATGACATAAACATGTTAATTTGGACTACTACAAAGGAAAATATCCCCAAATTTTCCATTAAATATTACCTAACACACACTCACACACATGATTCAACATCCGCCCCCCAACACACACACCCTTAGTAGTTTTTCCATTTCTCAAGAGGAAAAGTAGAACATAAAGTTCCTTCTGCTTAAACACAAATTAAAGGTCATTGTCAGGTCATTTGTAAAAGTATCCATCAGTGTTTATACAAAGACAAACCCACAGAGATATACACTTCCATGTACACACATACACACAAACACATTTACTTATATGTATACTTGAACCATAAATTAGTAAAGACCTAGGTTTTAGTGCTTAGATAAATGAATAAGGTGGTGGGGAAGCCCAAACACTTATGATGACCACAAGACTCATGCCTTTCTTATTCTTAATCGTCCCCGATGAACTTGTCTGACAAACACATTCCACAATCCCACAGATTATTCTGGAGAAGGGGAGAGAGAGAGAGAGAAGGAAGGGAGAAGGAGGAGGGAGAGGAAGTGGAGAGGAGGGAGCAGGGAGAAGGGAGGAGGAGGAAGAGAATAGAGGGAGGGAGGGAGGAAGGGATGAAGGAAGAAAGAACAGAGGAAAGGAAGGAGGAAAGAAAGGAAGAATCCATGTGTAGGGCATGTGTGTGGGTTGGCTTGGCAAGCCAGGTCAGTTTTGGGAAGCCAATTTTTTGCCCACCCAAAGCTTGCCCATACTTGCCCTAAGGTTATGTTGTAAAACGGCTAGTGATTTCTCTGCCAGGCATGTTATTGGAATGAGTGAAGTTCCAGACCCGACTAACATTTTCTTCTTGGCCCTCTTACTTCTTTAGCACAAACATCTGGGCTGTGGTGGTTTGCAGTGTGCTCCTCAAAGAATCCCAAAGTTCCTGCTTTTTGTTTCTCAATTTCCTACTACCCAGTTCCAAAGCTAGTGACCTCTATCCTGTCTAGCAGTAACCCTGTAGATTTTTAAGTCCTTTTGCCTTTCAGAACCACCATTCCTGGCACAGCTACCTCCATGCAGAGCCTAGAAATTAGGATCAATGACCCATGCCAATTTAGTACCTATTGAGAGATTCTTCTAGGGCAGGTACTTTATCATCTGAGGCAGCCCTGTGTTTGAGGAACCTTTATGATTGAGCAAAGAAATGGTTCTAACTGGTCATTTTAGTTGAACTTATCCTTGGACATAGTAACAGGGAAAGGTAAGGTCTGAAAAAACTGGTTGTGCCCAGGAAGCTATGTGTAGATAGATAATGTGTAGTTAGATAATAGCCGACTCACACAAAGTAACAATCAGCAAGGCACCATTGTATATTGATACTGATTCCAAGAATATATAAACACCAAAATCATGAAATGTTACAGCTAGACATCTAGTTTGACCCTTTTGTTTTACATATTTATGGACAAAATTGAGGTCTGGAGATTCTAACTAACTTTTCCCAGATGATGGGCAGAGACTGGAATGAGCTTTGGTTACGGTCCAGTGGAAACTAGTTGTAACCAAGGAGGTTACACACAATTAGTAAAGGTTTAATGATGGGACCTGAAGTTCTCATAAACTAAAAAGCAGCACTCTGGAATAGGAGAACTTCAGTCACTAGAAAGGTGTGTGATAAAATGTAAGAGACAACTCTCCAGGTTCTACCAGAGTGGAGACGAACATTCAAGACCTTTATCTCATTCCTAGCTTACCAGGGAGCTTTCTAATTACAAACTCAAATCCCTAAAGCCCTGGGATTCAGAGTATACTTGATGACAGAGAGGACTATTTTAATCAGCAAAGACTGATCATCTGAATTAAATTGATAAACCTGTTTCTAAAATTATATACTTGAGGACACTGGATTCATGAAAAATTAATCCAAGATGGTCAATAACCCTTATTCTTTTTCTCTTTTTGTGGAACATTATTAAAAATTTCAGTGTATATGTAGCTATTTCATAAGGAGGTAAAAATAATGAAGTTATTAATAAAGAACACACATTACTATAATAATATTGTAGTAGAACGTAGTTGTGATATACTTAGCCAATAAGAATAATAATATAATCAGCTATAAAAATGGTTCTTAGAAATTTAAATGTTAATAAGGTTACCAACTTAACACGTTTCTTAAATAAAAAAATAAAAGTTTTAAAATGTGATATGAAGTATCAGATTTATTTTTATCTTCTACTATACTCAAAACACACTGTTTTCTACCACAGGTACTAGCAAGGGTTACTCTGTTGCTGCCAGGAGATCTGGGTATAGAACAGCCAAACTGAGATCAGACGACTATTTGGTTAAAATAAGGGTTCTAAGACTGTGGATTCATGAGACTGGGGATTCAGCAAGGAGAAAACATTCACATCTCTGTTACAGGAAAGTTATTAATGGTGTTGACTATTTGGAAGAAAAAAGAAAGACAAAAAAACCCAAAATTCATGCTCAATCACAGCAAATGTTCTACTAACCACTATGTAAAAACAAACTATAGTATCGGTAATATTAGCCAATTTGAGTAGCTTTTAACACAGGAATAAACATTCTTTTCTAAGAATGTAAGTTCTGTGTAAAATAATACAACACAGAACAGAGACTGGGATGTTTCGTGGGACTTTCAGGGCTTTCTTTCTTTCCTTTTTTTGAACAGAAGGTATGCCAGGAAAATCATTATATAATAAAATAGTCTATCTTCATCATGTCTAAAGTCATGAAAAACACCCAGATATTGCTCTACCTTTTTTCTTTACTTGGAGGCTGACAGTAGTGTACGTGTTCAGTGAAAATACACATGTGGAACATAACTCCTCTTTGAGAATTACCATGACAACGGTGAGGACTTGCCTGATGTTTACAGAGCCCTATACTTCGCTGTTTAAGGACAGTCTTAAATATCATAATCACCAATTTAATACAGTGTAATACCTGACTGGATTCTTTGCTCTCTCTCAAAGAGGAGACAATTGTGTCAGTGGATATTTTTATGATTAATGGGCTAATGATGGTCTGTTTAACACTTTTCCCTGAGAAAATGTGGGAGAAGTCAAGACCCTGCAAGTTCTAAAAGTGATTGGCTTATCCAGGCTTCTCTGAAGTAAGCTTTTGTGATATGAAAAAGAGATTCAAGTTTCTTTCTCTGAAGAATGAGTTCTGATATAATTATGCTTCTTTAAAAGAAGTTTATTGCCAGGAATTCCCTGGCGGTCCACTGGTTAGGGCTCTGTGCTTCCACTGCAGGGGGCCTGGGTTCGACCTCTGGTCAGGGAACTAAGATCCCACAAGATGCATGGCACGGCCAAAAAAAAAAGTTTATTGCCACAGAAGTTAGAGAGTAGAAGGTTTCTGCTCTGTGAGGAAGTAAGTATATTGACACTACATTGACCTTCATGCTAGTGCTCAGCTAATCCCCTTGAACAGTTTTTATTAAGGCATTTGAAATGGCCTGATCACTTTACAATTTTCTTATTATCCTATTTTTTTAGGACACATTAAATCACTTTGAAATAGAGAAAAAGTAAATTATAAAATTTTAAAATGAAACAGATTTGGGTGACTTAATCTCTTAAAGTTTATGAGCTCAGAGTAATCTTTTAAAAATTTTATTCATGTAAACATGAAACAGAACTAATATATAATCCATTCTTCTTAAGGCAATAAATAGGTGTTGGAGCTTCTAGTTATGAACACATGAGGAGACTGATAAATCCTCTCTCCAAAAAGCAACCATAGAGCTAGATAAAATCGACAAAAACAATCATTGTAGCAGCACTCTGAAAACGGACCAAAGGCATACAACAATCTGTGAAGTGTTTAGGTTTGACAAACTGCTGAACTTAGAGTAAGAATAATTAGAGTCTGTGCCATTCTATCCTAAAGCTGCTCCCACCCTGCCCTGCTCGCCTATTCCTCCCCTGCCTCCCACTCTGCCCTCAGTAAGAACAGAAGTTTTGTAGAGGCAGGGCAGCTATGAGGACTGGCCGCCTGTCAACCTGGAGTGGTGGCAGACAACCCCTCCCAGCAGCACTCTTAGTGAAAGTGATGATTTCACTTAGGTGGGTGAACAAAGAAAGCTAAGAGCTCTACCAGTCTGAGCTTGTGGTCATGGTTGAGGCACATTCTTGGCTGTGTATATGTGGTGACTAGAGTGGACCAAAGATAGTCACCCACTCTTAGCCAACCCTGGAGCTGTGTGCATGCACAGAGGAGATAAGAAAAGGCCCAGTGTAAAGTAAAAGCTGGAGCGGGAGCAGACTTGGGAACAGCCTGAACTTTGAATGAGCTCCCCTACACACACAGAGGTTCACTTGCAGAGGACAGAAGTCTTACTGGCTTAAGGTGTTGAACACAACCTCTGTCCAGTCACTCAGCCATGTAGACAAAAGGACATCCTAAGGAAACCAGGCTTAGAATAAAAATAACTGTATGTGTGTGTATGTATGTGTGTGTGTTTGGGGGGGGGTGTAGATATACTATATACACATATATATAACTCTGCTCAGTTTTAAAATATATATATACATACATAGATATATATGATATATATAATGTATAGATACATATAGATATACATGTATATCTATATTTGTATACATATATCTATATATTTTTTAAACTGAGCAGAGACATCAGCACACGCAAATGGCAGAGGAGAAAATTTTCACAAATTTAGCCCAGGCAAGTTACTAAACAAGCAAACAAAAATCCACAGCAAAAATAACCTTCAGAAGTAAAAAAATAATCAGAATCCAGACTCATTGAGATATATTGTCTAAAACATCCAGTTATGTAGGGCTCTGTGGCACCATGGATAGCACATTGGACTTCTAATATGTCCAGTTTTCAACAAAATGATTATGAGATGTGCAAAGAAACAAGAGTGTGTGCCCTATATTCAGGAAATAAAGCAATCAATAAAAACATTCTCTGATTGTCACCAAATGTTGAATCTTGCAAACAAAAAATACAAAACACTTATTCTAAAAAGCAGCTATTTAGTTCAAAGAACTGAAGTAAACGATGATTAAGAGTTAAAGGAAAGTATGATAGCAATGAATCAACAAATAGAAATTCTCAGTAGGGTGACAGAAATTAGAAAAAAAGAATGAAATGCATATATTCTGGATTTGAAAACTAAAATAAAAAATTCACTAGAAGGGCTCAATAGCAGATTTAATTAGGCACAAGAAAGAATCAGTGACAGATTGGTAGAAACTATCCCAACTGAAGAACAGAGACCTGTGGGACAACATCAAGTGTACCATCATCCAAGTAGTGGGAGTTCCACAAAAAGAGGAGAAAGAGAAGAGAGCAGAAAAATATTTGAAAAAAATAATAACTGAAAACATAGCAAATTTGAGTAAAAACATTAATCTGCATATCCAAGCGTCTCAATCAACCCCAGGTAGATAAACCTTCTGCATGAAGCTCTCCTCCCTGGTTTTTTGTGGTTGTGTACTCTCATGGGTCTCCTCACACCTCCATGACTATTCCTCTTGTGTACTTGTCTTTCTCAATCCTTTTTGTCTCAGTGAATGTATTTTAAAATCCCATGCAACTCATCTTTCTATACTATACACTCTCACATAGAAATTCTATCCATTTTCAAAAACTATCAGTAAAGAGACTTTCAAAACTTATAACTTCTGTATTTCCACTGCCTGGTTAAATACCTCTTCTTGGGTATTTCACTATCTCCCTAACTGCAGAATGGATATTCTTCTGTTGTTCCATATTTCTATAACATTATTAGCACTAAGAGTGGGCAACAGGCAACCTGAAACCTCAGTTACCTTTGACTTTCCATCTCCCCCAATGTACTCAGTTGTTAAATCCTACCAATTCTACTGACAATTGTCTCCTTCCTAGTCATTTCCACTACTACTTCCTTAGTTAAGGATTTCATTACTTTCTCACCCAGATTGATCCTACAGCAATAACTGGCTTTCATGACCCTGTTCTCTTCTCTTTAATCCATCCAAAACACAGTAGTCAGATTATTATTTCTAAACCATAGCTCTGATCATTTCACTCCATGTTAAAACAGCAAAATGATGGTTTCCCATGGCTCACAAAATAATATCTGAGTTTGTTAACAGAACATTCCTTTCAAAACTATATTTACCACCTCCTTTCACCAACCTCCAATTGCAGTTCTGAAAAAAAATTTTGAAGACTGTTTTCAATTCAACTGAAATAAACCATGAAGTTTAAAAGAGAAAAAGGAAAGTTTATTTTTGAAAAAAACATGAAAAGAGATTATTATTTGTGGGTGGGTGCATGTTCCCTGACAACTTGTAAATGTTCTAAGTTTTAACATTATGTAAGTTCTTGGAAGCGTAGAGTAGCCACATCAGCTATGGGAGAGGAAAAGTTTGGGACACGTGGCCATGGGATATGGTGAACAGATGGATAGGGCTGGGGTGGAGGATCCCATCCTGGGCTTTTTCAGCCAGTTATAGGCAAGAAGACCAACTAATTTATCTACTGACAGGAGCAAGTTACTAGTAAATGGATACAGATGAACAGAGATTCTAGCACAGGGTGCATGAGACAAATAAAGATTAGAGGAAACATTTCTGGAATACTCAGTTTTGTTATTTGTAATCATAGAGGAATGTACAGTTCCAGATGGACCTGGGCAAAGATGTCTAGGAAAGCCCTCAGAGGTCCAGACACCCTTGACAAGGGGAAGCTGGAGAATCTTGATTAACTGGCAAGAAGCTGCTTTGTTTTATAAACATGCTGCTGCGTGTACAGTACTTTGTTGGAAGGTGGAAAAAGCTTTCTATCACTCTACAGCTTTGTCAATAGAATAAGCTACATGGATTTTGCAAATTAGGTAACAAAAACCTTGCAGATGCTGGTTGGGTGTGGGTCAAATTGTTTAGCTAAGCTTTCCACTCTCTCTGTACTTACGCCAAAGGCAATTTTTCGTTCAGTTTATGAATTATAATGATTTCTGAATTTAAAGGACCAAAATTTAAAACATTTCACTATGCAAGGATGCATATTAATTAAAGATAAATAGAGCCAGAAAAGTAAGGTTAATCAGGACACAAAACAGAGGTGTGAAGAAAAACAAAGCTCTTGTTTTACAGAAAGGAACTGATGAAGTTTACTCTCTGTGGTTATGGTTGTTTCTCTTACCTGACAGGATCAATGTAATTATAAAATTTCTGCTGCAATTGCTGAAGATAATTGTCATGGTTATACCAAATTTTATTATGTCCCCCCAAATTGCTAAAGGTGTTATTGAATACAGGAGTAAAAAGTCTATATAAATCAGAGCAGACTTAACATATTTGATATCTTCAGAGCCACTTCTAAAAAAAAAAAAAAAACCAAATCACATGGGACATTTTAGCTTACAAATAGTGATTAAGAAGTATGTAAAACCATTTTACCATGGTGTATCTGAAATCTCAGACTTCATCAAAGCACAATTTTGTAAATCTTTAGCCTTTATTTGACCTCAGGACTCTCTCTAATCATCAGTAATACCAATGCTTTTCATTTTTTCCAGATTAATTCTGCAATAAGAGCATTTCCAATCTTAAATGATGAATAATGACACTGTTGAAAAATTTAGCTAAAGTAAATCCTGCACAAAACGTCTTTTCTTATATATGTTTTCCTCATATATATGAGGTACTGCATAGCATGTCAGTAGGGAGCAGGGGTTTTGGAGTCAATTTACTTAAATTTATGTACCAGCTCTACCGCTTATCAGCTGTGTGACATTGAGCAAATATTTATTGTGTGTGCCTCAGTTTTCTTATCTGTAAAACAGAGATAATGATAGTATTTACAGCTCATAGGGCTACTGCATTAACAAAGATAAAGTCTAAACTTCGACATTATCAATATATCACTATCATTAGCTTATTCTCTTTATAGTCATAAATATTTATATGTATCACATAGTCATTAATGTTTTTGCATCAAAGACTATGAACTTAGCCTAAAATACAAACATATTTTGAGCACAATATAACGACACTAATAGAATTTGATGTTATTTTTTTCTTTAAAACATGCAAGTAAATACAGCAGACCACATGTCACTCAGGTATTTTAATATTAGTTTTAAAATAATGTTTCTTTCTTTCTTTTTTTAACATCTTTATTGGAGTATAATTGCTTTACAGTGTTGTGTTAGTTTCTGCTACACAACAAAGTGAATCAGCATATGCATACATATATCCCTATATCACCTCCCTCTTGCATCTCGCTCCCACCCTCCTTATCCCACCCCTCTAGGTGGCCGCAAAGCACGGAGCTGATCTCCCTGTGCCATGCAGCTGTTTCCCACTAGCTATTTTACATTTCGTAGTGTATATATGTCAATGCTACTCTCTCACTTCGTCCCCATGTCCTCAAGTCCATTTTCGAGGTCTGTGTCTTTATTCCTGTCCTGTCCCTAGATTCATCAGAACCATTTCTTCTTTTTAGATTCCATATATATGTGTTAGCATACAGTATTTGTTTTTCTCTTTCTGACTTACTTCACTATGTATGACAGACTCTAGGTCCTTCCACCTCACTACAAATAACTCAATTTGGTTTCTTTTTATGGCTGAGTAACATTCCATTGTATATATGTGCCACATCTTCTTTATCCATGCATCTGTCGATGGACACTTAGGTTGCTTCCATGTCCTAGCTATTGTAAATAGAGCTGCAATGAACACTGTGGTACATGACTCTTTTTGAATTATGGTTTTCTCAGGGTATATGCCCAGTAGTGGGATTGCTGGGTCGTATGGTAGTTCTATTTTTAGTTTTTTAAGGAACTTCCATACTGCTCTCCATAGTGACTGTATCAATTTACATTCCCGCCAACAGTGCAAGAGGGTTCCCTTTTCTCCACACCCTCTCCAGCATTTATTGTTTGTAGATTTTTTGATGATGCCCATTATGACTGGTGTAGGCGATACCTCATTGTAGTTTTGACTTGCATTTCTCTAATGATTAGTGATGCTGAGCATCTTTCCATGTGTTTGTTGGCAACCTGTATATCTTCTTTGGAGAAATGTCTATTTAGGTCTTCTGCCCATTTTTGGATTGGGTTATTTGTTTTTTTGATATTGAACTGCATGAGCTGCTTGTATATTTTGGAGATTAATCCTCTGTCAGTTTCTTCGTTTGCAAATATTTTCTCCCATCTGAGGGTTGTCTTTTTCTCTTGTTTATGGTTTCCTTTGCTGTGCAAAAGCTTTTAAGTTTCATTAGGTCCCATTTGTTTATTTCCATTTCTCTAGGGGGTGGGTCAAAAAGGATCTTGCTGTGATTGATGTCATAGAGTGTTCTGCCTATGCTTTCCTCTAAGAATTTTATACTGTTTGGCCTTACATTTAGGTCTTTAATCCATTTTGAGTTTATTTTTGTGTATGGTGTTAGGAAGTGTTCTAATTTCATTCTTTTACATGTAGCTGTCCAGTTTTCCCAGCACTACTTATTGAAGAGGCTGTTTTTTCTCCATTGTATATTCTTGCCTCCTTTATCAAAGATAAGGTGGCCATATGTGCGTGGGTTTATCTCTGGGCTTTTTATCCTGTTCCATTGATCTATATTGCTGCTTTTGTGCCAGTACAATGATTCATTGTACTGGCAATCAATTACTTGATTACTGTAGCTTTGTAGTATAGTCTGAGATCCAGGAGCCAGATTCCTCCAGCTCCATTTTTCTTTCTCAACATTGGTTTGGCTATTCAGGGTCTTTTGTGTTTCTATACAAATTGTGAAATTTTTTGTTCTAGTTCTGTGAAAAATGCCATTGGTAGTTTCATAGGGATTGCATTGAATCTGTAGATTGCTTTGGGTAGTATAGTCATTTTTCACAATGTTGATTCTTCCAATCCAAGAACATAGTATATCTCTCCATCTGTTTGTATCATCTTTAATTTGTTTCATCAGTGTCTTATAGTTTTCTGCATACAGGTCTTTTGTCTCCTTAAGTAGGTTTATTCCTAGGTATTTTATTCTTTTTGTTGCAAGTCATAAATGGGAGTGTTTCCTTAATTTCTCTTTCAGGTTTTCCATCATTAGTGTATAGGAATGCAAGAGAATTCTGTGCATTAATTTTGTATCCTGCTACTCTACCAAATTCATTGATTAGCTCCAGTAGTTTTCTGGTAGCATATTTAGGATTCTCTATGTATAGTATCATGTCATCTGCAAACAGTGACAGTTTTACTTCTTCTTTTCCGATTTGTATTCCTTTCATTTCTTTTTCTTTTCTGATTTCTGTGGCTAAAACTTTCAAAACTATGTTGAATAATAGTGGTGAGAGTGGGCAACCTTGTCTTGTTCCTGATCGTAGAGGAAATGATTTCAGTTTTTCACCATTGAAAATGATGTCGGCTGTGGGTTTGTCATATATGGCCTTTATTATGTTGAGGTAGGTTCCCTCTATGCCTTCTTTCTGGAGAGTTTTTTCATAAATGGGTGTTGAAGTTTGTCAGAAGCTTTTTCTGCATCTATTGAGATTATCATATGGTTTTTCTCCTTCAATTTGTTAATATGGTGTATCACATTGATCAATTTGCAATATATTGAAGATCCTTGCATTCCTGGGATAAACCCCACTTGATCATGGTGTATGATCCTTTTAATGTGCTGTTGGATTCTGTTTGCTAGTATTTTGTTGAGGATTTTTACATCTATGTTCATCAGAGATATTGCCTGTAATTTTCTTTTTTTGTGACATCTTTGTCTGGTTTTGGTATCAGGGTGATAGTGGCCTCGTAGAATGAGTTTGGGAGTGTTCCTCCCGTTGCTATATTTTGGAAGAGTTTGAGAAGGATAGGTGTTAGCTCTTCTCTCAATGTTTGATAGAATTCGCCTGTGAAGCCATCTGGTCCTGGGCTTTTGTTTGTTCGAAGATTTTTAATCACAGTTTCAATTTCAGTGCTTGTGATTGGTCTGTTTATATTTTCTATTTCTTCCTGGTTCAGTCTTGGAAGGTTTTGCTTTTCTAAGAATTTGTCCATTTCTTGCAGGTGGTCCATTTTATTGGCATATAGTTGCTTGTAGTAATCTCTCATGATCCTTTGTGTTTCTACAGTGTCAGTTGTTATTTCTCCTTTTTCATTTCTAATTCTGTTGATTTGAGTCTTCTCCCTTTTTTTCTTGATGAGTCTGGCTAATGGTTTATCAATTTTGTTTATCTTCTCAAAGAACCAGGTTTTAGTTTTATTGATCTTTGCTATTGTTTCCTTCATTTCATTTTCATTTATTTCTGATCTGATCTTTATGATTTCTTTCCTTCTAACTTTGGGGTTTTTTTGTTCTTCTTTCTCTAATTGCTTTAGGTGTAAGATTAGGTTGTTTATTTGAGATTTTTCTTGTTTCTTGAGGTAAGACTGTATTGCTATAAACTTCCCTCTTAGAACTGCTTTTGCTGCATCCCATAGGTTTTGGGTCATCGTGTTTTCATTGTGATTTGTTTCTAGGTGTTTTTTGATTTCCTCTTTGATTTCTTCAGTGATCTCTTGGCTATTTAGTAGCATATCATTTATCCTCCATGTGTTTGTAGTTTTTACAGTTTTTTTCCTGTAATTGATATCTAGTCTCATAGCGTTGTAGTCAGAAAAGATACTTGATATGATTTCAATTTTCTTAAATTTACCAAGGCTTGATTTGTGATCCAAGATATGGTCTATCCTGGAGAATGTTCCATGAGCACTTGAGAAGAAAGTGTATTCTGTTGTTTTTGGATGGAACTTCCTGTAAATATCAGTTAAGTCCATCTTGTTTAGTGTGTCATTTAAAGCTTGTGTTTCCTTATTTTCATTTTGGATGATCTGTCCATTGGTGAAAGTGGGGTGTTAAAGTCCCCTACTATTATTATGTTACTGTTGACTTTCCCTTTAATGGCTGTTAGCATTTGCCTTATGTATTGATGTGCTCCCATGTTAGGTGCATAAATATTTACAACTGTTATATTTTCTTCTTGGATTGATCCCTTGATCATTATGTAGTATTCTTCTTTGTCTCTTGTAATAGTCTTTATTTTAAAGTCTATTTTGTCTGATAAGAGAATTGCTACTCCAGCTTTCTTCTGATTTCCATTTGCATGGAATATATTTTTCCATTCCCTCACTTTCAGTCTGTATGTGTCCCTAGGTCTGAAGTGGGTCTCTTGTAGGCAGCATATATACGGGTCTTGTTTTTGTATCCATTTAGCCAGTCTATGTCTTTTGGTTGGAGCATTTAGTCTATTTACATTTAAGGTAATTATCGATATGTATGTTCCTATTACCATTTTCTTAATTGTTTTGGGTTTGTTATTGTAGGTCTTTTCCTTGTGTTTCCTGCCTAGAGAAGTTCCTTTAGCATTTGTTGTAAAGCTGGTTTGGTGGTGCTGAATTCTCTTAACTTTTGCTTGTCTGTAAAAGTTTTAATTTCTCAGTCGAATCTGAATGAGATCCTTGCTGGGTAGAGTAATCTTGGTTGAAGGTTTTTCCCTTTCATCACTTTAAGTATGTCCTGTCACTCCCTTCTGGCTTGCAGAGTTTCTGCTGAAAAATCAGCTGTTAACCTTATGGGGATTCCCTTGTATGTTATTTGTTGCTTTTCCCTTGTTGCTTTTAATATTTTTTCTTTGTATTTAATTTTTGATAGCTTGATTAATATGTGTCTCGGCATGTTTCTCTTTGGGTTTATGGGACTCTCTGTTCTTCCTGGACTTGATTGACTATTTCCTTTCCCATGTTAGGAAAGTTTTCAACTATATCTCTTCAAATATTTTCTCAGACCCTTTCTTTTTCTCTTCTTCTTCTGGGACCCCTATAATTTGAATGTTGGTGTATTTAATGTTGTCCCAGAGGTCTCTGACACTGTCCTCAATTCTTTTCATTCTTTTTTCTTTATTCTGCTTCCTGGCAGTTATTTCCCCCATTTTATCTTCCAGCTCACTTATCCATTCTTCTGCCTCAGTTATTCTGTTATTGATTCCTTCTAGAGTATTTTTAATTTCATTTATTGTATTGTTCATCATTGTTTGTTTTCTCTTTAGTTCTTCTAGATCCTTGTTAAATGTTTCTTGTATTTTCTCCATTCTGTTTCTGAGATTTTGGATCATCTTTATTATCATTACCCTGAATTCTTTTTCAGGTAGGTTGCCTATTTCACCTTCATTTGTTTGATCTTGTAGGTTTTTACCTTGCTCCTTCATCTGTGACATATTTTTTTGTCATTTCATTTTTTTTTTTTTTTGATGGGTGGTGCTCTATTCCTGTCTTACTGGTTGTTTGGCTTGAGATGTCCAGCACTGGAGTTTTCAGGCAGTTAGATAGAGCTGGGTCTTGGTGCTGAGATGAGGACCTCTGGGAGGCCTCACTCCGACTGATATTCCCTGAGGTCTGAGGTTCTCTGTTAGTCCAGCAGTTTGGACTCGGAGCTCCCACCATAGGAACTCGGGCTAGACCTCCAGCCTGGGAACCAAGATCCCGCAAGCTTCGTGGAGTGGTAAAAAAAAAAAAAGGAAGAAAGACAGAAAAAATAGTAGTATAATACCAAAGAGTAAAAAACAAAATAAAATCAGAAAGATAAAAAATATATTAGCAAAAATAAAACTATAATTGAAACAACTGCAATAAGGTAAAATAAAACCACAGCAGAAAAAAGAAAAAAAAAAGGGCAGGGGCAACAAGCCAAAAAGAGAGATAACTAACAAACTATAAAGAATAAAATAAAATTAGAAAAATAAAAGATTTATTGGGAAAAATAAAAATATAAAAGAATCCACAGCAATGAATCAGCAAGGTAAAACAGAACCCCAATCTAAAAGAGGAAAAAAGAAAAAAAAAAAAAGCCTTGGTTATGAGGGCAGAGTTTAGGTGGGGTGGAACTTAGGCAGGGGTGGCGTTTAGGGTGGGGTGGGACCTAGGCAGGTGGGGGGTGACGTTTGAGCATGCGGCAGGGCCTAGGTGGGGCGACGTTCAAACGTGGGGTGGGGCCTCTGCTTAGGACCTGCATATAAGGGGAGAGGCAGCACGTGAAAGGAGGGCCTCTGGAGTGTGGGGTTCCGGAGTTTGGAGGTAGGGCCCTGAGTGAGGGTGTAGGTGCAGGGCTTGGGTTCTGCATGGCAGGAGGGAGGCTCCGAGGGCACAGGATTAGGCCCAGGATCCCAACAGGCTTCCCACTGCCTAAGTGGACAGGGAAAGCACTGCCCCGTTCCCTTCCGTTCCTTTGCACCCCTGTCCCACCGTCTCCCCGTTTCTTTATTTTTAACACAACTTTTATAAATTATAACATTCAGATGAGCAAGATTTTGGCTAAAATTAATTCTATCACATCATTTAGCATCTTGTAGCTTGTATATCATCTCCCATTCAACTGTTTATATGTCTAGGTCATCATGAACCTTTTCAACAGGAATGTATTTTCTGTTCATATACGGCAAGATACCTGTTTTTAGATTTTTCTCCTATAAAGAGTTGATATCTGAATACAAATGTAGGACATACGCTGAACATAATTCTGAGAGAAATGTTTATGTGTAGGTGCACACAGAAGAGGAGAAGAAAACAAAACTTTCAGTAAACTCTCTGGGTATAGTTGGTGAAACTTAGGTAGTATATGAATGAATAGAGCAACAAGAAGTGGAATTATTTGTGAATCACTTCAAATGTAAAGATGAAGTAGAATCCTTTATCTTTCAGAACATGATTTAGCTTTAATTCTGCTAGAAGGTAGCAGAGTGATTTCAATCTTTCTTTAAAAGAGATAAAATGGGAATTTGCGCATTCTGAGTCAAAGTGTCAAGGATAAAAGTTCATTCATTCATTCAACAGACATTTGTGTGATATGCTGGGAATATAAAGGCACAAAGATAAGAGATTTCCCTCAAAGATATTAGAATCTAATAATGAGAGACACATGTGTAAACAGATTAGTGCAATAATGTTCACTAAGTAAATACAATACACTAAAAGAAAGCAGCAAGGGTAGAGATCAACACAGCAAAGAAATGAACTTCTTTCACAGATCACAATATTTTCTAAACTGCATTGTCTTATCTCTGGGTGAGGAGCAAAATGCATGAAATAATGTAATTAGAGTGATATTTTTAAATTTGTAAAAAGAGAAATTTATATATTTATTTTGAAAAAAAGAGAGGATAGCATTTTAAAAGGATGCTTTTATAGATATACTGAAAAGAATATGGCGTTGAGAGTTGGAAAGACCTGGTTTAGATGCTGGCTCTTCCACTTAGTAGATTTATAGATTTACTAAAGATCTTTAGCTTTCCTGAAGCTCACTTTTCTTTTTTGTAAACTAGATATGGCACTTGTCCTGAAGGACAGTTGAGACACAGCACAGGTCAGTGCTTGCCACTTGAATGCATGAATGATATAAATACATGTTAATTCCATTCTCTTTTTATGGACAATTTATCATTCTTTCATTTTAACAGTGAATGAGAATTCTTGTTGCTCCACATACTCACCCATACTTGGGATTATCAGTATTTTTAATTTTAGCTATTCTGGAGGAAATCTAGTAATATTTAACTGTGGTTTTAATTTGCATTTAATTTAATTTAATATGCATTTGCCTGACTACTAAAGAAATTAAAGACATTTTCTTATATTTATTGGCAATTGGGGTATCCTATTGTTGTGAAATGCCTGTTCTGGTCTCTTGCTTATTTTTCATTGGGTTGTTTTATATATTGATTTGTAGATGTTCTTTATATGTATGCTGGATACAAGACTCACATATGTAATATATTCTTCTACCTTGTAACTTGACTACAGGTAATTAAAGGTGTCTTTTGATAAATGGAGGTTCTTAATTTTAACATGGTCTAATTATCAGTCTTTTCCTTTTATTGGTACTTTTCGTGTCCAGTTTAATATAGAGACAACTGATTTATTTCAAAGGTGCATCTCCTTCTAGACTCTGATTTGTGCCATTGATCTTTTTGTCTATTCTCACCCCAATACTACACTATCTTAATTATTACAGACATACAATAAGTATTAATACCTAGTAGAAAAAATCCTCCTACTTTTATCCTCCTATTTGAAGAGTGTCTTGCCTGTACCTGGTCCTCTGAATTTTCATATATATATCTTTAGAATATTTTTAAAGTTCCTTTCTCTCTCTCCTCATATACACACACACATACAAATAGACACACACTTAAGCACACATATAAACCTACTTGGATTTTTATTGGAACAACTTCATTAAACCTAAAGCTCAGTTTCAGGAAAATTAACATTTTTAAATGCTGAGTCTTCCAATATGTGAATGTGGCATCGGGCTGCTTTAATTTGTTTTTTATGTCTCTCAGAAATGTTATGGGAAATGTTTTTTTCCCATAACTCTTTAATATTTATTGCTAGATTTTAAATATTTTTTGATACAATTATAAATTTTTTCAGCTTTATTTCCTACTGCTACTTGTCACAGAACTGTAATTTTTAAAATCTACAGGTAGATATTAGAATTAAATGAGCTTAACAAAGACAACCTTGTTAAACTCATTTAATTCTAATATCTATCTGTAGAATCTTTGGGATTTTACTATATACACAATCATCCCAAATAATAGCAGTTTTATTTGTTTCTTTTAGTTCTTTTTCTTTCCTTTCTACACTGATTAGGACCTCTAGTATAAGGCTGACCAGAAATGGTGATAATTCTCATACTTGTCTTATTCCTGATCTCAGAAGGAAAGCTTTCAATATTTCCATGGTGTCTGCTATTGGTGTTTTGTAGATAACCTCTATTAGATTAAAGAAATTTTCTTCTATTCTTAGTTTGCCAAAAGACATTTTTAATCATAAACAAATGCTGACTTTAATCAACTGCTTTTCTAGTAAGATGATAATATAATTTTTTCCTTTTATTCTTTTAATGTGGTAAATTCTACTGATTAGTTTTCTAATGTTAAACTAACATTGCGTAATTACAACAAACTCAACTTATTTGTGACCTATTATTGTTTGTACATGTTGTTTGGTTAGCTGAAATTAAGAATTTTGATATATATGTTCATGATTGAGGTTGCCCAGAAATTTCTTCTTCATAATTTCCTGTTCATGTTTTGATGTCAAGGTTATGCTGGCCTCATAAATTAAGTTGAAGAGTGTTATCTGTTTTTTTTCTGTTTTCTGAAAAAGCATAAAAGATGTTTATTCATTAAACATTTGCTAGAGTTAAATAGTGAAACTATTTGGACCTATATTGGAAGGTTTTAAATTAGAGATTCAACTTTTTTCAGTTGTTATGAGATATTCATAATTTCTATTTCTTCATGTCTAAATTTCAACAGGCTGTATTTTTTGTATTTTTTTCATCCTACTAAGCTTATATGAAATAGTTAAGACATGAAGCATACATTTATTAGAAATGTAATTATTACCAGAATCTACAGTGCATGAGAGCTGTATTTAAGGGTACTTCTATTTCTTATTAAAAGTTTGCCTTATTAAAATGAACTGCTTTCTGGCATAATTTTCAAAAACAAAGTTGTGTTACTAAAAAGATCAAGAATGTGTTTTATTTCTTTTGAGTTAAAATGAAAAGATGGATGCAGTGGCACACCTAGTGTATTTGACACCTGAAAGGGACCATTTTTAACACCTCTCCCCCTAAAATATTTTCAGTAATAATCATGAAATAAAACAAACAAAAATTATTATGTCCAGAAAAGAAATGCAGTGACCATTTATTAAATTTTACATAAATAATAATGTTAATAAAAAATTAATAAATGCAAAAAAATAAAGTTTTAATACGTTTAAGTACATTGATGTGTTTTTTGGAAAAAGGAGAAAAATATTCATACTTACATTTTGGTCCCCATGGTGATGGTGATGAATAACTCCACTGTGCTTTCTGCTATAAGCCTTCACTTCTGCACATTTGTCAATGGCTTTGTCAAATTGATCTTCACATATTCATGGTCAATAGAATTGGTACGGCCTCACTCATAGTTGATTGAAGGACACTATTTTAATTTCAAATGTTTCTTTCACATGAAGAAATAGATACACAAGTAATTAGAAAAGCTTTAAAATAAAGATAAGTTTATCAGAGTTTCATAAAAATCCCATTTCATAGTAACTTCCAGAAACTGCAATACTGTCCATGTCTTTGTTCTTTGGGGTCAGCTCTAGCAGCTTTCAAATGTTTCTGCAGTTGAAAAATTT
Organism: Balaenoptera ricei; assembly: GCF_028023285.1. Lineage (NCBI taxonomy): Eukaryota > Metazoa > Chordata > Mammalia > Artiodactyla > Balaenopteridae > Balaenoptera > Balaenoptera ricei. The sequence continues at coordinate 44,899,967 of NC_082650.1, forward strand.
CCACTAAAATACCTTCACCAGAAAATTCATCATAAATTTCTGTTATATTCAGTAAAATTCTCCGAGGTGTGTAATGGTTACGAATTATTTGAACTTGCTTAGGCTCAGTTCATATCTCTAACTGCTGTGGTACTATATAATCCTGTGTTTAAACATAGATTCAAACTAAACAATTATAGCACAGTGATTATGAAAATGAAAAAAACAGAACTTGGTTGCTTATTCTTGAAATAAACATGTGTAGCTGAGTCCATGTCCAGAGGAGTTAGGTTTATTTCCATGTAGACTACAATGTTTGTTAAAGTATAGGTAACCAAAGAAATGGTAATTCTCAGCTTACATATATATTATTAAATTTCAGTAATGGCAGCAGTTGTTTAGAACTTAGACCAACAAAAATTTTTTTTTCAGAGAGAAGTAGTATCATTGGCATTGCTTAGAATTGTCAGTGCATAATGATAATAAAAAGCAGGCTGGCTTTTTATTATTATTATTTTATTTTATCCCTTTAAAATTTTCTACACACAAAGCACTCCCTTATTGCCTATACTAGGGGTGGACCACTTACATCATCCCATCTTTGGTACACCACAGGATGGATGAGAAAAATAATGAGGGAAACTGACAAGGAACATTTTTTTCCTTTTAACCAGCAGGCCAAATATGTTTTAGAATTAAGAGATTCCATGTAATTATAAGAGTAATAAAGTGGCTTGTTGTCCTATTTCTGGAAATACTCATAAATATACAAATTATATTTCCTTTTGCTCCTTCATTAGGCTTGTTTAAATCATTACACTGCCTCAATTTCTTATCTGCTATCACTGACAGTGAAGTAATAGAATTAATCTGACGTAATGGGGTGGATAACCAACTAACATACTGAGATTAAAATTTTTGGTAAGGCAAACAAACCTCTGAAGTATTTGAGGTATTTCCTGGCCTTATCTGTCATTTTCAGAATCTTATTAAAAACTGAAGGGAGAAAAAAAAAAAAAAAAAAAACTGAAGGGAGGTAAAATTATTCTGCTCAATATACGCACATCCTCTTGGATCTAGAGAGGAAATATCTGGGAAATTTCATTAAAAACTTGAGAATCATAATGTGAATCTCAATAGGCTGCAGCATATGTTAAGTTGCTGGTTCACAGTTTAAAAAAGAAAAAATAACTTAAGATATGGTAAAATTCCAACATCCTAAGAATGTAGTATTGCATAAATTGTAGGAAACAAAATGAAAAACAGCATCAAATCATTTTGTAGTCAGAGTTTAACCAAAATGACTACACCTTTTCTGTGTTCTATGCTTTACTGACAAATTTTATTCAAAGAACTAAACTACATGTTTCTTCATAGTCACAAAATAAATAGAAGAAATGTCTATTTGGTGCTTCCTGTTTGGTTCTGTTAATGGACTAATGTTCCCTCCTGCTGTAGCAACTGAGGATGTTTGTATTCTTGACCCCTCCCACAGGGAAGCAGGAAAGAATCTGAACTCTGATGACTAGCTGTACTTCTGGCTTTGATATACTGCTCTGGCCTCCGTGAAGGAGGAACAGACTTGAACTTGTACTGAAAGAAGTGAAAATGCAATCAAGAGTCTGACTTTAGCAGTCGTGTCTCTAAGCTTCTTGTGTAAGAACATAATTTCTTAATAACACACATAATGGTTTCAATTATCCTCAAAATTAGGCAGATAAAATATACAATAAGGCATTTTCTAAAAACTATGTAAAATGGCCAATGAGGTATGAAGCATATACCAATAATGGGCCCATTGATAATAAATAGAAATACTTACTGGGAGCATTCTGTAGTCAAGTATTATGAGAATGCTTTAAAGTTCTAAACTCTAAATACCCTGTAATCCCAGTGATTTCTATCCCTTGGACACCAGTTATGGTTCTTCCAGCAAATCATTTGTCCAAGATCCTGATGATAAAATCCATCTTCCTCGGATTCTACCTTTTCTGGAACCCCAACACCATACAAGATCATTCAGGGTCAGTTATAAGCTCTCCAGGTCACATCTGGAAGCTTAAAAGTTTATTCTAACCCTGCCCCTTAACCTAACCCTCCTCTTTCTTACCTGTTTCACCTTGTGATGGAAGAAAGGGAGAAACCCATGAAACACCTATTTTAATTTTCTACTAGGAGATAATCTCCTGAAGTCTTTGATTCACCTCTTTTAGTACCTAAGAGCCAATAGATTACTCTTTGTGATGTGCTGGGTAACTAGGTAACTGAGGAAAACAGAGTCTGTTCTGGAGAAGATGGTAGTATACCAGCTGAAGATACCTTTCCCTGACTTTTCCCTGTTCTTTCCTCTTCTTACTATCTGCAATGTAAACCCCTTTAGAATCCGCCAATCCATTTTCCCTGGAGTGATAAGGCCTACGTAGAAGGCCTGCATATTTGAAGATCATATAAATGACCTCCAACATGAGTCTCAAGGCTACAGTTTAGTAAATGTGAACTGTCATGAAAATCTAACTGCCTGACTGTCATCATTTTGAAGAGTCTACTTAGGGTTATATTTCTATTTGGCCTTTCCCTTTTTCCACTGGAGTGGATTTAGGAAAATATATTTATTTTCTCACCTGTCTAGTAATTTTTCTGCTTCATTTTGCTCTTATACCCTATTTCCCCCATTTAGATTTAGATATATTTTACTTTTCTTTCCATGAAGTCTCCATTCTAATTCATGCCCCATAGCTCAGCAGTAAATTTTAGGGAGCACCCAATATCTTTACATTTGACAAGTGAAGAGAGAATGTAACAGTTTCCTTGGCCAAGCAAGAGAGAGACAGAGTATGACTGTAGTGAGTCAGGATTTGGCCACCTCAGCATCAGCCAAAAGACACCTAGACTGCCATAGCACTAGATGAAAGTACATGGCAGAGAGTGGGACAGAGGGTCAAACAGTGTTATGTTGTCACCATTTAAATATTATCAACAAGATCTAAAGAAGTAAGAAGATCACAATAACTTCCAAAAGATTTCATCACTTTGGCACAAGCAGCTCCTAAGATATTCCAAACATAAAGGTTTTTCTTTCACAGAAAGAGCTGAAGAGAACCCTTACCTCAGATCTTCCTTTCTTCTGTGTAGGCTCTTGCTTCTCAGGCTTCTGCTTTCGTGTCCTCTGAGCTCCTTCAGGATGCGGACTCTCTCCCAGTTACTATTGTGATGGGCCAGGAAAATATCGGAATGCATGCTGTCAGACAACAAATTATAAATGGGTTGGCATTTGACAAGGCAGAACTGTAAAAACAGAGAGTAGTGGTCTTTACTGCAAGGCAGAGGAAAATTACATAACACGCATCAGAGCATCACACTGTGACAAAACAGAAGTCGTATAAACATCTTAACTTGCAGGAGCCCATCTATCTCCCCCAGTTGCAACACAGTGCATTAGGTTTTATCAAAAATGATGAAAGGGGCAAGGAATTTGATGGAGTGTCAGAGACAGTACCCAGAAGAAGTCATGATTAAACTGAGATGTGAAGGTGGAGTAAGATTTAGCTACTCTATGAAAAGGTAGGGACTGCCTATCAAGTGCCAAGGCCGCTGAACGGGAGAGAAGGACATTTCCAAGAAGCTAGGAGTTTACCAACATGTCTGGAGTGAAGAAGGTGAAGGGGAAAGAATCGAAAGAGGTTGAGAAGGTAAGTGAATCAGGCAGAGCCTTACAGGCCATGTTCAAGGTACTGCATATGCTCTAAGGGCCACAAGAAGGCATTGTAGGATTTTAAGTAAGACCAAGATATGATCAGATTTACATTTCACATTCCCCATTTTCCCTCTCCGTTTTCTGTCACCGGCTTTTACCCTAATAAATTTCTTGTACATTTAATCCTGAATTGGCATCCACTTTTTGTATAATTTATACTAACGTAAACTAACAGAATTTTTAGAAGTAAATGAGTTAAGATATCTGCACAGTACTTTTTTTCTTAAGAAGCTCAATCAATTTCACAGGCACTTTTAAACACATTTGTTACTGTAATTAGTTTCAGGAAGTCATCTACAGCACAATCAAATACCAGTCTTCCTGGGCTGGATGTTATTTCAGGTCATTCAGCGCTATATTCTATTGCACTGTTGTGGTAAAGATTATCTGACAAATTGAAGGGATAATGCTTCACCAAAAAGTACTTTTCAAAAATTCTGTTTATCTAGTAGAGCGTGGATCATTAATTGAAAGCTGTGTGTAAAAAACAATTTCTTAAGTCCAGCCCCGGGGGAGGGTTGCTGTCCATTTATTGTTAGACACAGATATCTGAAATGGAAGTATAATCTTGAAAATTATTAATTACTATTTTGATAAAAACAATGATAAATTGAGTCATTTGTTGAGACGTGGATGGATCTAGAGACTGTCATACAGAGTGAAGTAAGTCAGAAAGAGAAAAACAAATATCGTATATTAATGCATGTATGCGGAACCTAGAAAAATGGTACAGATGAGCCAGTTTGCAGGGCAGAAGTTGAGACACAGATGTAGAGAATGGACATATGGACACCAAGGGGGGAAAACTGCGGTGAGGTGGGGATGGTGGTGTGCTGAATTGGGCGATTGGGATTGACATGTATACACTGATGTGTATAAAACTGATGCCTAATAAGAACCTGCAGTATAAAAAAACAAACAAAACAACTAATACTAAACTTTCATTGGGTTATTTGTATGGAAATATGTTAATATAAATGTTTCAGACATTACATGAAATTTCTAAAAATCTTATATTTGTATTTGTATGGAAATATGTATGGAAATATGTTAATATAAATGTTTCAGACATTACATGAAATTTCTAAAAATCTTATATTTGTATTTGTATGGAAATATGTATGGAAATATGTTAATATAAATGTTTCAGACATTACATGAAATTTCTAAAAATCTTATATTTGTATTTGTATGGAAATATGTATGGAAATATGTTAATATAAATGTTTCAGACATTACATGAAATTTCTAAAAATCTTATATGTTCTGGTATAATGTTATAAGTAATAATCCTAGTTATTACTTTAAAATGTATATCTCAGAAATAACTAATTTTCTTGTCAACTGCATTATTATGAACTTTCATCAAATCTTTAACCGTGGTCATTTTTAAGTCTTTTGTCATTTACAGACAGTTCTGGGTGTACTCTGATGATTTTGCAAATATGTTCCTATAAAAGGGTTTCATCTTCAAGAAATTCATGTAAAAGACTCTGACAAGTACAGGTTTCTGGTAACTGACTGTACTGCTGAACTGAATGAATAAGCATTTTCAGAACGCTAATGAAAAACTGATGAACTCATAAAAGTGCTAACAAAAGATCAAGATGAAAAAAAAAAAATTAATTACATGGGACTGAGTGAACTGATGAGGATGAGTATAATTTTTGTGACTTTCTGTCTGAATTAAAAAAAAAAAAAAATTCCACAAGGACTCAGAGGCAAAGAATATACAAATCAATTTTCACTGCAAAGTAAAGGAGCTGTTACAGTGGAGGATTACTGGACTGAATGTCAATATTATGACATAGTATGAGTGTGTTTCATGTTTGGTAATTGCAATCATTGTTGCTTTTGTTGTGGTCATCCATGTACAATGCTTGGTGTCAGTCTATTTATCTCTTGTAAAAATAAAATACAGTGTGTGTGTGTGAAAAAAAAAAAAAAAACAATGATAACATTTTCTATCAGAACTTTCCTTATCACTGTTACTTTTCTTACTGGGATATTAGAGTAGTAATTTCATTCCTTTGCTGGTGCAAGATAATTGAATTCCTTGTAGACAAGACATAGTATATTCTATATAATAGGGTATTTAGGCAGATGGTTAAATCACTAATGGTTACACCACTGATTTTAAATCACATAGATCATTATTAGTTAATGATCAGCCTATAGAAAGTCTCTAGTTATGAGTCACAGGCTAATCTGATGTAACATTTAGGACCAGTTGGGAAGTCTTTGTACAAAGATCCATGATCTCAACCATGAACCCAACCATGAGCCAGATAATGAACCTAACTCAGAAGCAGGCTTTGGTCCTACTGTCTTCCATTTGACCTTCTGTTTTCCAGACTCAGTCTGAACTACTTTCAGAATAAATTTCAAAGATTTATAAAATTAAGAGATTTATTGATATAAACTTTAAGCATTGATTCTCAACTTTAGATGTAATTCAGTGCACTTGAAATTTTAAGACAGAATGTAGTGACTCCAGACCCACTAAAGGAGAATCAGAGTGTTTAATGGGGGATAGTGGCATCAGTATTTTTTAAAGCACCAGATATAATTCTGATGTGAAACCAGCATTATGAGACATGGCTTTGGAAGCTATCAGTTACCTAATTTTATTCAGTATAACATAGTGCTTTAGAGTATGGGTTCTGGAGCTAAACAGCCTGGGATCAATTCCTCAGTCCCTTTTACTAGCTTCATGAGCATCAGTAAATTACTTAATGTCTCTGTACCTCATTTATTCAATATCCAGTGTATATTTGTTGAGTGCCAGGCTCTGTTCTAGAGGTACCAATGAACAAAACAGATGGAATCCCTGCCCTGTGACGTTTACATTCTAGAGCAAGGACACTTTGGCGGGGGAGGGGGATTGAGAGAGTATGTGAAGATTAAACAGATCTTATACGTAAGGTGCTTGGAACCGTGCCAGGCACAAAATGTTCAACAAATGCTATCTGCCATTTCCTTATTTTACGAATGAGGAAACTGATATCCAGAGAGGGGGAGGAATCTGCCCAAGTAACTAAGAGAGGAGAAGAGAGGAGGCAAATCAGGCTCCAGGCTACCCTCACCTCACCTCCCTCAGCTCACTCCTAGAAGAATTTCAGTCTGGGGCTGCAAGACAGATGCTAAAACAATGGGGCCAGAACCTGCCTCTTGACACAGATTCCTGTACCTGAATGGAGCTCTTGCTGGTGCCATATATCAGAAGCAAATATTGCTAAATGCAACTTTTATTTGGCATCCCTGAGGACATGGAAGATAAAGGGCTAAAAGAACTCATCTTGTTTGTAGCACCAGTCAATTCTTTAAGAATCCTTATAACAGTCACTGAGGGGCTATCTACTGTTCTCCATTTATATTATGAATCGGTGAAGAATGACTAAGGAAAAATGTAAAAGGAAACTACAAAATGTATTTTTGATAGCATTTAATATAAAATAATAATTATTAAAATCTCCCTCAAATAAAATGGTAATATCTTGTGAATAAAGCAAATCTGATAATTTCCCCTAATATATTTAAGCCAGAGCACTAGTTTAAAGCATTTAAGAGTCAGATGGAACTTAAGAAGCTTACAGGAGACCAGAAGTCAGGAAAGCAATAATTGAAGATGAGAAAATGTATTATTGGAATAACTTATCTGAGCCAAACTCTTATGAGATGTCCAAACATTTCTTCTAACCCTTTATTAGAATGACTAATATTTGTTTGCATTACAAGATACCTATAAAGATTAAAATCCATATGATGTGACTAAGCTCAAACTTGTTCCCATGACCCTCAAGTCTTAAAAAAAAAAAACTGAATTCAAATTTAATTAAGAATTAAATTTGAAGTTGAGTAAAGTAAGGAGGGGCAATCAATTTAAACATGTTGCAATTCATACTAGAATCTATTTGAAAAACCTCATTTGTTCTGTTAGAGTCCTGTCTTATGATAACACAGCAACATTTTCTTTTATCCTTATTATGAAAGCACATGAACTGGAAAAGAAAAAGACAAAATAGTAAATCTTGTTTTAGTATAAGAGATTACATTGACAGAAAAAAAATGGGGAAAAGGAAATCATCAAGGCAGTGGCTGAGAGCCTTGAAAACAAAGATAAATAAAGCGAAACTTGATGTAAACCGTGAGAAAATTGCCCTGTACCTAGGAGGGTTTACGTATATGTATCATTAATTTCTCTATGAATTTTCTCTCTAATTCAGGATATGAGTTAGCAAAATTATTGGGATAGTGAGCTCTAAATCTGTTATTATAGTCAAGAGAGTAGGTATAATAAATGACCAGATGACAGGCATGTTCATGAACTTAAAGCCAAAAAGTTAGAGTCTGTGCTTTTTAAGAAAGCAATAACTAAATCATTTGATCGACCATACACAGAAATTAATGCTTCAACTAAGAGAAAAGGAAAAGGAAGCCTACTGAAGCTTGAGCTTTTAAACTAGAAAATGAAAACAGAAGGTCTATGTCTGAATCTGCTGGTTATTCACTCTTTGTGGCTTGAATTACTCCAACTCTGCTTGCAATTAATTTCCAAAGGATTTATGTGCAAAGAGCAGTTAAAGACGTCACACATTTAAGGGTGTTATGTAAGCAATCATTATTACTAACCAACAAAAAGATATAGGGAGAGCTCTAATCAAATTCACCAAGTGCTGCATAAACCCATTCAGAAAGCAGTGGGATGGTTTACTATGGTTTGGCTTCATTTAAAAATTGGGTTGTAAAAGTACAAACTATATATTATTTTTCCAGGGCTGCCATACAAAGTACCATAAACTGGGTGGCTTAATGCAATAAAAATGTATTGTCTCACTATTCTGGAGGCTAGAAGTTCAAAACCAAAGTGTTGGCAGGACTATGCTCCCTCCAAGCCTCCAGGGAGGATCCATTCTTGCCTCTTCCAGCTTCTGGTAGCCCCAGATGTTCCTTGGCAGATAACTCCAGTCTCTGCTTCTGTCTTCACGGGGCTGTCTCTTTATAAGGACACTAGTCATACTGGCTTAGGGGCCTACCTTACCTCAGTATGACCTCATCTTAACTAATTACATCTGCAACATTCCACCTCCTAATAAAGTCACATTTGGAGGTACTAGGGGTTAGGACATCAACATATTTTTTTTTAACACAATTCAATCCATAATAATCTGTAACTGCTGTTTGGCATACATTATCTGTCTACAGAAAAGAAAAAAATAAGGTTAATGTATATAAACCAGAAAAACATAAGAGAGTAAGTTTCTCCATTACTGGCTTTAAAGATTTATAGATTGATGTTCCAGTTCCTATTTCCAGAGTAAACCATATTACAGATGGCAATAGGTTTCTCCTCTCAGAGTCTCCCTCCTATACCTGGATTACCCCCGGCCCCCCACCAACCACTCCTTAGTCCTTCAATGCTTTCCTGAAATGCTCCTTCCTCTTCACCATCAGATCCTTTCTGTCCTTTAAGGACCAGCTATGTCATCCTTCAGGAAGGCTGCTCTGACCAGTGACTGTGCCCATAGTGACTTACGTTCCTCCAAACCCTTACAGTGTTTATGCCCGAATTATTGAACTGGTTACCATCTTACTGATATTTTTCAAAATGTATTTATGTAGTTAAAACAAAAAAGTAATACATTACATACTCCAAAGCTGAAAAAGTAAAAAAAAAAAAAGTCCTCTCATCCCTGAACCCCACATTCCCTGGACCTCCACACATCACCTAGCTCTCAGCTCAGTCATCTCTTCTGCAAAATCAAAACTTGGACTAGATGATCTCTAAGGTCCTTTTCAGACTGAAAGCACGAAGGTCCTAACACAGAAGATTTTAAGAATGAGGGGTAGCACATTGTGGTGGTTGATATACTCTAGAATCAAACAGAAACTGACTTAGAAACTCAGTTCTACCTCTTTCTATCTCATTTCTTGTTTCTAACTTACACCAGCCACTGTTCTAGGCCCTGACAATGCAGCAGCAAATAAGACTGTCAAGGTCCCTGCCCTCATGGTGATTATGTTCCTGTAGGAGAGACAAACAATTTAAAAAAATACATAAATGTATGAGTAAATAATATGATTTTGGTTGATGATAATTACCACGCGGAAAAGTAAAGCAAGGCAAGAGATTAATGAATAAGGGGGTGTAAAAGATATTTTAAATAGTTTGTTGGGGTACATTCTCTGGGAAGTGCTATTTGACAGAGAGTGAAAAGGTCTGGAGAAGTGCATTTCAGAGAGAAGCAGCAGCATGAGTAAAGGCCCAGAGACAGGAAGGCAGATGGTCAGAGCACAGGTCTGCTACTTACTCTTTTCATTTTATTTTAGAGATAGGTCTTTTATACAGGTGGCTTTTTTTTTTCTATTGTATGCATGTTCCATGATTTTTTTAATAGTCCTCTATTTTTTTTTTTTAAATAATTAATTAATTAATTTATTTATTTATTTTTGGCTGTGTTGGGTCCCCGTTCCTGCGCGAGGGCTTTCTCTAGTTGTGGCAAGCGGGGGCCACTCCTCATCGCAGCGCGCGGGCCTCTCACTGCCGCGGCCTCTCCTGTTGCGGAGCACAGGCTCCAGACGCGCAGGCTCAGCAGCCGTGGCTCACGGGCCTAGTTGCTCCGCGGCACGTGGGATCCCCCCAGACCAGGGCTCGAACCCGTGTCCCCTGCATTGGCAGGCGGATTCTCAACCACTGCGCCACCAGGGAAGCCCCAATAGTCCTCTATTGATAGGCATTTGGGTTGTTGCCAATCTTTTGTTGTTACAAGCAAAAAATTACAAACATGAAATTGTCAGCACAGCCTGCTGGAATGGAACAGACTGAGCTGGAAACAAAGCTCTGTCTTTCTCTCTCTTCTTGTCTCTCTCTTTATTTTGACTGTATTTCACTGACTGCTTTAGGTACTAGGAATATAGCAGTGAGCTAGATGTCCAGGTCCCTGCCTCAGGATACTTATATTCTGATGGGAGAGAGAGACATTATGAAAATGAACATAAATGTAAAAAAGATACGGTTTTGGATTGTGACACATGATGCAAAGAAAATAAAGCAGGACAAGGGAAGAGTAAATGGCAAGGCTGTGGGTTCTGTTCCAGATATATTGGTCAGGACAGGCTTTGAGAAGGTGGTATTTGAGTAAGACATGAATAATGTGAAGGGCCAGACATTCAAAAGTCTAGGAAGAGCATTCCAGACAGAAGGAGCAGCACATGTAAAGACCTGAGGCAGGAAAGGGCTTGGCACACTGGAGGAACAGCCAGAAGACACAGTGGTTGGGAGCACACCCAGCCAGATGGAAGGAAACGAGCTGAGGCTGGAGGCACAGGCAGGGTGGGGCACAAAGGCCCTGTGGCCATAGGGGACATCTGGACTTGTTCTAAGTGTAACGGGAAGCCATGGGGAGAGCCATTGTAAAAAAGAATTACACGTTCTGATTCATGTTTTGGAAAGCTCACTCTGGCTGTGTGTGGAAAGGAAACTATGAGGGGGATGAGTAGAACCAGGATACGAGTCTTGCTGAAGTCCAGGCAAGAGTTGATGGTGGTGTATCTTTACCTATCTATCTATCTATCTATCTATCTATCTATCTTATCTTAGAGTGGGTTTGATAAATATGGTGAGAAGTGTGCACATTTAGGGAAAAAAAAAGCTGTTGGTAGACTGAATGCCAGTAATAAAAAAAAAGAGGGAAATAAAGGATGACTCCCAGGTTTTTTGTTGTGAACAACTGGGTGAATGGACTGAGATCAGGAAAGCTGGGGTAGCAGCACAGCTGCAGGGCATGGGTGGGAATACCAAGAAGAATATAGTTTAGAGTTAGAGACCTATTAGGCATCCAGATGAAGATTTTGGGGAATGGCTGGATATAAGAAGAGGACCTCGACAGTGACTGAAAAAAAAAAAAAAAGAATTCTTCAGCCTACAGGTGATTTATCAGTGTACTCAAAGCCATTTGAGTAGATGAAGCAACCTAGGTAGGAAGCATGTACAGAGAAGAGAAGAGGGCAAAGGCCAAGTCTAGAACCCTTCCGTATTTAGAAGCAAGGAAGAAAAGAAGGACTAAACAAAAAAAGACGAGAAATAGCTGCCTATAAAATAAGGGCAACAACTGGAGAATGTAGTATCCTGAAGCCACCTACAAGTTATAGAACCCAGACTTTGAGCCTTGGCTTCCTCATCTGTAAAACAGTACTTACCTATAAGAATTTGTGGGGACTGAATGCAATTATATATGTAAAGTGCCTACCAGGAAACCTAGCCATAATAAATATTCAGTAGACTCTAATAGTTGGCAAAATTTAGAATGTTGTTTATATGCATTACTATTGGGCTATATTCATATTGGAGTTAAGAAAAGCAAAGGTGAATGTGTTCATATATTAATGTTATCTGAAGTCACAAAGTGGCAATAGTAGGATTCGCACAAAATAACAGATAATCTATAGGTAATTGACCTTCATTTTAGAGTGTTGTGTGTGTATTCAAATGACATATCTAATGACTAAGTATATAAAAAAGTTATTTTCTAGACCATCTTAGAAGAAAGAAAGCTTCCTAAATAGAGATTTATGTGTGTGAAGGTTGGGGAGGAGCGAATAAAATGAGTATTTATTGAGTGCTTACTATGTGTCATGCACTACAACAGATGATTCAGGTTTACTTACTTAGACATAAAACTTCATAAAACATTATGTGATATTATTAATATGTTCAATTTACTAATGGGCGTTTTAAACAAAATTAAAAATTTGGGTAAAAGCAATAATCAATCAGAGATTTTAACTACCTATCAGTTTCTTATTTTGTTCTCTTGAATTAAAATTATTAATCATAAAAGCTACTGTTTATTGATTATCTACTATGCTCAAGGCACTGGCGCTCATAATTTACATGTATTTTTTCATTTTCAAAACAGCCCCCCAGAAGAATAGGTATTATTATCACCATTTTATAGAAGATATACTTGAGACCCAATGGATTTATGTAAGTTGTTTAAAAAATATAGCTAATACATCACAAAATAAAAGACTGTGGACTCTGGTCTTTCTCATTAAAAAGCCCTCGTTCTATCCACTACACCAGACTATCACCATAATATTTTGACATTTATTCTTCATGTTTAACCTTCCTAATATTTTCATCTATATTTTTAAACAAATATTTTCTGTTTAAACAGTTCATTTCAAAATATATTAGAATAAGGAAGGACACATCCATTTCTATGTTACTTAACACATTTACCAGATTTACAAATCCTTTATAAGAGTTAAGCCAAGATTCAAAACAAAACAAAACAAGCAAACAAAACTCTAGAATTTCTGAGCCTAATGCTTACCAGGGAACAACTTGCTTCTAATGCTGTCAATGTACAATAGGGGGGCAGGCAGTGTCAGCAGATAAATAGTGTGTGAGGCAGCCAGGTTGTACGACAGCCAGTAAAGGAAGTGAACCTACTCTGTTGTGGACTGAATGTTTGTGTCTCCCCTAAAATTCACATATTGAAGCCCTAACTCCCAAGGTGATGGTATTAGGAGTTGGGGCCTTTTAGATGGAGATGAGGTCTCGAGGGTGGTGTATTCATGGTGGGTTAGTACCTGTATAAAAGAAAGGAAGAGAGAGGGAGTTCTGGCTCTCTCCATGCACACACATCAAAGAGAGGCCATGTGAGCACACGGGAGAGAGTGACGGTCTACAAGCCAGGAAGAAGGCCTTTACCAAGAATTGAATCTTCTGGCACCTTGATCTTGGACTTCTTAGCCTGAAGAACTGTGATAGGTAAATATCTGTTATTAAAAACCACCCAGTCTATGGTATTTTGTTACAGCAGCCCAGACTAAGACCTACTCCATAACACAGTTGACATAGAGCTGTAGTAATATGTGATTGAGGACATTCAAAATTAGTCCAGCTGGTCTTCCAAAGAACACAGAAATGGATTGATGGATTTTACAATTGCTATAGATCTCACTGAATATTTATGGCCATGTACAGAATGAAATGAAAACAAAGAAATCAAGCAAAAGTGATCTCTGAGTTGATAGGAATTACTACCAAATAACTCAGAATTAAGGAAAACATTAATCTTTTTTCTTAATTAATTAACTAATTTTTGGCTGTGTTGGGTCTTCGTTGCTGCGCATGGGCTTTCTCTGGTTGTGCGAGTGGGGGCTGCTCTTCACTGTGGTGCGTGGGCTTCTCATTGTGGTGGCTTCTCTTGTTGCAGAGCGTGGGCTCTAGGCACGTGGGCTTCAGTAGTTCTGGCATGCGGGCTCAGTAGTTGTGGCGCATGGGCTTAGTTGCTCTGCAGCATGTGGGATCTTCCCAGACCAGGGCTCGAACCCATGTCCCCTGCATTGTCAGGCGGATTCTTAACCACTGCGCCACCAGGGAAGCCCAAATATATTAATCTTTACAAGATTTTCCAATACTTCCTCCTAATTATGCTTGAACTTGACTAACTAGTTCATATTTATACAACCTGTCTCCAGCTTTCGAATGGGGAATGATCTTGTGCACACTTCCTCTGTTACACAGCATGGGCTGCAGAGTTTTGTTCTGTTTTGAGTAAAATATCTACTGAAATGTCTGTGAGTGAGGGGCTGGGGAGGGGACTATATAGGAAAAAGTTTTTTAATTAAAAATGAGCTGGAGTAAAGGTAACAAATAGAGATGAATATTCCTACCCTTGTTTAACTCTGTACTACCTAATGAAAAAGAATTATTCATAATTTATTAATAACATTACTTCATTAAAAAAAAAACTTTCTTCATTAGTGTAAGCATGCTTTATCTAGTTCATGTCCATATAAAGTATATGAAGGAAAGTTTATTTCTTTTCAGAATAACAGTTTTCAATTAAAATATTCTTTACTAAAAATTCTCAAGACCATTGAAATCTATAACTCATGATATAGGAACAGGCAGGCAGGGCTATATGCAATGCCTTTGCTTCATTAGAAACTGTGTCTCTCTTCGTCGAATGCTAAAATCAACTTGTCACAAATTCAAATGAAGTGGCAATGAATCCACACTCAAACAGTAGAGTTAATGAGTAATTGAAGTGGTCAGGTTTAGATTCTGCTTCATTCATTCAGCCAGCCTGGACTCCAGGGGGTCAGGCACTGTGTTGGAGACAGAAAGATAAGGCACACAGCTGCTGCCCTCAGGATTCACTTCCGGTGGGAGAGAAAGATCCATCAGCAACTTAATATAAGACAGTCCTAACTGCTATAGTTTACCTCTATGCAAAGTACTACGTATACACATAGTAGTATACACATATGGGCTGCCATAACGGACGGCATAGCTTAACAAACAGAGATGTATTTCTCACAATTCTGGAGCCCGAGAAGGCCAAGATCAAGGTGCCAGAAGACTGGCCTGCAGAAGGCCACTGTCTCACTGTGTCCTCACATGGTGGAGAGAGAGACAAGTTCTCTGGTGTCTCTTTTTATAAGGGCACTAATCCCATCATAAAGGTCCCATCTGGGCTTCCCTGGTGGCGCAGTGGTTGAGAATCTGCCTGCCAATGCAGGGGACAGGGGTTCGAGCCCTGGTCTGGGAAGATCCCACATGCTGCGGAGCAACTGGGCCCGTGAGCCACAACTACTGAGCCTGCGCGTCTGGAGCCTGTGCTCCGCAACAAGAGAGGCCGCAATAGTGAGAGGCCCGTGCACCGCGATGAAGAGTGGCCCCCGCTTGCCACAACTAGAGAAAGCCCTCGCACAGAAACGAAGACCCAACACAGCCATAAATAAAATAAATTAATTAAATAAAAAATAAATTAAGAAAAAAATAAAGGTCCCATCCTCATGACCTTATCTTACCCCTTTTCCCTCCAAAGTCCCCATCTTCAAATACTATCACTTTGGGGGTTACAGCTTAACATATGAATTTTAGGGAACACAAACATTCAGTCCATAATAGGAGGGATGTGTTAACTCTGCCTAGGGTTATAGAGGAGGATACTGCAGAATTGACTCCTGAGCTTGGTCTCAGAGCAAGCATAGGAAGTCACTAGTGAAGAAACAGTGAAGGCACATCTTGTAGAAGAATAGCAGGAAAAAAACCACAGAAGGAAGAATGACAGGTGATCATTTCATCATGGACAGAATGAGTACCTGTAGGGAAAGGAAACAGTGAGGTAGAAAAGTAATTTGAGACCAGATTATAGGAAGTCCTGAGCATGATGCTGAGGAGCTTAAAATTTCTTTACATGGGCAGCGGGAAGCTGATGAAATTGTGTGTGTGTGTGTATGTGTGTGTTATCAATAAAGTTTGGTATTTGGATAAAAGTAATACACGTTTAATATTTAAAAATTTAATTTTTATAAGTTTTTATGATGAAATAATATCAAACTTAGAGAAAGCAAGAATAGTACAAAGAACTGTATACTCTTTACCCAGATTTACCAATTATTACTATTTACCACATTTGCTTTACTTTTCTTTTCTTTCTCTGTATAACATATATATTATTTATATAGACATAGAGAAATAGACATATAGATATGCATGTGTATGTATACACACATACACATTTATATATACTCACATGTATATATACACATTTTTTTTCTGAACTAATTGAGAGTAGTTAATCCTTTTACCCCTTAATAGTTCAATGTGTATTTTCCAAGAATAAAGGCATTCTCTTTTATTACCGAATTACAATCTTCAAATTCAGGAAATTTTAATCCATGTAATTCCAATTTTGTCAATTGTCCTAATAATGACCTTTATAATATGACAAATTTTATCTTGTAGAACCAAATCCAGGACCATGAATTGTGTTTCATTTTCTTGTCTCTTTCATGTCCATTAATCAGCAAGTTCTTCAGCCTTTATTTTTCATGACATTGACATTTTTAAACAGTATGTTAAAAATACTTTATTACTGAAAAATCATTAAGGTCAATGAGAAAGAGGTGAATGGGTAAGAGACAGCATAACGTAAGGGGCAGAGAGGAGACCTGGGAGACAAAAACAGCTTGAGGTGATGAAGCCTTAGTGGGATGGGAGAGAAGGGGGCCCACATGGGAAATTCAACAGCATTTAGTGCCCATTATGTGTGAAAAGTAAAGAAATGAAAGTTTGATTTTAGCTTGGGCCATTCAATGGATGGTGATAAGGATTATAAGTAACAGATTTTGTCCTTTGTTTGATTCTAGGTTGAAGGAGGATAACCAGTGTTGCTTTTGAGTGCTAAGTAGATCTATGTATTATGCAGTTGGAAATAAGACACGGAGCTCAGGTGAGATGTCTAGGATAGAGAAGGATTACCTAAAGAAGAATAAACCTAAATAGTCTATCTTCTGCTTAGCTTTCCATCTCCCAACTGAGCCCTGTGCACAGCAGATACTTAGTACGGATTGTAGACTGACAACCGTCTCATGGTAGCTTAAGGGAAGGGGAAGGGGTGGCCAAGTTTTCTTCCAGGCAGATGAGGGCTGGGAGGACTCTGGGGATTTCCCTGCAGAAATGGGGAAGCCCTGAGCAGATCAGGGCGGCTCCTCCCCTGTTGCTGAGAATCAAACAGGAATTAACAGGGTGCCAGAGGAACAACGCTTTGTACCAGGTTCACGATTCCCCATCCAGAATTTCCAAATCCAAAAAACTTTGAAAATATTTTTGTATCTCACTTGGCAGCAAAACTTGACCTGAAGTGATCCTGAGGCTCTTGATAGTGTTTATTTATCCCACTCACTGTGAATATTCATACATTTCCCCGCATGCCTCTTAACGTATTTGATAATTAACAAGTGCTGCCTCAGAACTCACTGTGGGTAGTACTCAGTTCATGGTATATTTGCCCTATCTACCTCCTTTCTAAAAACTGAAAAACTCTGAATATGAAACTCATGGGACTGTAAAGGTTTCAGATGAGGAAATGTGGAAGCGTATTTAAAAAGTAGGGGTAAATACTTTGCAACCTAGACTGACACCTTTAAATGAACATTCCACCCATGAATATGTGAGTGAAGCTCACAGAAGACTCCCCAGGCTTTGGCACCTTACATCTGGAACTACTGAGAGGACCTTGGTTTCCCCTGTTTTGACTCACTTCTCCTCACTTCAGCATCTTTGGCTCTTTGCTTGATTTTATCCCTCAGCAGCCATTACAGGCCTGGCTCACCATTTAATCCAAAGCCCTCACTCTTCTTCAGGATATGGTTTTGGCTGTTTGATCTCTGGCCCTCCTGAATTGTAACTGCCTCTAAAAAAGGGGGCTTAGATTTCCCTGGTGGTGCAGTGGTTAAGAATCCACCTGCCAATGCAGGGGACAGGGGTTCAATCCCTGGTCCAGGAAGATCCCACATGCCGCGGAGCAACTAAGCTCGTGCGCCACAACTACTGAGCTTGCGCTCTAGATCCCGCAAGCCACAACTACTGTGCCACAACTACTGAAGCCTGTGCGCCTAGAGCCCGTGCTCTGCAACAAGAGAAGCCACCGCAATGAGAAGCCCGTGCACTGCAACGAAGAGTAGCCCCCGCTCGACGCAGCTAAAGAAAGCCCGCGCACAGCAATGAAGACCCAATGCAGCCAAAAATAAATAAATAAAATAAATTAATTTATTAAAAAAAAAAGGGGGCTTATCAGCCCCTCTCTGCATCAGCCCTCCTCCACCCTCACTGTTCTATGCCTTACAGGACCCATCACGTACACCTGTCTCCTACTGTCCTGTCCCTCACATTGGGGGGTTGGGAGGGAGTGTGCAAAAAGGAATCAGACCATCCAGCTGGTCATTTGTTGGCTCATCGTTTATTCATTCATTCAAGAAATATATACTGAATGTCTACAATATGCCAGATGCTGTGCTAGGCTCTTAAAGTTTGGCAATTAACAGACATATTTGGTGTCATCATTGCATTTACAATCTACCAAGGGAAACATATTAAATAAATAATTAACTACAATTGTAAGTGCTACAAATGGGGATGCAGAGTGCAGTGAGAGTGTATAAGGAGGGGGAGGGGCCCGACTTGGTGCAGAGGCTCAAGGAAGTCTTCCCTTCCTCACAAGAGGAAGACTTGTGAGTTGAGATGAGAGGGTAAGTAGGAAGTAGCTGGGTGAAAAGGGTGAGGAAGGCAGGGAGGATGGGGTAGAGAGAATTCCAGGCAAAGCAAACTGCATAAAAAGGACCCAAGGCAGGAAGGAACTTTGCTTAAATGTGGAAGTGAAAGCCTTCACTGTAGCTAGAAGGGAGAGAGAGGGCCTGCGGTGAGGTCTTTATCCTAAGAGATAATCAGCCACTGGGGAGGTGGGGAGGTGTGGAGGCGGGGGGGGGGGGGGGGGGGGGTTGGTTAACTAAGGATGTGAACTAATCAGCTACTACTTATCAGGTCTCTCTGGTTGTGAAGTGGAGAAGAGATTGGAAAATCAAGGGTGAATGTATGAAGAACAGAATAATACAGTTCTTCCCTCTTGGGACACATAGACATTTAATAGAATAGGTAACACAGAAACATATTGAACGAGCATGACCCTGAGCAGGACTTGACCTCCCTGCTCCTGAAACGGTGGGTTACACAGTCTAGCTCCACATGGGTAAGGCCAGGGATTTCAGGAAGGCCTGGCCATCTCCAGGGAAGAAGAAGAACAAGACTCCCTCTCCAGGTGGGTCCTCAGGACTGCCTTTGACCTCCAAGGGAGAAGCCTGCCCCAGAACAGTTTGTCTGCTCTCTCTCTCTTTATGCTGGCACTTACAGCCACTCCAAAACCTTTCAGCCTGACCACTTCAGTAATCCAACTACCATTCTACAACCAAAGAATGCTCTATCTCTTAGGACCTTGCTCCATATTTTGTATTTGCGCAGTATCTGAATAAAAATCATACTTGGGATGATTTCACCTTTAAGTTTGCTGCCCATAATCACTCATCATTTAACCCAAGAAAAGATGGCCATGAAGTCTGCATTAAGAATCATAATCATATGTTATCATATATAAACTATTTCACTCAAATAGAGCAGGATTTACTCTGGCTTACTTCCATATTCCAAGACTTTAATGCTGCCTGTTGGCAATAGGAACACTGCTGGAATTCATTCTTGAACAGAACTTTTTCTGAACTGGAACTCTACACTAAAAACCAGTGAAGAAAACTTGTTACCATTCATTGATTTTGGACTTAAATTCAAAGGGTGGGAGGAATGGGGTAAGGACAATAGTTCTTTGACACTAGCAAGTTAGTAGAAGGCCAAAAGCCTCATTTTTAGACTTGATAGCCTGAGGCAGAAGAGTCAGGAAAACATTTTTGCGAAGTAGATCTTCAGCAGGAAGGGAAAGATAAGATAAATATACGTAATGAAGCATATTAAGCAATTGCAAATGTTGTACCTGGACCCTCTGAATTCTAAAAATTCCCAGCTCTTCACTCATGTGGAATTTGATCAAAGAGTGATAAAATTATATATTCAGAAGTTAAAGGAACTTGCACATTTGAAGTCGGACTTTTTTGCTTTCATTTTTGCATTTGTATGAAAATAATATTCAAATATGGCATGAAATGAGTACTGTACTATTAAGGAATATTCAGTATTCCCCAAATAGTAACAGCCACTTAAAATATACTACTTGAAACTTGCTATTCAAACATGACTCTATTACTTTCACTTGCTCTCTAATTGTGACTTGAGGTCCCAAAGGACTACAGCAACCTCTGTAGTAGTTTAGTCTGAATAAAATGTCTTTCTGGAAGATGTGAAGGTGTGTCTACACTTTCTTAATACTGTACACATCTTCCTAAGAAAAATTTACACTTTTTTTCTGGGCTAAGATTTATGAATAACTGCCAAATTAAAAATAAATGGTTTGAACAAAAGCAAATTATTAGCAGACCAGCAGTTTATTAAAATTCCACAACTCGATTTCCATCTAACGTTCCACATTATGCCTGCCCACAGCCAACCACTGCCAAAACACTAGCAATCTCAGAAAACAGCAAAATGTGCTAACTTTCTTTTAGACCATGTTAATTTTATTTTCTCAACTTCAATATTCACAGTATACTATGGAATTTATTTCGACATTAATAACTATTAAAGATATCCACTGAAGGATTATCTTGGACCTCTTAGGTGAGAAAAAAAAGAGCTGTGAATGGTTTTGTTCAAATTTTGGAGATTTTATTCGGTACAAGTTGAATGAGAGGAACCTCCCTCATCTCTCTGTCTCTGTCTCATCTCTGTCTTTATCTCTACCCCTATCCCTACACTTAATCTATATCTATCTAGATCTATATATTTATGAATTATGTCTTCTCTGCTTATAATGTCTTCTGACTCATTTAGGAAAAAGGAAGCAACCCACTCACATTCTAAAGTAACTTAAATACATGCTGCTGTAGCTGCTGCATTAGCTAAAAGACTTAATAACACCAAAGAAAAACCCCAGGTAAAAATGGTAACATCCCCAAATGATTTTTCCAAAGCATGAATCCAATTATGTCATCCTTACCCTACCAAAAATTCAGAGGTTGTCATCACAGAATAGAATCCAGCTTCCTTACAGCCTTCAAAGCCTTGCATGATCTGCCTACCCCACCTCTCTGACTTCACCTCCTCAGTAAAGTTAGTTCACTACTCAAGACACCTACTCTTTGTTGATTAGACTTGTCTTAATCTTAGCTCTTTGTTCCTTCTGTTAATAATGCTCTTCTCATCTTCTCACCACTCAGGTCTAACTCAAAAATCACCTCCACACAAAGGCCTCTTCTTACTACCTTAGCCCTAATCACTTTTTTTTTTTTTGGGCTGCATTGGGTCTTCTTTGCTGCGAGTGGGCTTTCTCTAGTTCCGGCGAGCAGGGGTTACTCTTCTTTGTGGTGTGTCGGCTTCTCTTGTTGCGGAGCATGGGCTCCAGGTGCCCAGGCTTCAGTAGTTGTGGTGCATGGGCTTAATTGCTCCGCGGCATGTGGGATCTTCCCGGACCAGGGATCGAACCTGTATCCCTTGCATCGGCAGGAGGATTCTTAACCAATGCAGCACCAGGGAAGTCCCAGCCTTAATCACTTTTTAAACTGACTTTCTTTAGAGCATTTAACAGTCCCCCCGATTATCTTTTTATATGTTTTTATATTTATTGTCTCTCTCTGCACACCAGATAGTAAACTCCTAGTAGTCAGGGATTTGGCCTGCCTTATTCAAAGCTATATTCCCAGTACCTAGAACATACTAGGGATTTCAGAAATATTTCTTTACTGAAAAAATGTTTCCAAGATTGATGAGATTGAATGAAAGGGCTTATCTGTCTTACACATTGTAAGTATAACTCCAATATACCTTGTTTATCATTGGTTTACAATAATCATGAAGAGATGGTTTGCTAAGAAAAAGCAAAACTGATGAGATTATGGAAAATTTTTCATCAGTGGAGTCCTAGTTAATGGAATTCCACTTCTAAAGAGGTTTCTAATGATAATGTTCTAGTTATTTTTAGAATGAAAATAAAATGCAACTTCCAATTTTCTTTTTCCCCTTAAGTAAATCCATTTGTAGCTTTGAGTTAAAATTGTTCTGTTCCAGGGTTTAGTCATGCATTGAAAAGTAACTGAAACTAATGGTATCAAAAAACATACCAATTTCCAGGAGGTAAATTATTGCTTTCTGAAAACCTAAAAGCTTTTCTTGTTTAAATATTTAAATTAAGGCAGTTATATTTTATTTTCCATGTGGAGTTTCCTGCCTTCCCTTTCTACACACTGGCTAATTTAGCCATTGAATCACATCTCATCTTATATAAAGACCCTGAAATTAAAAAATGTTTGGGATAAAGTCAGCAAATTTTAAACAGGAAAAAATAGATGCATGCTGTCAGACTTCAATAGGACGCCGATGGCAGAACACAGTACTTCACAGTGAGCCTCAAAGCCCCCCAAATACAGCTCAACTCACATTCCAGCCTTCCTCCCTCCCCCTTCTTCCCCCTGCCCATGCCACTCAACTTTGTCTATACTTGCCCATTTCCCATCCTCTCCTCTAACACCTTTCTGCTTCCTTCAAGTCCCAGCTCGTGTCCCCTCTTCTATAAAACTCTCTCCAACCCCCCCAGGCAATCACTAGGTCTTTTTCCTGTGCTCAGCACTCAGATTGTACTTGGTAAAACATGCCTAACATTCACCTTTTCAAATTGCAGTGTAATGTCCTCCATCCCACTGGATAATCTCTCGAGCAGGAACAGTGTCTTTATCCTGGAATCCTCCACACTTACACTTACACTTACTTACTGGGAAGTGCTCAATAAGTAGTTGGTATTCAATTCATTTCAGCATACTTCCAGGTTCTGAGAGGGTACATTCTGCATATATTATTTTATTCTGCATTGGTAGTTGTTAATAAAGATGGGGTGGGAGAAGATTGGGGGAGGGACTTGTTATGCTCCAGTCTCCTCTTTTCCTTATATTCTCCCTCTGGCCTCAAGATGGGGCCAGCGACTACTGAATAGACTCTGGGCTGAGGTTCTGACTTGCTCAACTACCTCTAACACCATGAGCAGGGTATTAGCTCTCAGGTTTTTTCACTGACATCTTACCTCCATTTACGAATACTTCTTCCATCTACTCTCAGTCCTCAAGGACTCTTGTACCCTACAGCTTTTCAAGTCCCCTATTTAGGGCTTTCCTATTCCTTAACACTTCTATTAATACATTTAGACCCCAAAGTTCAATCTAAGAAGGTTGGTTTACAGGTTATTTACGTTACTTAAACTAGTGTATAAATACAGGAGCCTTTATATTTTAAAAGGAATCGGTTACCTGCAATGAAATTCTAATAAGTAATTTTTAACTTGGAAGCTAGCTGTGTTTTTGCTAACTGCAGCATCTTGCTTCTAAGCCTTCCATATAAAATAACTTTTTATAAAAAATAGACATACTTATTAACTATCCACTAATTACTAACTTGCATATTGTGACAGTTAATTTTATGTGTCTTTTGACTGCACTGCTTGACTAAATGTTATTTCTGGGTGTTTCTGTGAAGGGTATTTCTGAATGAGATTAACATCTGAATCAATGAACTCAGTGAAATAGATTGCCCTCCCTAATGTGAGTGGGCCTCATCCAATCCATGGAGACCCTGAATAGAACAAAAGGTAGAGGAAGAAGGAATTCACTCTTTTTCCCGGGCCTCATGCTTGAGCTGGGACATCTCATATTCTCCAGCCCTTGGACTGGGATTTACACCATCCACTCCCCTGGTTCTCAGGCCTTTGGACTCAGACTGAATTACACAACTGGCTTTCCTGGATCTCCAGCTTGCAGATGGCAGATTGTGGGACTTGTCAGCTTCCATAATCACGTAAGCCAATTCCCCCAAATAAACATGTCTATAGCTACCTCCTGATGTTTCTGTTTCTCTGGAGAACACTGACTAACACAGATATATTTTACTATTGATTCCTTCTAGTGTACTTTTCATTTCAGTTATTGTATTGGTCATCTCTGTTTGTTTGTTCTTTAATTCTTCTAGGTCTTTGTTAATCATTTCTTGCATCTTCTCAATCTTTGCCTCCATTCTTATTCCAAGGTCCTGGATCATCTTCACTATCATCATTCTGAATTCTTTTTCTGGAAGGTTGCCTATCTCCACTTCATTTAGTTGTTTTTCTGGGGTTTTTTCTTGTTCCTTCATCTGGTACATAGCCCTCTGCCTTTTCATCTTCTCTATCTTTCTGTAACTGTGGTTTTTGGTCCACGGGCTGCAGGATTATAGTTTTTCTTGCTTCTGTTGTCTACCCTCTGGTGGTTGAGGCTATCTAAGAGGCTTGATGGGAGGCTCTACAGATATATTTTAAAAGATATACAGTACTTTAAATAAAAATTACTACCAAATAAATCACCAAGGTCACTTCTAGCTCATTGGTTAAAGCAACCAATGCTCCATAATACAGAGGTTCATCTCAGTGAATTAAGTTTCTGATTGAGTTCGTTGTTTTAAATTACTCTCTAGCCTATTATTGGCCTCATCTTCCAAATTTAAGCAAAAAAAAAATCCTTCATTTACCTTGAACTCAATATCACATTTTGAGCAAGTGTTTTTGCTTCAGCCTTTAAATACCAATCCAAAAAATTATCATAGCAAATATGTTAGTTTATGGTGTTTTCTTCTTTTGAGTGAATACTAAACTCTGTATTTGATCATATAAAGTTAAATTATTTCATCATTTTATGAGAGGGTTTTCTTTAATGTTGTTTGAAAAATATTTTAAATTAAAAGTGCAAATGTTATTCTAATGTCACCACCCCTCATTAAAATTGTAGGAAGCAAGGAGTTAAAGACCACTTTTCCTTTTCTCATCGCCATTTCCCCGGAGACCACAACTGTTGGCAGCTGGGTACACATCCTTTGCAAATATTTTCCATGTTTATATAGATATATGGGCATCAACTTATATTATTTATTAAAATACAATTATGATATATTTATCTACAGTGTTTTTTGTATCTAATTTAACATGGATACTTTTCGAAGTCACTACTTTGGATCCATTTTATTCCTTTTAAAAGGTTATGTAATATTCAATTTTTGAACATGCCATAATTTATCCAACTTTTCTTCTACTGACTTTTAGTTTGTTTCCATTTTTGTGTGGAGGGGGGCTGATGCAATGGATTGAATGTTTGTGTCCCCCAAAATTCATATGTTTAAATCCTAACCCCTAAAGTGATGGTATTAGGAGGTGGGGCTTCTGGAAGGTAATTAGGTCATGAAGGTGGAGCTCTCACGAATAGTCTTAGTGCCCTTATAAAAGGGACTCCAGAGAGCTCTTGCCTTCTTTCCACCATATGAGGATACAATGAGAAGTCGGCAGTCTGCAAATGGGAAGAGGGCTCTCACCAAGCTTAACCATGCTAGTGCCCTGATCTCAGACTTTCAGCCCCTAGCACTATAAGAAATAAATTTCTGTTGTTTACAAGCCACCTAGCCTATAGTACTTTGTTACAGCAGCCTAAATGATTAAGACATCTGGTCTATCCCTACTTTAGTAAGGATATATGATTAGGACTTCCTTTAATTCCACTTCTTAGAAACTTTCTTCCTTCAACCCAACATCTCCCTGAATCAATCACATGGTCTTTCTCCTTTTCTGAACTGCCAGTTATGAAAGAACTGGCCTCACATGCTAGCTATATTTCTTCATTTCTCATTCACTCCTCAACTCTGTAACCATCCTGCCCCTCCACTCTTCTCAAACTGTTCTCCCTAAAGACACCCATGCCCACACGGTTGCCCAGTTCAGGAACTTTTCTTCCCAGTCTTCATCTCACTCAACATGGCTGCATCCTCTTAACCCTGGTTTCCTGAAGTCCATTTCTCCCTTGCCTTCTGGGACAACACTCTCTTCTGGTTCTTCTCCTACCTCTAATAGCTATTTCTCAATTTTCCTCTGCTTGTTCCACCTCACCTGTCTCTCTCATGTCGGTGTTCCAGAGTTCTATTCTTGGCTCTCCTTTCCTCTCCTTCTACGTGTCTTTCTGGTGTTCTTGTCCTCTCTGATAGTGTCAGGAGAAGAGTGTAGGTAGATAGATCTACAGGTAGATCTACCTCATTAGTGTATGGGATCGAAGTTAGTAGAAGGCCAAAAGCCTCATTTTTAGACTTGATAGCCTGAGGCAGAATAGTCAGGAAGACATTGCAAAGTAGATCTTCAGCAGGAAGGGAAAGATAAGATAAATATATGCAATGAAGCATATTAAGCAATTGCAAATGTTGTACCTGGACCCTCTGAATTCTAAAAATTCCCAGCTCTTCACTCATGTGGAATTTGATCAAAAAGTGATAAAATTTTATATTCAGGAGTTGACATACACTAATGAAGTAGATCTACCTGTAGATCACACTCTTCTCCTGACCTACAAATGCCTGAACTTATCTTCCCGTATCTCCAAAGGGCTACCTCAGATTGACAACAAAACTCTCCTTGTCTATAGCTGAACTCATGATTTCTCCCCTCTTGTCAAAACCTGACCCTCTGCCTATATTTCATAACTTACATTTCCACCCATCCTTGTGGCCCAAACTAAAACAAATCAATCTTCCTCAACTCCTTGCCCACCTTCATATCTAGTTTTTTTAATCAGTTCTTTTATTATTTCTCTGAAGTCATCTGTTCTGTTACTACCACATTTCTAAAGATATATTCATTAATCCTTGCCTGAATCATTTCAACATTTCACAACTGATCTCCCAGCCTTTAACCATACAACCTTCAAGCCATTTTCTTGGCAATTAAGTTATTATCTGATATAATGTATGTTAGTCCCCTGTTTAAAGACCTCCAATATCCTCTAATATTCACAGGGTTTTAAAATGCATATATATACTATATGCATATAATAATGTATATTACACACACAAGTATATAAGAGACTGTTAGTCATTAGACTCCATTTTATTGAACCATCACCCCCACCCCCAACTAATTGCCCTCTCTTTCAGCCATTCCCCAAGCTGTCTGAGCTCCTACTTGAGTCCCAGGTCTTTGCTCAGGGTATTTCTTCAGCCTAAAATTCTCTCTCTCCCTCTTCTTGTTATAATCCTATTTTTCTATTAGGACTCATCTCAAAACTTTCTCCTCTGTGAATTCTTTCACAGCTCTCTTGTCAATTATAGGAACATAAACTTCCTGTTCTGTGAATCCACAGCCCTTGGCTCACACCACTCTTGCTGCATTTATCATCTGGTATTATAATTATCTATTTCTCTATCTTCTCCACAATGGCATAAATTCCTAATGAACAAAGTTCACGTCTTTCAGATCTTTGAATCCTATCACACAGTTCTGTGTCTTGCACGTAGTAAACACCAACAAATATGTTTTGAGTTTACAGTTTAGAAAGACCAAATAGAGTGGTCAGGTCTCCAATCTATGCCTCCAATCTACTGTCCTCCAAAAGACAATGCAGACCAGAATGGTGACTAGAAAATTTAGCAAATTTAGATTGTGGCTCTGTTTACTTTTTTGTATTAGTAACACAGTTCTAGGATCAGCATTTCATCAGCAATTTCACTGGGGATAAACCCAGAACACCTTCTCTCTTTGGGAGAGAAGAAAGTAGTTAAGATGATCCTGTTCGGTTTTTGCAATCAGGGAAATGTTTCCAATAATGAGAGACTATATATGGGCAGATGAAATGCTAAGTGGGAAGGATGCAGATTACCATTCTTTTCTCAGGGTAAGTTAGAATTATTTTCAAACTGGACTTCATGCATTTCCTGATAACAAACCTTTACTTTCAAAATTTCCTCCTGAGTATAGTACAGTGAAAACTAATGAAATATTTACAGGCAGAGCTCTTTTTACCCTTGAGTTCATTCATTGCAAATGAACTCTTTGAACCCCACGTCTAAGAATCTGGAAATGCTGTTAAGTTACAAATATCAGCAGTAGCAGGCGGTACTGTTTCTTAAATCTGTCCCACATTTAATAAATGTTTCCACTGAGGGCACTTGTCTCCTAAAAGCCGTATGTTCTGTTTAGATTAATACATACAGTTTCCATGGTTGTTAAAGCTGGATTTCAGTGTGGAATCATTCAATCAATGCAGTCAACACTGCAGGATGATCCTCTGGGTGGTGGGCACTGAAAATATAAACCCTGGAAAAAGCAGTTATCAGGAAAGAGCCAATAGTCCTTGAGTTCCCTGGTTACTGTCAAAGATTTTAAAAAATCAGAAAAGCAACATGGCATAGCAGAAAGAGCTTGGAAGTCAGCCAAACTGGGTTTTTATCCACACTACATTACTTACTAGCTATATAACTTTAGGCAAGTCACTTGACGTCTCTGAGATTTCCTAATCTTTCCAATAAGGTGAATTCTACCTATGTCATACAGGAAGATGAGATAATTTCTATTAATGAGCAAATGAATGAATGATGGTCTCCTTCCAAATCAACCATTCACATTTTTAAGACAGATGTGCATAGAATGGATTGCTCACAGACTCAAGGAAGTTGTAATATAGTCTTAGAGCCAAAGAATTCACAAGGCAGAGTTCTCAGGTAACAGATGAAGTGTTATGAAAGAAAACCAAAGTATCAAGTTAGACATTATAATATGAACTTTTCATATTGAATTAATTTTTATGTGCAAAGTATAAATGACCTTGATGAAACTTGCTTTAAAACAAGAGGGCTGTTTTTCATCATGACAGTCTGGTTGTTCCAATAAGGTTCTTTGACCTTGGGACTGTACTTTAAAAAATTACTGATATTTTTGTAACTTATATATGAGCTCTGGAGTTTTAATTAACAGCCACAGCACAAATTCATGGGAACAATGTTTAAAGAGTTTATCTAGAAAAGGCAAAGAAATATTTTCCCTTGTATGAAATTTCTTAACCTTAGGAGTTTGAGATGCTTTCAAATATAAAAATCATGTTTATTCAATGGCTTTACTGTCAATTTTCGGTATTGTACCAAACAAATCCCTATGATTCATAGTAAAATTTTTAAAATCTACATAACTATTTCCATTAATTGTTTTTTTCATTTTATTAAAATGTTTTTCATCTTACTAAAAATACAGTAGGAGTTCATTACCAAGAACACATTTTATGGGTTATTTAAATGACTAATGTTAATTACGCAAATTTTTCAACTAACTCTTTCTGAATTTGATTCATTTAGCTTCAGTCCTTTCTCTGAAGGGTAATGGCTCACTTTGGTAAATTATTTTAAATCTAAGTTTTATAGTGAAGGATGTGGGTTGCATAATACTTGGATTATCTTTTTGATATTAAGTGAGCCAGTAGGTAAGTACTTCCAGCGAGAATACTTACTTCCAATATAAACACACACAGTTTTTGCTAAAAAGTTAACTGAAAGCATGAATTTTAATAAATAATTTTTTTCTAAGAACTTTATAAAGCATAAGCCTCTCTCTGTGGTATGGCATTTTAATTCTAGCAAGCCTTTTTTCTACCACCTGAAGGTGCTATATGTCTAGTACAGCATTGTCCAATATAACTTTCTGCCACAATGAAATGTTACACACTGTCCAATACAGTAGCCACTAGCCAGATGTTGCTACTGAGAACCTGAAACGTGGTGTGACTGATTAAATGAATTTTTAATTTTAATTAATTTAAATTTAAATAGCTACATGTGGCTACTGACCATTATATTGGACAGTGCAGGTCTAGAATGTATGTTGAAATAACTGGAGCAGTGGACAAGTATGCTTACTATGTCCTAATGCCCCATCTCCTTCTCAAGCCCCTCAGCTCTTACCCATAGCAGGATACAAGTCAAGTGTCGTTTCTTCCATGAAGCTTTCACTGACTACTTTAATCCACATGGATGTCTTTCTCCTCTGAACTCCTAAACACTTATCTGTTTTATAATGGAATTTAGTACCCAGTTATTATACCATGGACAATAGTTTAATGTATGTAAGTTTTAGCATAAAAACAATACAAATAATAGTACCAGCTTCTATTCATTGAAAGCTTATAATGTTAAATATTTTACAGTATCTTATTTCATCTTTTTAATAGGCCTCTAAAGCATGTATTATAATCTCTATTTTATCTATGAGGAAACTGTGACTCAGAAAGATGAAGTTACTAGTCCAGGTCAAACAGCTAGTTAGTGGCAGAGCTGGAACTTGAAACCGGGTCCATGACTTCTGTAATACAGTGTAAGGGCCTTGTCAGAGTAGGCAGGGTCATATGAGATACTTTGGCCTGATTTGATTATGGGAAGCCATTATAACAAACCTAAGCCTGTGTGAGAAAACTAATTTGTAACGATTACAGCTTAGAGGGAATAAAAGATTATGATTCAATTTCAATTACAAGAGTATTTCATCTACAGTGAGAGACCATTCCAAAGTTCTTCCATCATAGACTAGATATACCACTTTCTTAGAGACGAGTTGCTCCCTCTAGTGAAAAGCGATGGGAATACCGTACCCCCAAGTATTCAAAAGAGAAAATCTCTGTAGAAGCGGTACCTTCCTAAGGGGTCTCTTGGAAATTTGTGGAGGTGAGTTTTAGATATTACAAAGAATGGAGGTTGTTATTGGCTTTCATTAGGTGGGCCAGGGATGCTAGATATCATGCAGGAAGTCCTCATCAACCAGACACTAGTCTATTTCTGGGAGGGAAAACCCAGTTATATTTATCTATCTGAGCCTGGAATTTAACATCATTTTACATATAAAAACAAAGTATGTTTGCACTGTTTTACTATGCTATGAATTTTCCAGGAAGGAAACTACGGCATTTCATCTGACTAAACACTGTCAGTTGTAAAATATAATATTACTTAAATATCACCAAGAATGAGAGGCAGACAGAGAAAAGGGAAGAAAAACATTGCCAATTAAGCTATGACACAGTGCATTCTTATACATAATTTTATCTCTATTTAAAGGGCTCCTTTAGACATATTTAGACACAAGTCAAACACACCTGGACACATATAAAAGAAAAAAAAAGCAAAATAAATTAAGGTATTTCTAAAACTTCTTTATATTCAGAAAATTTTTGACTCAGAGTTGTCAACATCCATGGTTTTCAAAACAAAATTATTCTTTTGCTTTCGAGCATTTTGATGATGCTGTATTTCTTAAAACAGTGCTCAACTCGTGTTCAGGTTTTCTTCAAAGCCACTGACACCAATTTCGTATGCTTTGATGTTGGCACTTTTTGAACCTTCCAAAGATATTGATGGAAAGTTTTCAGACAACAACTAGCGGTTATAACCATTCTTCACATAGTTTTCAAAGAGTCTGTCTGGAAATGAAATCGGTAACAGTAACCCGGTTTGCATATGTTCAGGCAATGACAGTAACAATGATCATTACTGACACCTGGCTGACAGTGCTTATAAAACACACCCTGATTTCAGAGATGTGAAAACATATTTCTTGGACTTCCCTGGTGGCGCAGTGGTTGAGAATCTGCCTGCCAATGCAGGGGACACGGGTTCGAACCCTGGTCTGGGAAGATCCCACATGCCGCAGAGCAACTAGGCCCGTGAGCCACAACTACTGAGCCTGCGCGTCTGGAGCCTGTGCTCCGCAACAAGAGAGGTCACGACAGTGAGAGGCCCGCGCACCGCGATGAAGAGTGGCCCCCGCTTGCCACAACTAGAGAAAGCCCTCGCACGGAAACAAAGACCCAACACAGCCAAAAATAAATTAATTAATTAGTTAATTAAAAAAAAAAAACATATTTCTTACAATGGAAGAACTACAGAGCTGGGCAAGCGAGGGGAACTTTTCCAGAACTTAACCAAGATTTAGTCACCATTTCAGAAAATCTCATCACCAAGAATAACGCTACTGATGATATCTGAGCCACCAGGAAAACCTACCTGTATCAGTCTCCATCCATGGTGATTAGAGCAACAGGTGTAACTTTCTAACTACTTTGTCATTTCTTTTTTTTTTTTTTTTTTTTGTCATTTCTTATAGCTTAGGCATGTTAATGCCTTTACACGTTGAAACAGATACTATTATAAATTAGTTTTATTTCTCTTTTACATCAGGTCGTCATTATATTGATGTTTTTCTATTTATATGTGTAGGTGGATTACATTATCCATGAATTTCAAGAAGGTAATGACTATTAGAAAATATCTGTTATAAAAAGGTGACGTTGGGTCTGATAGGGTTTAGAAAATACTGAATTTAGGTATCAGGAATAACTGCCTTTCCTCTAAACAGAAATCAAATTCTTGGGCACTTACCTAACAAATATTAATATGCTTGTGGATAAGGAAATGGGGGAGGAGGCATAAAATTGCATATTAATTTAACACTAAGAGAGGACAGTTTTATGCTCTTATTTTAAGAAGTGACTTTGCATTTTGCTCAGAGAGCATGATCTCTTGAGTCAAACTACCCAGATTTAATTCATGGGCCTACCATTTTGTAGGTAATTTTGAGTGACTCAATCTCTGCTTCATTTCCCTAGTGGGTAAAATGAAGGTCATAACAGCATTACCTCACAGGGTTCTTATGAGAACTAAATGATACAATGGGATGGTGTTTACAACACTGACTGGTACATCAGAAGCAGTAAATATGTGAAAGCTTCATTAATTGCAAGCATAAAATATATCATTCTGCAAAACAAAGATGTCTGAACTTCTGCTAAAATCTTTACCATCTGAGAAATCTTTCCTGAAGAATCAATGATTCCTTGATATATGGAGAATAATTTCATAGTTCTGTGAACATTTTCTCACAGAACCATATTAGAATATATTAGATTCCTTGGGGTAGTGGGGTTTACTGCCAACTGCCCCACAACTGTTCTGTAGTGTACAAATACATCTTAGATTCCAAAGTGCAAGAAGGTAATATATGAAACATAACCAAAATATATTCCCACATCAAGTAAAATGTAAAGCAGTACAGACACACTGTTAGTTTTTGTAAGATCATCAAGGTTTTAATTTATTGAAATCAACAAATATCCTTAAGAATCTACCAAAATCTCAGCTCCATGCTATGTTGAGTAAATACAAAGGAAGAAGCAACTGGGCTCCTATCTCATGGGATGATGCTGGGATGCTGGGATGATGAGACTGACATGTATGAAACAACAAGGGTCACTAAGAGGAAGAGTATAATTACATCTAAATTGCATGGCACAGCTCATAAGAGTTGCAGGAATTCAGAGGAGGAGTGGTAGAGTGGTAAAGGAACTCTACCTTAGGGGTAGAGTTAGGGAGAGGGAGGCAAAATGTAGTGTATGACCTTGGTTAAGGCAGTTAACCTCTCAGCATTATTGTTTCCTCTTCTATAACGTTTGACAATTTAATGCATGTAAAATGCCTAGCACGATCTAAGGCAAGAAAGGTTTGTGGTGAAAGAAAGAAAAAGAATGGGTAGTATCTGCCCAAACAGAGTGTGTTTCAGATAGCAGGATAACCTGCATCATATAAAAGAGACACATATCCCTTTTAAGGTTTTAGGTTAAAAAAGGAAGAACTCACAAGGAATAGCCCTACTATAATAAGTACAATCTTCTGTGGCAAATAGCAACCACATTTTTTTTCCCTGCATGGCAAAGTAACTCCTTTAGCATGTGAGACTTCGTACAGGTTGAAATCCCAGACAGGTCCTTCTGACAAGCAGACTCTTTCTTTAAAAAAAGAAATGGCATAGAACACACATATCTGCTTTTCCTTCTAAATCCTTGCTTCTAGCTGCCCCTTCTCTTATTCAAAAGTGAGCACTTACTCCAAAGTGATCATAACCTTGGCCCTCCATTTTCTATAATAAAGAGTTATAATCACAATCACTTCTCTACTGTGATTTTCAGATAATTAAAATTAGAAGAAATTTAAGTTTGTCCTCATTTCGGATTCATTCAATCAAATAGTCTATATCACGGCCTTTTTCAAATGTACTGACAATAAGCGAAGGAAGGGTTCCCCCAAAGTGTCTCAATACTCTTGAGGGAAATTACACTCACCACAGTCCTGATTACATTTACATGCACCATCTATCACTGGAGTCTTTCCTAACATTATCAGTTAGAGTACTAATTAATTATACTTTCGGACATCATAATGGTGACTTGGACAAATAAAGCCACATCTTCTAGTACTGGTCAAAGCCGGATACTGTCTTCCGCTCAAAAATAGAAGGCATGTTAGTAATAAAAGCTTCCACTTTAGGCCAAATTAAATTATTCTAGTTCCAAGATAGAGGATGATTTCATAGTAATGAGGAAGAAGTGGGCCTTGTAGAAAATTCCATTATTCATTCTTATCTATACAAAAGTAATTTCAGCCATGCATTACAGGTTCATATCAATTTCTTGCAGACAGAAATGAAGTAAGGCTTGGAATCGTTACCTTGGCTTGTTCAGAAATGAGAGAAGAATTGGAAATACAGTGCTGGTGGTTTGAGGCTTTGCTATGTAAACTCACCCAAATATGTCAGTCCTTTCAGTGTTTGTTTGTCATACAGTGTGACCACACAAATATACATTATTTGTAAAACAAAACTGTTTTCCCTGTGGTTTTTCTATGCTTTCTGAGGCTTTGATGCATATATCCAAATTCATTCTGACTAGGATTTCGTTACTGAAGACAGTAGAGCAGTCCTCTGGTTTGCTGGTGGCTGACAGGGAGGAGAGCAGGGTGACAACCCATGTGCCCCTTACTTCTGCAAGCACCAAGCCGCAGGCAGAAGAAATCGTATTCTGTGCATCTGTTCCTTTGTTTAACATTCTAATAATCTATGCAACACTGTGGAAGGCAGTGTACCAGGCACTAGGTAAACAGTACTAAACAAAACCATGACCCTGTCCTGGAGTTCACAGTCTTCTCAAACATATTTTATGGTAGGTTTTGGGTTTAACTTTGCCTTTCTGTGTACGTATTGCCTAAGTATATTTCTGGACTTGATAGCCAAAAAGAGACTCAAGATACAATACATCGTAGCTGTTGGGCAGGACCTCAGGGGAAGCAATGGTGAGGTTGAAGGGGATGCTGCCAGGAAAAACTTGAGCCACACACAGATGCAACCAAACCTCAACCCAAGGAGTGTTCATTTCATACTGTTGTAACAAATTACGACAAACTTAACAGCTTAAAACTACACAAATTAATTATCTTACCGTTTTGGAGGTTAGATGAACTCAAGGTGCTGGTGCAGTTGCATTCCTTTGGAGGCTCTATGGGAAAATCTATTTCCTTCCTTTCCAGCTTCTAGAGGTTACCTTTATACCTTGGATCTTCGTTCCTTCCTCCATCTTCAAATCTTTTTTCTTCTCTCTTTCTCTCTCTTTCTCACCTCTGCTCTGGTCATCACATCTCACACTGACACTCCTGCCTCCTTCTTATCATCATAATTACACAGGGTCCACCCACCCGAATAATCCAGGACAATCTTTCAATCTCCGGCTCCTTAACCGAATCAAATCTGCAAAGTCCCTCTTGCCACGTAAGATAACATACAGGTTCTGAAGGTTAGGACATGGACATCTTGGCGGGCCATTGTTCAGTCTACTATACAAGGCAAAGCAAATAGAAAAAAAAAAAGTTTGCCTCTTTTACACCTTGAGGCAACTAACTGAAAGCTGGCATTATGCAGTTTCTTTTCTACTTAAGACCATCTTGGTTACCCGTTTTAACTGGCTTTTCTTCATAAAAATGGCAGTGGGTGGCCCCTCCACCGGTATTTCTCTGAGGCCTCCTAACTCTCTAACACCAGTTTTCCTCACAAGTCAACAAACTAAAACAACCAGAGACACTGACATCCCTCTTAAAGTTAGCTCTATGAGCTAATTACCATGAATAGATACTTCACCAAAGCCAACCTTTCCTACCTCCTTGCAGAACTAAACTCGTTAATAGATTAATAGTTTACGGGGCTGGAAATAGCTTTTCTATTTCCTGCAGTGAGGGGCCATGGAGCAAGATTTAGCAAATCGATCCTGACTTAATTCCTGCAGACATTACGCAGGACAAGCTCTTCTTTGATGCAGATTATAAAGGTAAGACTAGCAAGGAACAATATGCATCAATTTCGTGGTGAAAAGTCGCTCAGTAGCTTTTTCTCCCAGTGATGTCAGAGGCCAGAATATTTTCATTTCACTTCTACTTGAGAAAAGGGAAACAGTTTGCTATTCAACTTAGTTTAAAAATAAAGAGAAGATTTTTGCTCCTGGCCATTATGGAATAACAGGGAGTAGATTTACCTTCCTGCCTAGAAAATACCAAACACCAGAAAAACATGTTTTCAGACGACAGCAGGCAGTGTAGTACTGGGATCCCTACAAGCTGGAGGTACTCTCCAGATGCATCGCAGGGAGGGTCCTCACTGCTTCAGCCTCTGAGTGCGAGCCACATTTATTTACGTAAGTCAAACTATCAGTCCACCCGATTAAATTCATAGGAATAAAACTAAGAGAACACACCCGGACCACAGGGTACCAGGTAAGCCAGGCCAGGACTTGCCAATTCTCGCGTCAGGGTGAGATCTACAGCCGTGACGTCACCCTCACGGAGACGCTCGCGAGACTAGGGAGTGGGTGGCGAGAGCGGCGGGTTTTCGGTGGGAGCGGCGGTTATTCCCCGAGCGCGGCTTCTGCGAGGAAAAACAGACGGTAGCCTGACGTTTGTCTGGCTGCTGCCGACATGAGCGGCCCGGATGGGGTCGAGAGGACGCCTCTCCCTGAAACCCACAGTCTCACCGTTCCCGACCGTGCCCCCGGAGACCCGGATTCTCCCAGGTGCCTGAAGCTCCGTGAGGAAACTGAGGCGTCACAGGTGATGGCGGAGACGGGTGAGGGGAGCTTCGAAGCCGTTGCGCTCCCACCGTCCCAGCTTCCAGAGGAGCGGGGCGCCCCCCGCGCTGCTCCCGCAGGTCCGGTCTGTGCCGGTAAGCCCCATATCGGAGGCGGTGGGGATGGCGGTTACGTAGCGCCCGAAGCGGGGCAAGAGCAGGCTCCGCCTCCCAGGGAGAGACTGGATACGGCGTCTGTATCCCTGGCGACGGACGGCAGCCGGGGAAATGGCGGCCGGCGGGGAGAGCCGCGGGGCTCGGGTGGGGAGAAGGCCCTAGAAACCTGTGGCGCGGAGAGGTTCGGATCTGACCTGATGGCGGAGGCGAAGGCTGAGGAAGTGAAGACTGAAGAGGGCCCCCTCTTCTCAGTCACAGTGGATGAGGAGGTGGCGGAGAAGGAAGGAGTGAAGGAGGAGGAGGGAGTGGAGCAGGAGATGGAGATGGAGGAGAAGCCAGTAGGTGAAGAAATAGAAATGGTGGAGAATAGAGTGGTGGAGGAGGCAGGGCACCGGCCCCTGCGGATGGATCTCCGCATGAACCCTCTGGAGGCCATCCAGCTGGAGCTGGACACTGTGAATGCTCAGGCTGACCGGGCCTTTCAGCAACTAGAACATAAGTTCGGACGGATGCGTCGACACTACCTGGAGCGGAGGAACTACATCATTCAGAATATCCCGGGCTTCTGGGTCACTGCCTTTCGGAACCACCCCCAGTTGTCCCCCATGATTAGGGGCCAAGATGCAGAGATGTTAAGATACATAACCAATTTGGAGGTGAAGGAGCTCAGGCACCCTCGAACAGGCTGCAAGTTCAAGTTCTTCTTTCGAAGAAACCCCTATTTCCGAAACAAGCTGATTGTCAAGGAATATGAGGTCAGAGCCTCTGGCCGA
This sequence comes from Balaenoptera ricei, assembly GCF_028023285.1. NCBI lineage: Eukaryota > Metazoa > Chordata > Mammalia > Artiodactyla > Balaenopteridae > Balaenoptera > Balaenoptera ricei. The sequence continues at coordinate 44,937,850 of NC_082650.1, forward strand.
GTGGTGTCTCTTTCCACTCCAATCATATGGCGCCGGGGCCGTGAACCCCAGTCCTTCATTCGCAGGAACCAAGAGGTCGTTTGCAATTTCTTCACCTGGTTTTCAGACCACAGCCTTCCAGAGTCTGACAGGATTGCTGAGATTATCAAAGAGGACCTGTGGCCAAATCCACTGCAATACTACCTGCTGCGTGAGGGAGTCCATAGAGCCAGACGTCGCCCAATAAGGGAGCCGGTGGAGATCCCCAGGCCCTTTGGGTTCCAGTCTGGTTAAACTTTGCCTTTGGGAATGTTCCTGCATAAAGTCCCTTTCCGCCTCTTGCTGGACCTGTGCTTGGGCAACAGAAATGGGTATGCCGTCTACTTCCCCCCCCCCCCCCTCTTTCTGACATTTTTGCAGCCTTTTTCCCCTGGACATTCAGTTCTCTCAGCCTCAAGATTGAGACCACCATGACCACACCCCTCCACTTCCACATGTGCATTAATATCACATGCTGCATGGCCATGATTCACACCACTCCTAAGCCAAGTTTGTGATGATGTAAATTGCACTGCCTTTATCTGCACTACTTGGACCCCGTTTGTTCCCAGGGCCTCCGGTCTGCCTCTTATGCCTGGAATTCTAGATTTGTGTAGGAGCCCATTCTACACACTTTGCTCTGCAGTACAGGCATATAGCCTGTGGACAGTTGCGGGCCTTTAATGATATCAAGGGAGAACAACAGTGGACCACTTGGCCTGTATGATTTATGTGACTCCATTGCTCTTCTTGCGCCTCTGGTCGCCACCTGTCGCTGTCTGCTACTGGCTGTGCCCTTGGCTGCTACCTACTGGATGAACATCTTCTAGACCATTGTCAGCCCCACTCTGGTTTCTGGTAAACAATCTCCAGGTTTCCTCCCAGCACACAAAAGACCTTCCATTCTTCTCCCCAAAAGACCTCTCCTCTACTCCTCACCCCCACCCCCCTTTCCTCCACTCCCATCATCCAGAACCCTATTACTTGTCAGGCAAGTGGTTGAGGTGACAAGGTAGACTTGTCCTGGTGGCAGGATGGTCTAAGGCTGGTGTCCATTCAAAGTACCAGGCTTTCTCAGCCTCAACTAGTGAATTCAACCAAAACTTAGGTACCTCTTTGTGCCTCCTTTTCTCATCGGGAGCGTGATTAAGTGCCAGGGTGGCAGTACACTTTCTCCAGTGTCTCTCTCCTGGCTCTTAAAAGAAGTGATAGCTCATAAACATCTGCAGAATCAGGTCTTTTAGTTTTAATTTGGCTCTCCATTATTTCCAGGGACAGGTTGTCTTGTGTAATAGACTACCAGAGCTCTTATTTCCCTCTGCTTTCTTCCCTATCCTCCACCCACTTTAGCAACATCTAGAGGGTTTAAAGGGAGACAGATTTATTAGATTAAATGAAAAGCAATACCTAGGCCCTAATGGATGGAAGAACTAAAGATATTGTGATGGGTGCCCAAAGCATGGGAAACTAAACAGAAGACCACAGGCAAAAATGAGCCAGGTAAAAATTGGGCCTAAAATGAAGACTGAGAGCCTTCAAGGAAGGTTCTTTCTCTGTCAGTGGTGATGAGAGAAGTTCTTTTTCTCAGGATAAACATGGGAGAATTGAAGGGGGTTGGAATGTTAAATATGTTGTCTAGAGAAGAGATCTTTAAAGAAATGCAACGCAACTTTGAGTGCTTTCTTTCGTTTTCATTTGACTGACTTTATGAGGAGGATTAATACTGTGTCTTTTATTTCACTAGTATTTAGTAAATCCTGTTATGTTATTTCTGCTTACTGGGAAAATTGAGCTGTACAGGCTTTATTTTGCTTTCAGTTGGGAACATTTGGAACAGTCTTATTTTCCTGTATGATATAGAGACTTAAATGAATATCTGTAGTGGATTTCAACTTGTTTCTGTTAAAACCGTATCCTTAGAAATATAATTTGAATAACTTGTTCTTGTCATATTATTAAGACTTTGGAAATTGTTGTCTTCATGGAAAAATAACTTACTAAAAATGTGTGGCTTAATTGTCTTGATAATTTGCCCAGTTAACAACTTAGTAATTGATGTGTCTCTTTTCCTAAGTAGCATAAATACTTGTGAGGTTGCTCTGTCACATTGAAAGTATACCATTGATATATTTGTCTTTCCTTATATGCATGATGGTAAAATAAAAGCATGTTACTCTGCTAGATTTCTTATTTCTCACCCTGCGCATAAAAACACATGAAGAAATTGTTCTAGGTGACGGCAGGTTATGGAATTATTAAAGTTCTTAAATGGATACAATAGGCGTTATCCCAAAAGTAAGAAAATGAACACTACTTTTGGTAGGGAGGTTTGTTGTTTTTGTTGTTTTACTTTAAAATGGTAACAATTTCAACTTCTTACTCATGATTGCATTCTTTTCCATACAGCTTGTGTAGCACCATCCCCCCTTCACTTCCTTAAAGCCTCCATTTCTATCTCTATAAATGATATTCTCAGGTCATTCAGGCTCTCTTTATTCACTTGTGTATTTAGTAAGCAAACATTCATAGAGTTCTTATCATGAGTGATACACTCTTCTATCCTTATACTTTCTCAACTGTAGAAACTTGTTCTTTTCTTCAAACCTCACCACCTTCTGTGTCAAATCCTTTAAGGCCTGTCATAGATAACTCTTTTGCCTTATAGTTTTTCTGTTCTTCTTAGGGAAGATGAAATATTTCTTTTTGTACTTAGTGTACTTTGTAGGGACCTCTGTTCTAGAAAATAACATGTAATAATTCATTATAGTGAATTCCACAAATATTTATTAAGGCATTTTGTCAGGTCCTGGGAAGGTAAGTCCATTCCCTTTGTTGTTAAAGAATTGGGGAAAGACTGATGTCCAAATAATTGACACAGTGATACAGTAAAAATAGATACACTTTCACATGTTTTTCACTCTTTCCCTTTCTTTCTAATTTGAAAGCTTTGTGAAAGCAGATGTAGGGTGTCTTACTTTCCTTACTGCATCTAGCATAATGTTTTGCCCATAGTTGTCACCAGATAAATATTTATTGAATGACAAAATGAATAACTCAAATGGGAAAAAAGAACAAAATAACTTAGTACTCAGAAAAGATTTTTGGTGAGGTAATGGAAAGAAGAAAACGGTTTTCAAGGCATTTGTAAAAGTGATGTCAACAAATTTGCAAAGCCTTTCTTAAATAAATTTCTTGTTTAAATAATTAGAAAAAGTTTAAACACTATAACATTTAACTTTTCACTTGCCATTTTAACAGGGCATTAATTTTGGATCAACTTTTATGTGCTTTGTTTTTGTACATTTTAAGGTGACGATCACACTGGAGATAGAAGGGGGGTTAGACTCTATAGACATGTTCTGTCTAATACAGGAGCCACTTGTCACCAATGGCTGTTGAGCACTTGAAATGTGGTTAGTCCAAATTGAGATCTGCTAAAGTATAAAATACATACTTGATTTCAGAGACTTAGTGTGGAAAAAAAGGATGTAAAATGTCTGAATTTTTATATTGATTGCAGATTGAAATATTTTGGATATATTGGGTTAAATAAATATATTAATAAAATTAACTTCCCCTACTTACACATTTTTTAAAAGTGGCTGCTGGTAAATTTTATATAGTACAGTGTGGTTCTAGACTTCTTGATGAATATGTCAAAGCATATAAAATATCTGTAAAAGTTAAACATGTTAATCTTTTCTCCCCATGAAATTTTTTGTGACTTTAGGGCAAGGTTTATCTAGCTAAAATTCAAGATGTGTAAAGTATAGCTAGAAGCCAATGGGTAAAAGGTAAAATGATATGTCTTTAATCAATTTGTTCTTGAGTACCTAAGATATACTCAGTACTTCGTAAAACGTATTGTGTGAAACTAATTTGGGGTATAAGTAGGGTAGATATGGGTGCCAAATTTGCACTGATAGTTACATTGGTTATTTAAAGTAGTCTCGGGCTTCCCTGGTGGCACAGTGGTTAAGAATCCACCTGCCAATGCAGGGGACATGGGTTTGAACCCTGGTCCGGGAAGATCCCACATGCCACGGAGCAACTAAGCCCGTGCGCCACAACTACTGAGCCTGTGCTCTAGAGCCCACAAGCCACAACTACTGAAGCCTGCACGCCTAGAGCCCATGCTCTGCAACAAGAGAAGCCACCGCGATGAGAAGTCCGTGCACCGCCAACGAAGAGTAGCCTGTGTGCAGCAACAAAGACCCAACTCAGCCAAAAATAAATAGATAAATAAATAAATAATAAAAAAATAGTCTCTAACAACGTTTATGACCTACAGCTTCGTATTTTCTAGAATAAAATGGTCTGTATTTTTTGGTTTACAGATGTACGTGAAGCTCAGAAAATAAAATAATTTCAGTCAGTAAACACACCATTTTGTGTGTGTTACGTGGGCTCCAAATTTTAACAGTTGGCCAGCAACAGAAAAAAAATATCCCAAGCTAGCATTGGACCAAGTCAATTCAATGCTCACCACTTGAAGAAGCATATTTTATTTTACTTTTTAATATTTATTTCATATTTTTATGTTCTCTGTACCTTCCTGAAAAGTGTATTTTATTTTTGAAAATTAGTGTAGTCTAAAGTGTAGTGAAAATTAGAATTTGCAGCAATTATTACTTATTTTGTATTGGATACTATATTAAGGATTATATGGGATAGTAAAGTAAAGGTTGTCCTTGCCCTTGAGGAACTATCTCACTGAGGGGGTGCCATTCTTTGGATGTTTCCTCTTCAGCAAATTCACATCCTCAAACTAGTTGTGTGCATAAGAAAACTCAGGGGCTTAATGTGGCCAGGAGGAGGTGTCAGAGATGATCAGGACCATACCTTCAGGGCCATCTTCCTCTCCCTCAATGTTAGTATATAATTGAAGTCCTAGATTGTATAGAAGTGACAGATAACAATCTTTATCCATTCATCAGAATGGGAGGTGTTTCACTTGTGAACAGTACCGTCTCCATGTTTGCTTGAAGTGAATTGTTTGAACTCTGAAGGGTCACCTTGATATATTTCCTCTGACCTCAGAGGTTCTCGAAACCTACAGAAGAATTTCCATGATGCTACGTTAGGAAAACTGAATATCTACTTCTCGGTTTCACTTTTTCAGGATTTGCATTTAATATAATTTCCTTGAGAACAGGCCAGGAAGAAATGGTTCTATTAAAAATGGAAAAGGTCAGTTAGGTAAATTGCTAATTTTTATAAATAACTAAATGTCTTATTAGCAACTTGAAGAGACAGGGAAGACATGCTGGTTTTAAATTGGGATTAACTCAGTTTTACAGTCTACCACCTAGTGCATTAGCCAAAATAAATACCTTCCCTGAGCCTCGGTTTCCTTGTCCGTAATGCAGGGATGATAATATCTTTATTATAAGCTAATATTCTCCCAGGATATATTTGGAGAATGGATTATATGGTTATAGAGAGGATAATAACAGCAACCAATTGGGAGCTTACTATGTTCCAAGCACTGTGCTAAAAGATTCCAAGTATTAACCTAGTTAATAAAGGTTAGAGTGTGAAAATGCCAAGCACAATGCCTGGCATATAATATGTAACTAAAAAATACTAATTTCCATTTACCTGCCTCTCATTTTAATTTCTTATTTAGTTCATATCCAGATAAGTAGTCATCTAGCTTAATATTTCTCAAACCTGACTGCCCATTATAAATAGCTGGGGAGCTTTGAAAAAATTTTGATGTTTAGGCTCTCCCTCAAACCAATAAATTAGATCTTAAGGTGCAGACAGGTTTTAGAATCATGGATAACCTTTCCTTGGACTCCTGAAGTGAGGGAATGCTCACTCGTTTTGAGTTTTATTAAATTTACTCAGAAATCCACTGCCTTACAACATCTAGCTATTGCAAAGGGCCTGGCATATAGTTCCCTCACAGCACATTTGCTCCATTATTTTGACCCCTGTAGTCGTGCAGAATGGAATTAGCCTGGTTCCACCAAAGAGTTCTAAGTACTTGAAGATCTTCATTACATCCTTCTCAATGTCCCCTCACCAACCTGGCTATATATCAGTTCCTTCAATGTTCCTCATCCGTTTTGTATGCTAATTAAACAAGATTTATTATGCCAGTGCTCTTACTAAACTCGGTGCCCAGAACTGAACAAAATAACATCCAAATAACAAAATAGAATGAGATTTTTTTTCCTGCCTTTATTATGAATAGTATATTTCTTTAAATGGATCCTGGGAGAGCATTAGCTTTTGGGGCAGCAATATTACCCTTTTACTAAACCCTTAAGTTTTAAAGTATTCACATGCTGCTGAGTTTGACTTCACCATCTTACTGCATTTTATTGAACTTTGTGTCCAACGCTTTACACATATCTATACTAAATTTTATTCTGTTAGGCTAATTCTCCTAACCTATTCACATTTGGAGGATTCTTTCTAATGAGTAATTCTCCCTAATTTCATGTCGTTTGCAAATCTAGTCTGTAGCCACCTCATTGTTGAACTTCTCCCTCCCGGGATCTTCCTTTCAGAGTGACATAGCATCTTTAAGACACGATCTTTCCATCAACTGTAGATCCATCTATTATCGTGTGTTTGTTTGTGTGTGTGTGTGTGTGTGTGTGTGTGTGTGGTTTAACTTTGTTCTAGGGCATCAGCAAGCATACTTGGTACCTCTTAAGGAATTAGGGAAAGATGCCCCCTCCAGGCAGAGGGGTTAGAAAAGTGTGCCAGTTCCTCCCAGATGCAGTCCATTATAGCAGATGTGCTTTGTCTTTCAAATTTCCTAGTCAAAAAAGAAAATGACTTCTTAGTGATCTTTTTTTTACCTCTATTGATCACTCTGCTTTTTTTTTTGAAGGCAGTATTAATAGTATTTTAATATTACTACTTCAACTTCTGTGGGTTTGAAATTTTTCAAAATAAAGTTGGAGAAATATTAAAAATGATGTTATAGAGCTTATTTTTAACCAGTCATCAAAATTAGAAAACAAATTTAAACTACAGAAGTGCACAGTTAAAAGCCTAGTTTATAGGCCTGCTCAATTTCCATCAAAGTAATAAAAATACTCATATTTAAAAGATTGTTCTATAATTAGAGACTATAAGAAGTAAGTAGGAAGCATATATTATTGTGAAGAGTTATTGGTGAAGGTGGTTTATTTCATACAGCTCTACATAAGACCCAACATTGCCCCAAATTGACCATATATCTAGAAACTTATTTTGGGATTCATGTACTCCTTTATGAAGTTCTAGAAATATGGGTCTTATTGAGGGCTTCAGCACACATTTCTTGAGGTTGAGGCCCACTGATGGATCAGAGATTGGCATTGCAGAATCAGCCACAGCTACTAAAATCATGATTTGTACACAGAAGCCTGTGAATGTTTTCATTTCCAAGTCTTCATTTTTTTTCAAGCTTCAAACTCTGATTCCAGAGTTCAGGAAAGCTTAGTATTGGCAAATAGTGTGTTCTCCGCTTGATTTCTAGTCAGTATACATATCCCATTTGAATTAGTTTGCATTTCCGTGATCCCATGAACAGTGGTTAACACTGAGCTCCAACTATTTAACCCCTACCACCTCACTGTTGTTTTTGCCTCAGCCATTCTCTCTTTGCTATTTTAAGTGACCACAGATGTTACCTAATAATAGATTTTGTTTGTTTTTGGTATTTGTCATTGTTTTCTTTCTTAAGGTATGATTTACACACAGCACAAGAATATTCATAGCAGTTTTATTCACAATAGCTCAAAATTAGAACAAACCAAATGTCTGCCAACAAATGAATAAATTATGATGTATTCATACAATGGAACACTACACATAACAAGAAGGAACAAACTTGATTATGCAACAACATAGTTGAATCTCTAAATCATTATGTTAAGTGAAAGATGCCAGATAAGAGAGTACATACTATATAATTCCATATATGTGAAGGTCACTAGCCCAGGAAACTTAACTATGGTGACAGAAATCCAAAAAGTGGTTGCCTCAGGGTTGGGGAGAGTAAGTAGAAAGAAGCACGAGCAAACTTTCAGAGGTGATAGTAATGCTCCCCATCTTAATTTGGGTGATGATAACACAGATGTATCCACTTGTCAAAACTTGTTCAACTGTACACTTAAATTTCATGCACTATAGTGTATGTAAGTTATAACCTCAATAAATAGCACATTTTAAAATATTGTTGAGAATTCAAAAACTGGAACTCCATTTGCCCATCTCCGGTGTTTTGGCTTCTCTCTTTCTGTGCTTAAAAATTGCTGACTCTACTTGCAAGACTATATTTGCAAGTTGTTCTCATGCTGTAGTATAATTCCAATTTTGGAATTACTTTTTTTTTTTTTTTTAAACTACTTCTCCCTTAATTCCAGGCCAAAATTGATCTCTTTGGAGATTCCCTTAACCTACAAACTAAGAGGTTCTGTTATCCTCTGGTCACTGAAGAAGTTCAGTCTGCTCAGGGCATATTGTTCTGTAGCTAATACAGATATACTCAATAACAATCTCCCTGGGGGCACCCTCAAGAATCTCCCTGAGCTTCCCATTCCATTTCTGCACATTCAGATGCCTACAAGACGCTTCTCTGACCTTCTTTTAATCACAGTTGAATTCCTTGTCCCATGAGTCACAATTTGAGCCTTGGGGATATCCAGTTCTCCTTCAAGTACACATCTCTGTCTCCATAACCTTCTCTGCAGATTGTTAGAAATATCATGAATTTCCATGTATGCTCTTGTTTTAGGTTTCCATACCACTATTCCCATTTACTAATAAATAGGGAAATAGAGGCTCAGCAAATTGAAGTGTATTCATCTAGATGTAAGCAGCATAGGCTGCATTCAATTAGGGTTTCTTATTTCAAGCTAGGGCACATTCCACCACACTGCAGCAGCCTGCAACTTTGGCATAAAAACATAGATAAAATCCTAGTTAAGTACAAATATCTTGGCCTTAATTGAAAGTTATTCCTAATTCATTCATAAATGGTTTTAAAAAGGATATGTTTATTTATTTATCTTTATATATCTGTTTATCTTCATGTTAAACAATAGAGGGTATCCAAACCCCATCATATATCTATTTCCTGTATTTTAGAATATAATTTTTGATATTTACTGTCTGAGTTAAATGCTTAGTTTTACCTTTCCTCAGAAGAACAGAATGGGCCAAATGTCAAATGTTTTAATATCATTCTGGAATTTGGCAGCTGAGATGTAAAAAACTGTTGATATCACTAAGAAATGTAGAGGATGTATATTTATTGAGGTTTAATTGAGTCAACAGAGTGATTACTTATAACAGATACTTAATACTTATCCTTTTCACCAAGCTCTGCCTTTCTTAGCACGGTGCAATTAAGAGTTGTGTTGAGATGGGCCTAAGGACTTGTGGGTACCTGGTAGTCTAGGTACTGTTGTAGTCAACTATTGTTAAGTAATGGCCAAATTTCTCAAGTTTACTCTTGGGTCAGTTTTGCTGAATCCTCTCCAATTAGCTATTAAAGGTATATATTTCACATAATTTTTTTCCCTTAAAGTATTGTATAAAGTAATATTATGTGGAAGAATGAGGTAACGCATTTAGTTCCAGCAATAAACTTTTTCTATGAACTGGAAATATACTATATGTCTAGAATCATTTAGAAATAACTGGAACATTGCAGACAAGTATTATTACTACATCCTAATGTTTCATGTTTTTCTAAGATTATTCCAGTTATATTTACTTGGTCCAATTCAACTCTCCTTTCTTTCACTTACAGCTTCACCCTTTATGGATTTCTTTCATTTTTGAACTTCGATATACTTATTGTTTCATAACAGAATTTGACGTTGATTTTGTACTGTCTGCAGTGTATTCAATATAGGTAAAACTTAGCATAAAGATAATAAAAATTACCAAGTCAGCTTTTATTTATTGAAAGCCCATTGGGATAAATACTTTACACATATTTCATCTTCACAACAGTCCTGTAAATTAAGTTTTATTATATTCATCTTATATAAAAGGAAATTGTGGCTCAGAGAAGTGACCTGTTCAAACTGAACAGCTAGTAAGTGGCACAATTGAGATTTAAAGCCAGATCTGTCTGATTCCAACATATGTGTCTTTATTCAGAGTATTAGTAGGGTTTGCCAGAGAAACAGAGACAACAGGAAGAGACTTATTATGAGGAACTGGCTTGTGTGGTTATGGAGGCTGAGAAGTCTCATGATCTGCCACCTGCAAGCTGGAGACCCAGGAAAGCTGGTAATGGTATAATACCCATCTGAATCCCAAGGCCTGAGAACCAGGGGAGCTGATGGTATGATTACCAGTCCAAAGGCAGGAGAAGACTGATGTCCCAGCTCAAGTACTCAGGCAGGAAGTAAAAGGGGCAAATTCTTCCTCTACCTTTTTGTTCTATTCAGGCCTTCCCGGATTGGATGATGCCCACCCAGACCGGGGAGGGCAATCTACTGATACTTTCCTGAGTCCACCAATTCAAATGCTAATTCCAGAAAACATCCTCACAGACACCCCCAGAAATAATATTTAACCTGTCAAATTAACCCTGTCAAATTGACACACAAAATTAACCATCACACCCCGCATACAAAGGCATGAGGTCACTCAGGTCAGGGACCTTGTCTCTGATTTCCTTTATGATTGGTAAAAGCAAGGCTTTTTTTTTCTGGTGGGGTGAGTGGCTAAATGCTGTCACAGGGAGCCATCATAACCAAACAAGCTTGTCTGAGAAAATTTAAATTTTGTAACAGTGATAGCCTAAGTATAAAAAAGATTATGATTCAATTTGAATAACATATAGAGCATGAAACATTTGTTGACAACTCATACCTTAGTTCTTTTAATGAATGTATGATTTATAAAATTGGCATAAATATTCTCTTTGGAACGGTTTAAACTTTAACACCAACGACAAACTAGTCAGATTATTATTAATTTTTTGGTTCATTATTTGTTTTTTTTTAAATAATGAAGCCAGCTATTATATTTTAAATTGTTCTATAAAATATTTTAAATATAATAGATTATTTTAAAGACTACTTCCTCCCTCTAGTGACCAGGAATGGGAATACCACATCCACAAGCATTAAAAAAACTGATTCTCAATGTGTTTGTGTACCTCCCCCTAGAGGATGCTTGGGAAATTTGCCAGAGTTATTTTGGTTATTATCAATACAATGAATGTGGGTGCTATTGGCATTCATCAGGGGCATTAAGGATGCTAGCATCCTGCAATGTGATAGACAGTGTCCCATATAAACTAATTATCCATTGCTGAATATTCATGTAGATGAAAAATTTATTATTTAAGCCTAGAACCTACCACTATCCTACATATGAAAACAAAAATTTTTTCCACTTTTTATACATTCCATTTTTGAAAGCAACTTATTTCATTTACTCTAAAACACTGATTGTAAGATACATCATTACCTAACAGTAAGAGTGAAAAAAATTGCCAATTAAACTCTGACACGAAGCTTTTTAAGACTTTTATTTTTATTTTATCAACAATCAACAGCTTGGAAAGGCAACCTATGGAATGGGAGAAAATATGTGCAAACCATGTATCTTAAAAGAGGTTAATTTCCAAAAAATACAGGGAACTATTGATTCTATAGGTATAGCCATCTAACTACATCATGTAATTTAATATAGGCATACCCAAGCATTTACAAATTAAAATAGATATTTTAAGAATTACTTTCTTTTACTTGCCCAGATTTCTACAGCTCATGAAAGGCAGAGCTGGAACTGCAGCCCGTGCCTTCTGTCCTCCTCTAGTAAGATGGGGTCGGTAGAACACCAATAACAAAAAAGGAATGTTATATCTAATGGGTTGAGAACTGTTGATTTAAGGCATGAAGTGAGGATCATGAATTCTTGTTTCTCCCCTTAGTAACTTAGTCTCCCCTTAGTAGTATTATTGGGGCACTTCCCCAACAATAGTCACTACTTAGTGGATGTGGATGATTTAACATTAAATTTGGATGGCCATATGATCTTATTTCTAAGAAAGTGCCTTCTCATTTTATATGTTGTGTAGGGTTGAAGAATAATATAATGAATGAGTGCACAGGTTCCTGAGTCAGATTACCTGGGTTCAGATTTTGGCTCTATCACTGCTGTGTGACCTTGGATAAACAACTCAATTTCTCTGTGCTTCATTCAATTCCTTCTGAGGTAGAGTCATTAAATGGAGGTGATAATATTACCATCTCACAGGGGTGTTGAGAGGATGAAATGAGATAACACATTTAAGTGTGTAAGTGTCTGGTGTATAGAAGACACAAAATAAATGTAAGCTATGATGAATATATACAGGCATACCTTGGAGATATCGTGGGTTCAGTTCCAGACCACCAAAATAAAGTGAGTATCTCAAAGCGAGTCATACGAATTTTTTTGCTTCTCAGTGCATACAAAATTATGTTTACACTATACTGTAGTCTCTAAGTGTGCAATAGCATTATATCTAAAAAAACAATGTACATACCTTAATTTAAAAATACTTTCTTGTTTAAAAATGCTAACCATCATCTGAGCCTTCAACGAGTTGTAATTTTTTTGCCAGTGGAGGGTCTTGCCTCGATGCTGACGGCTGCTGACTGATCAGGGTAGTGGCTGCGGAAGGCTGGGATGGCTGTGGGCAGTTTCTTAAAGAGAGACATCAGTGAAGCCGGCCACACAGATTGACTCTTCCTTTCATGAACAACTTCTCTGTAGCATGTGATGCTATCTGATAGTATTTTACTCACAGTAGAACTTCTTTCAGAATTGGAGTCAATCCTCTGAAACTCTGCTGCTGCTTTATCAACTAAGTTTGAAGTCGTTTGTTGTCATTTCAACAATCTTCACAGCACCTTCACCAGGAGTAGATTTGCCTCAAGAAAGCACTTTCTTTGCTCATCCATGAGAAACAACTCCTCATCCATTAAAGTTTATAACAAACATAATAATAAAGAAAAAGTATGAAATATTGCAAGAATTACCAAAATGTGACAGAGACACGAAGTGAACAAATACTTGTTGGAAAAATGGCGCCTATAGACTTGCTTGACATGGGGTTGCCACAGACCTTCAATTTGTAAATACCATCATAGCCATATTATTCATTTTGGTAAAACATGTTTAAAATCTTCATTTAGATCATATCATTAAGTTTCACTAAAATCTATGAGATTGTCACCAGGCTACTGTATATATAGAGTAGATGCTAAAGAAGAAGCCACTATGCAGCCATCCTGTCTAGCTGGGATGAGGAGACTGATCTGCATGAAACAACCAAGACAGTTAAAGACAGAAGATAAATAAGTACAACTGGATGGCAGAAGCAACAAGAGCTATAGAATGGTAAGGTGGTTAAGGAAGGTATACGAGATGAGAGGAGACAATTTGCCAATTAATACATGTCCGACCATGGATGAGTTAACTTCTCAGTGATTCCTGGGTCCTTATTTATGAAATTAATTCATTTAAAATGCCTAGTGCAATCTACATGAGGTAGGTTGAATGGAGTTTTAAAGAATGGGCAGGCTGTTATTAGTGGAAAATGATTCTATTGACAGGAATAATCAAAGAGACAGGGACATTTCAAGTAGTGGAGATATAAATCTTTTAAAAAATTTGATATGTACCATGCACCCCAATGTTCATAGCGGCAGCATTTACAATTGCCAAGATATGGAAGCAACCTAAGTGTCCATCAACAGATGAATGGATAAAGAAGATGTGGTATATATATACAATGGAATACTACTCAGCCATAAAAAAGAACAAAATTTTGCCATTTGCAGCAACATGGATGGACTTGGAGGGCATTATGCTAAGTGAAATAAGTCAGACAGAGAAAGACAAATACTGCATGATATCACTTATATGTGGAATCTAAAAAATATAACAAACTACTGAATATAACAAAAAAGAAGCAGATTCACAGATATAGAGAACAAACTAGTGGTTACCAGTGGGGTGGAGGAGTGCGAGGTACAAACCATTGGGTGTAAGATAGGCTCAAGGATGTAGTATACAACACAGGGAATATAGCCAATATTTTGTAATAACTGTAAATGCAGTGTAACCTTTAAAAATTGTATACAAAAATAAAAAAATAGTCAAAAAAATTCGGTACATACAACAAGAGCAAAAAGTTCACATGTAGTAGCCTTATGTAATTTTCTAATTTTCTGTTACAAATAGCAAACTCTTTCTTTCCTGCATGGCAAAGTAACTTTCACTCAGCATTTGCTTCTCTTGTCTATTGGCTCATGTTATAATCCAAGAGAATTAATCCTTCAACAGTGAAAAGATTCTTTAAGAAAAGAAACAAGGCAGAGTAGTGTCAAAGAAAAACTCAGTCACAAAGTCCCTTAATTGTAGCACGCCGTTTCCTTGTTTATAAGCAGGATAAATCAATAGATTGATTTCATTCCATAAAGGCAAAAACAGGATTTATTAAAAGAGGAAAGAGGAGAGAGAAAAATAATTGTAGTCTGGGAAGAGTGAATCTTGTTTGCACATTTTTTTTTTTTTTAAATGGCATAACTGATTAGCTGGCAGCAGTCAATTTGGACAGTCTGTCCTTGAATATCTTAAGTGTTTATGGACTCTCGGGAAAACCTTTGTGAGCTAAACTATGAAGCTGGATGACAGGCTGTTTCTCTGTAATGTCTGCCTGTGTCTTTCCATCAGCACCTCATTATTAGCTGTACAGGTCTGCACTACTTCCCTCACCAGAAGTCTCAATATAACTGCTGATTTTCTCGAAATCCTTTGCCCCTAAATCTTTACTTCTAACTGGAATCTCTTCTGAGTCCTTATTTGAAAGTGATCATAATCTGGGGTGCTTTGTAGTGGAATTTCTATTACAAAGAGTTATAATCATTTTTCTAATATGAATTTAAGACTTTAAACAAAAATATGCAAATTTAAGTTTTCCTTTTTTCTTGCATTTTCCTAAGGATTAACACCAGTATTTTCACACTTCAACAAACAGAACAGATAGTAGTGATAATGCTATCAAATGAAATGTATGAACTGACCCGAATAAACAAGTTTTCTTACTCAAATATTTTAACATTAACTTTCTAAATGTTACTTAAAATATTTTAATTAAGACAATTAGTAGCTCCGGTGCCTGCAAACAGTTGATCATGGCTTCTGCCCTGCAGTGAATTATCACAGAAGAAAAATTTGGCAAAATTGCTGGCTTCATGCCCACAGCCATTATGAAGCAGGAACTCTTCAGATTAAGATTACAACCCGAGGGTAAGCACTATATAATATGTATACTTTCAGAAATTAAAATCCCCTTTGATTACGTTTCTTCCAGTAATGCTTAAAGGCTGAATTTGCGCCCTTGCACGTGTGTGGGTCACCTCTAAGAAAGGAAAATACATTTTGCTACTAACATCAGTTGAAAGTGAAGAGAAAATATTGTCCAGTTGCTTCAAAGGTAAACACCTTTGTGTTTTACATATACTTTAAAATCTGTAAGGCAAATTGAAAGAATCCTTTATTATGTCTTCTTAGGATGAGAGAAACTTCCCTTTTAGCTGCTCCTAATTTTTTAAAATCATCACATTTAACACAGCAACACTGTTCTTAGAAATCAAAACCTGCTCATCTCAATTCTTTGGTAATAGCAATGAATCCGTACGTTAAAGAAGGGTTGCGAATTGCTGAATCCACTTTACTATACAAGAGAGGCCCCATGAGCTGACCTGAATAGACAATAACTAACCTTTCTTAGCAGTTAAGTATTTTAAAAGACAATAGGTGCCTTAAAAATTCATTCAGAGCCTTAGAAATACACATTAACACAGTTCTCACTTGCTCGAGTTTGGTCTGTATCCATTTATGCAAGCCAAATCTTTTCCAGACTCACGAAATTCATAATATTTTGTAACAAAAACAAAGAAACACCCTTCACAGGCTACCATAATCTAAGGCGCAACGAACTCTCGCGCGATGTTGAGACGCTACCGCCTTAACGTCACCGGTTGCCATAGCAGCATCCCTCAGAGCGGAAAAGTGGGGTGGTGCGAGGGGCGGAGCGCGGCTTCGGCGGAGGACAACGGACGCTCTCCTCCTGCAGGTCTGACTTCTACCAAAATGAGCGGCCTGGATGAGGGCGACAACCTCCCTGTCGCTAAAACCTGCGGTCTCGCTACTCCCGACCATGCCCCGGGACATCCGGACCTAAAGCAGTGTCAGGGCGAGGAAACCGGGGCCACCCTGGTGATGGCGGACACAGGTGAGGGCGGCTTGGAGACCGCCGCAGAGGGAGGCGCACTCCGGGACCCCGCGGGCTGTGGCCTTGCGCTCCGCATTCGGGTTGCTGGGAGTCGCGGCCGCGTAGCGACCAAAGCGGGCCAGAAAGAGGCTCCTGCTTCCACCGAGGGCCTGGAAGCAGCCTCTGCCTCCACCTCGGTGGCAGCCGACAATAGCCAGGAAAATGGCTGTCAGCGTAGAGAGCTGCGCAGCCCTGCTGTCGAGAAGGCTCTAGAAGCCTGTGGCGCAGGGAGGTTGGGGTCTCAGATGATGCCTGGGGCGAAGGCCAAGGAAATGACGACAAAAAAGTGCGCTGTTTCAGCAGCAGCGGAAAAGGAGGGAGTAGCGGAGGCGGTGGTGGAGGAAAAGAAGGTGATGCAGAAGGAGAAAAAGGTGGTAGGAGGAGCGAAGGAGGAGGCCCGGGCCAGGGCCCCTAAGATCAATAACTGCATGGACTCGCTGGAAGCCATCGATCAGGAGCTGTCAAATGTAAATGCCCAGGCTGACAGGGCCTTCCTTCAGCTGGAGCGCAAGTTTGGCCGTATGCGAAGGCTCCATATGCAGCGCAGAAGTTTCATCATCCAAAATATCCCAGGTTTCTGGGTCACTGCCTTTCGCAACCATCCCCAGCTGTCACCTATGATCAGTGGCCAAGATGAAGACATGATGAGGTACATGATCAATTTGGAAGTGGAGGAGCTTAAACACCCCAGAGCAGGCTGCAAATTCAAGTTCATCTTTCAGAGCAACCCCTACTTCCGAAATGAGGGGCTTGTCAAGGAATATGAGCGCAGATCCTCTGGCCGGGTGGTGTCTCTTTCCACGCCAATCCGCTGGCACCGGGGCCAAGACCCCCAGTCCCATATCCACAGGAACCGGGAAGGCAACACTATTCCCAGTTTCTTCAACTGGTTCTCAGACCACAGCCTCCTAGAATTCGACAGGATTGCAGAGATTATCAAAGCAGAACTGTGGCCCAATCCCCTCCAGTACTACCTGATGGGTGATGGGCCCCGCAGAGGATTTCGAGACCCAGCAAGGCAGCCAGTGGAGAGCTCCAGGACCTTCAGGTTCCAGTCCGGCTAACTCCTGCCCTGTGAGAAGCACCTGCACAAGTTTCCTTACCACCTCCTCTTGGACCTGTGCTTAGCCAACAGCATGCAGTCTTCCATTTACTTTCTCTTCACACTGGATTATTTTGTCCTTTTGTCCTTCTAAATCCTCAAAAATCAGTGGCAAGATAATCGCTTATATGCCTATGCTCTTCTTCCTCTGAGCCTTCCTGCTGTTCTGCATCGTGTTACATGTTCCAAGTGCATGGCCTTCCACTACTTCTATGCCAAGCACATGATACTGTAGATATGCACTCCCTTCTTTTGCATGCCCTTGGTCCTGTCTGACAATAGCCTTCTCCCAGTTTTTAAAGTGGTTGTCTACCACAAAGAAGCTTGATATACCTTTGCAAATACTTAGCTGGGCTTCATACTTTATGCTGGCTGTCCTCCTGATACCCATGTACTCTGTGGCAAGATCTTTGAGTTTCACTGCTGCAAGATGAAGCTTATGTAGATGATGCCAGTCATCAACCCAAACTGAACATTCCACACTACCAGTAACTGGTTTCCAGCTGTCTTCCTGGGTCCATGCCATCCACGCTGCTGGTTATCTGGCAGAATAAGCAGCTGGCTGGTGGGTGGCTACCAGGCATGAATGAGGTAACAGATGACAGGTGTTCTATGTTACCATGTTGGTCTTCTTATGCCTTTGGGCACCCTGCATTGTGATCACATACTGGTGAGTATGAAGGCCTGTGATTATGGCCCACCCGAACCTGCACTCAGCCTTCTGGATGAGCTTTGCACAGGCACCATTGCCTTCCTCTTCAGGAACTATCTGTAGACTTAAGCTCCTGGGTAGCACACAGGAACTATCCCCTTCCCTGCCCCCCAAATAGCTACCCATGAACCCAAATGGCTGTCAGGCAGGTTGGGCAGTCATAATATCACAGCGTCCAAAGCAAAGCTGGTGGGGGGGTCCTTTCCAGCAGTTAGCCTTTTTGAGCCCTAGCTGACAAACCACCCTTAATCTAGGCAACTTTATTAGGCATCCCCTTCTCAACCCCTCCCGCACCCATTCTGAACATGACAAAGTTGCCAGGGCGGGGGCACCGATGAAGAGGTCTTTCTGGTCTGTGGCACCTGTTATGCATCTGTCTCTGTCTCCATCTCCCTCCCCGCCCCCGGCTTCTTTCTCAGAAGCAGTTACAGCTCAGAAGCGGAAAACAAAACTGGCAAAGCAGGCTTTTTGTTTAATTTGCTCTCCCTTTGATTGTGTCCAGAAGGAGAAAGGTACTGTGTATCAGACTCCAGGTCTCTTATTGCTGTCTTCTGCCCTCATGTCTCCACCTCACTTCCTTTAGCAAAGTCTAAACATTTCAAAGGAAAACCTGTAGGTTAATTGCCTTCTTAACGGGCATTGTTTTTTTGGGCCAACTTTGACAACCCCATCCTCTTCCTTATCCATTTACCAAAACCTTCTGTGTGTTTTCTTGAGCTTTAGTGTGAGAAGCTGAGAGGAGAGACAGAAGGGCCTCACAGTAACGGCTTCAAGACAGACCCAGAGCAGGCTGTGATCCGAGGCAATCAAAACTTAGTTTCACTCCACTTTTCTAAGCATGGAAATTCTTTTTTGGGCCTTGGACCACTTAGAAATAACCCCAAGGCAGCATTTTGAGGGTCACTCGTGTCCTCTGTACTGTTCTTTGACTGCCCTGATGTCCCACAGCCTCCATCCTACCGCCTGGCCTTCTTGGCTCTCAGTCCTCAGCTTCTGCATTTCCTTCCCTGCTTCTGACCTAACAAATGAGGGAGTGGGCTGCAGTCTGCATTGTGGGAGCTGCCAAGCCTCCCTCCTAGGGGGTGAGGGGGTGTGTGAAAGTCTGCTCCACGGGGCTTGGGATGTCTGGACACAGAGCAGTGGGAAAGGTGTCCTAGGCTGTAGAAACTGAAAGCCCAGAAAACAAATGAGCTTACTGTGGATTGGGCTTGAGAAGGTAAACAGAAAAGACTGGAACCCTGTAGGGTCAGGGGTAGGAGGGGAGGCGCCTGAGGTTTTCCCCAGGAGAGGTGGGAGAATGAAAGTGGTTGATGTTTAAAGAGGATGGTGGGAGGAGTTACGTTTTACTTCAGTTTTTCCTAACTCCTCGAATTCACTAGTAGTTTTTTGTACACACAAATGCAAGTCTAAATGTTTTGTATTATTTTAGAATATGTGAACGATTAATGGTGTATGCTCCGTATTTCACTGTTTTGAGTAAAGTCCTGTTAATTCCTTTCTCCATTTATGCTTTCTGGCAAAATGACGTTTACAGGCATGCTTTTTGCTTGTAATTGAGAATGTGTGCAAAAATATCAGGCTTGTTTCCTGTGCAGTATGAAGACTTCTGTGAATATCCACTAATATATCAGCTTGTTCTGTTCTCTCTTCTTCTACAGCTCTATTCTTAGAAATATAATTTGAATGTGATCTTTGAAACTGTGCTGTCTTGTGGGAGTATTCTCAAACAGAAAAACATAACTGTCGTCTTGATATTTCTTGGCCTAGCAGTAAATATTGTACTTGACATCCTATGTTCCTAACCAGTGTAAGTACTTGTAGAATTGCTCTGTCATACTAAACAAAGATAGTACTTTAGTCTTCTCCTATGTGCTCGAAGGAAAAATAAATCTGTTACTCTGCTGTATTTCTTGTTTTCACCAAAAAATAAAAATAAATAAGGCTTGTCTGTTTTGTCTAGGCTAATAAGTGGTTGGAAAATCATTAAAGTTATCAAGTCGTCACAGTAAGTATCATCCTGAACCTTAAAAAAAAAAAGGCAATAGTGCACCTTCCAAGATTTTTTGCGTGAAAAATGGTAAATAAGAAGCCCAAATGCATACTCATAAACATATTTCCTATACAGTCAGTGTAGGTTTTGGTAATTGAAACACCATATATTGATTTTTGTCACTCACTTAAAATACTGTTTTCAGTGGAAAACTGTTCTCTTTGCCCCATAATAGTTTACTTATATATTTATGTTAACTGTGTCCCACCTTGGGCTCATTCTTTTTTAATGAGCTTAAGACAGACTTTTGGAAGAATGAATCATTGGATATTCTTTAAGTACTACTTAAATTCTTTTCCTACAGCAGTGTGGTGCTCTAAAAAGAAAAACAAAAAAGTTATGACAAATATAAAGTCTAGAAACAGATGATATCAGACATCACAATGTCAATTACCAGTAATGTTTTGCTTTTCAGCAGCTATTACATGAAGGTTTGGGAGATACATACTTCTGCATTCTCTGTAGCAGAGAGAACAATGAATGCTGCAAGGTCTCCATAAATGAATCACTGAATATTTTTAGCCATCTAAACAAAGATTTGACATAAATGGCCCCAAATTACTGATTTGAGTTAGAGATTGTTAATTAAACATACAGTTAAAACAGACATGCTGACTCTTGGTGCAGTATTTATTTGCAAGCTCTATTTGCTGAAGTATAATTTTTCTAGGCCTGGAGAACTTTAAGTATTAGCTCTCTAAGATTTCTTTTGCATGTTTTATACCCATCTTAGTCCTAAATTCCCTATACAATGTTCATTTTACCTTTTCAATTCAGTGATTAATTTCTGCCTTGTCGACCATCTGTTTCAAGCATATCTCTTTATCCTGTTCTGGATATAATCAGAAAATCATTTTTGTTGGTTTATTATCAGCTTTAGTCTAACCAGTAGTACCCATTTTTCTAGCAGGCTGGTGCTACTCGTTTGTTACAGATTAACATGGTTTCTGTTCTGTTTAGTCTAATAAAATTAGACTCAGTCAGCATTCTCTAGGATTCACTTACCACCCGATCGGTTACCTCGGATAGCCCTGCTCCATTTCTTTGCATTGCCTTTTTGTTTTTCTTCCTAAATTCTGCACCCAAATTATTCTTAAATCAGACCTCCAAACCAGTTAAAGAGTTTCTCTCATCCTTTTCACCAAAGAAGTATTACCATTTTGGTCTGCTTGGGCCATTATTGCCCTATGAGTAATAGTGACATACTTCATAATTTCCCTGTATTAACAGAAGACCCTTGGGCATCCTCTTCTATTTTTCTGGGTATTCAGCTCAGGCCAGACACCCACAAAGTCTTCTCTGACCTTCCTTACCAGGCCCCCTACTCCTCCACATCACTCCTCCTGCTGCTTTTGCTTCTGCTTTACCTCCAGTTGACTCAAGTTTCCTTAAATCAGTTTTCATCATTAAAAACAAACCCCCCAATAATGACCAATATTCCTAATCATTGACTTCCCAGACTCATAGAGTCAGAATTTAAGCCTTCAATACCCAGTTTTGCGTCAGATACGCATTCCCTGGCTTGACAGTCTGAAGAGATCTGAGGTGACAGTAGGTACTTCCATGTTTGTTCTTATGTTACCTTCATAATCCTGACAGTTTTACTGTCCCCTTTTAAACAGTTGAGAAAACAGGCTCAGAAAGTTGAACTAAATTGCCTAAGATGTAAATCACAAATTGTTGTGCTTTCAAGCTAGGGTACCTTCCACTGTATAACAGCCGTCTGTACTAAATTTGGCATAAAACAAAACAAAAACCCTATTTATATGAGTATTCAATTGAAGGTTATTCTTAACCCATTCATGATGGTCTTTGAAGGGTTTTTTTTTAATCACTTATTTTAATTAATACAGAATTCTGTAGTTAAAGATTAAAATACTCCTGAACTTACATATGTAATCATGATGTCTGCTGCATAAATGAATGAAATTAGCAGTTTGCTCCCTTCATTGAAAGGAGTAAATGTACCAAAAGGACTTTTATTTTTAAAAAAAATTTTTAAAAATTGTGTATTTTATTGTACTTAATTTCTGCTGTACAGCAGTGATTCAGTTATGCATGTACATTCTTTTTAAAAATTCTTTTCCATTATAGTTTATCACAGGATATTGAATATAGTTCCCTGTGCTATACAGTAGGACCTTATTGTTAATCCATGCTATATATAATAGTTTACATCTGCTAACCCCAACTCCCACTCTATCCCTCCAACACACCTCCACCCCTTGCCAACTGCAGGTCTGTTCTCTATGTCTGTGAGTCTTTTCTGTTTTGTAGATAAGTTCATTTGTGTCATATTTTAGATTCCACATATAAGTGATATCATATGGTAGTTGTCTTTCTCTTTCTGATTTACTTCACTTAGTATGATAATCTCTAGTTGCATCCATGTTGCCGCAAATGGCATTATTTCATTGTTTCTTATGGCTGAGTAGTATTCCATTGTATATGTATACACCCAATCTCCTTTATCCATTCATCTGTCAATGGACATTTAGGTTATTTCCATGTCTTGGCTATTGTAAATAGTGTTGCTGTGAACATAGGGGTGTATGTATGTTTTTGAATTATAGTTTTGTCCAGATATGTGTCCAGGAGTGGGATTGCTGAATCGTATGGTAATTCTATTTTTAGTTTTTTTGAGGAACCTCCGTACTGTTTTCCACAGTGGCTGCACCAACTTACATGCCCACCAACAGTGTAGGAAGGTTCCCTTTTCTCCACACTCTCCAGCGTTTGTTATGTGTAAACTTTTTAATGATGGCCATTCTGACCCGTGTGAGATGATACCTCATTGTAGTTTTGCTTTGCATTTCTCTAGTAATTACTGCCATTGAGAGGTTTTTCACGTGCCTGTTGGCCATCTGCATGTCTTCTTTGGAGAAATGTCTATTTAGTTCTGCTGCCCATTTTTTGATTGGGCTTTTCGTTGTTGAGTTGTGTGAGCTGTTTGTATTGGGTTGGCCAAAAAGTTTGCTTGGGTTTTTCTGTAAGATGTTACGAACTTTTTGGCCAACCCAATATATTTTGGAAATTAAGTCCTTGTCAGCCTCACCATTTGCACATATTTTCTCCCATTTCGTAGGTTGTGTTTTGTTTTGATTGTAGTTTCCTTTGCTGTGCAAAAGCTTGTAAGTTTGATTCTGTCCCTTTATTTTTGCCTTTATTTCCATTGCCTTGGGAGAATGACCAAGAAACATTGGTATGATTTACGTCAGAGAATGTTTTGCCTATGTTCTGTTTTAGGAGTTTTGTGGTGTCATGTCTTATGTTTAAGTATTTAAGTTATTTTGAGTTAATTTTTGTGTATGGTGTGAGGGTGTGTTCTAACTTCATTGATTTACATGTAGCTGTCCAACTTTCCTAACACCCCTTGCTGAAGAGACTGTCTTTTTCCCATTGTATATTCTCACCTCCTTTATCGAAGATTAATGGACCTTAGGTGTGTGGGTTTATTTCTGGGCTCTCTATTCTGTTCCATTGATCCGTATGTCTGTTTATGTGCCAATACCACGCTGTTTTGATTACTGTAGCTTTGTAGTACTGTCTGAAGTCTGGGAGGGTTATGCCTCCTGCTGTGTTCTTTTTCCTTGTTTTGGCAACTCTGGGTCTTTTATGGTTCCATAAAAATTTTAGGATTATTCTAGTTCTGGGAAAAGTGCCATGGGTAACTTGATAGGAATCACATTAAATCTGTAGATTGCTTTGGGTAGTGTGACCCTTTTAACAATATTAATTCTTCTAATCCAAGATCATGGGATATCTTTCCATTTTGAATCATTTTCAATTTCCTTTATGAATGTTTTATAGTTCTCAGCATATAAGTCTTTCACTCCCTTGGTCAGGTTTATTCCTAGGTATTTTTTTTTTTTGATGCGATTTTAAAGGGGACTGTTTGTTTACAATCCCTTTCTGATATTTCATTCTTAGTGTAAAGAAATGCAACCAATTTCTGTATGTTAATCTTGTATCCTGCTACCTTACTGAATTAGTTTATCAGCTCCTGTAGTTTTTGTGTGGAGTCTTTAGGGTTTCCTATATATAGTACTATATCATCTGCATGTAATGACAATTTTACCTTTTCCCTACCAATGTGAATACCTTTTATTTTTCTTCTCTGACTGCTATTGCTAGGACTTGCAATACTATGTTGAATAGAAGTGGTGAGAGTGGGCATCCTTGTCTTGTTCCAGATTTTAGCGGGAAGGCTTTCAGCTTTTCACCATTGAGTATTACATTGGCTGTGGGTTTGTCATAAATAGCTTTTATTATGTTGAGATATTTTCCCTCTATACCCACTTTGGTAAGAGTTTTTATCATGAGTGGATGTTGAATTTTATCAAAAGCTTTTTCTGCATCTATTGAGATGATCATGTAGTTTTTGTCTTTTCTTTTGTTGATGTGGTGTATCACATTGATTGATTTGCATATGTTGAACCAACCTTGTGACCCTGGGATGAATCCAACTTGGTCGTGGTGTAGGATCCTTTTTCTGTGTTGTTGGATTTGGTATGCTAATATTTAAAAAAAAATTTTTTTTAAACGTTTCTTTTAATTTATTTATTTTATATTTATTTTTGGCTGTGTTGGGTCTTCGTTTCTGTGCGAGGGCTTTCTCCAGTTGCGGCGAGCGGGGGCCACTCTTCATTGCGGTGCGCGGGCCTCTCACTGCCGTGGCCTCTCCCGTTGCGGAGCACAGGCTCCAGACGCGCAGGCGCAGTAGTCGTGGCTCATGGGCTTAGTTGCTCCGCGGCATGTGGGATCTTCCCAGACCAGGGCCCGAACCCGTGTCCCCTGCATTGGCAGGCGGACTCCCAACCACTGTGCCACCAGGGAAGCCCGGTATGCTAATATTTTGTTGAGAATTTTTGCATCTATATTCTTCAAAGATATTGGCCTGTAATTTTCTTTTTCAGTAAGGTCTTTGTCTTATTTTGGTATCAGGGCGATGGTGGCTTCATAGGCCTGTATGCTAATATTAAATTTAAGTCCTCTGTCCGTTAACACAATTTTCCTGCTTTCTTATTTCATGTAACTTTATTAAAGAATATACAGCTTTTCTTCTCTAATATCCTCTTTTAAATTTTAAATATACCATTTTTGATGATTATTTTTACTCTTCATATACAATTAGAAACACTTTTTAGAAACAAATAAAAAATTTTTAAAGTCTAATTACAGTCCAACAGAAAAACATTCATTAGAAGCACTGACTGACTCTGCTAGAAAAGTGGGAGGAAGCTCGGATATAAACTCTTAACCATCTTTTTGACAAGATGGAAAAAACTAAGGTCAGATTAGGTGGTAACTTGTTCAGATTTCTTTGGTAGCTACTGGTAAAAGTAGGACTAGAACTTCTGACTTAAGTGAATTTTTTTCACTCTTCAGTGGCCAAAAAAATGCAATTAACTTCTTACCCTGGAGTTCGCATTTTTCATATTAACAAGAGCAGTTTATGAGCATTTAAAGATGTATTATTCTTTGCCATTGAAAAAATAAACATGCATAAGGAAAAACAGCTTTATTTTTAAAAGAAATCAAATGTCTACTGAAAGTATACATGAAACAGCATCTTTCACTTAAGCCCTAAGCTTGATTATGTATGTTCTTTATTATATTCCAATAAGATTTTGGAATTCAATTTCAAAGACAATCACATTTATTAGTAGATATTGAAGAAAGCTACTGACTTTGAGGAAAGAAAATCAGTAACTGTTTACCTACCCTGAGATACTCATCCCCACAATATATTTGGGATTATTTGAGCACTTAAAAATTTAACAAAATATTTATCTTTTCATTGCATCCATCAGTACGTTAAATTCTCTGCTACAATCCAAGTAAAATGATGGTGACCAGTGTTTTCTGATATGTCCATGATGGACAGGGTAAAATTACAGCATAAAGAGTAGCCAAGAATTTATATTGTAAACATTATCTGGGTTCAAACATCTTGCAACAAACAGCTACTAATATGACTATACATTAGCACACTGAACACAATAATCCTGGATTGTAGTATAACTATAAAATCTCTTAAAGCAATTTTTCTCAACCTCTCTTTTCATTATCAGCCCCACCCCCGGCCCTAGGAGAAAAATATTTAATTAATAAATTTAACTTTAAATTACATTTCTCCCTAATGAGAGAAATTAATACTAAGGAATAAGATTTTATTAAGTAGGGTTGAGATATGGAGGACCATAATCCATTGCATTATACTAAGATTTTTTTCACCCCAAGAACCAATTTTTGCCCCACTGAGAATACATGCCTTAGAGTGAAGTAAACAGCCTTTAACATTATTAGGGAGGAAAAAAACCCTAATGGGTAACATTGGAGGCTAAAATAGTTGGCTTCTCTATCATCCCTGTCCCATTATGGCTGTGTGGTCTCAGAAGACATCATGTCTACTTCCTTGCTTTGGTAACCACAAAAATAGCATAGTTAAAATAATTTAATCTTACTAGACTTGGTGTTCTGAACTGTAAGTTGAAACAACAGGTGTAGATCAGTTATTCTCAATTCTGGCTGCATTTTCCTGGGACATGTTAAAGACATCAATGCTCATCTGTATCCCCAGACCAATTAAACCAATGTCTGGAGGTTATGGTCTAGTCAGTGGTTCTTAAACTTTAGTGTGAATCACACTATAATTAAGCACAGATTGCTGGGTCTCATTCCCAGAGTTTCTGATTCTGTATGTCTGGGATGGGGCCTGTAAATTTGCATTTCTATCAAGTTTGCAGGTGCTGCTATGCTAGTGGTTTGGGGAACACACTTTGAGAACCACTGGTCTAGGCAAATGTGTAAATATGCATGTGTATGTATATATGTATTTGTGTATATATATATCCCCAGGTGATTCTAATCTCAGAACTACTAGTATAGAAAGTATTAATAAGATTCTTTTCAGTTCTAAGATATTGAGATTTTAACATAATGAGAGTTGTTGGGTATCAAGATGATCTCTATAGAAAGGAGACCTATGGAAAAACATACCAATTTCTTGGTCACTTCATTAAGAATTTGTTTCTATAAAGCATTTTACAGTAGTTTTTGAAAATTAACATTTTTACAGTACATTTGCTGCATATATGGTTCTTCACTTCATTTTTCAGTAAACATGGTTTATTTGGTTGTCAGTTTCCCATCATTTGATAAGACCAATGGAGGGTTTGGATAATAGCCTGCCGTTTTTGAACTGTTTGAAGAGAAACTTGTAAATTTGTAGTCCAGGGGTAATTCTGGGGGAAAAAAAAAAAAAGATTCTGCAGATTTCAAAAGAACTTTCATAAATCAAAATTTGATAGTCATTGATAATAAAACATTTTGTTTCATAATTTTAATATTTCTTTTGTCACCTGGACAGGTTGCATTATGTAACTGGTAAATGAGAACTAATAATCTTCATAGCCCTTAGTAATAGTTACTAAGAATAATCTTTGAATGCTTAGCTAAATAAGAATTCTAATATGCACAATATGGCAACTTTTTCCATATGATAAGCATCACACACACATGCACGCACACACACACACAGCCACAAGAGGGGGGAGAGAACATAAAATTCATACTTTATTGATGGTGGGACATTGTGACATCTTCAATATAAGTATCTCAAAAGCTAGCCTTCAGATATTTTCTTCCCAAGCTTCTTCAAAGAACCATTACCAGAAATATTACAAGTGAAACGTTATATGTCATGTAATGATAGTCATTCCACATGCAGATACTGCGTAGTCATCCTTATTTCACAAATATCACAAAACATTATTTGGTAGTACTCAGTATTTTGAAAATGATACTAACATAAAAATTATACTTTATATTAAATGCCAGTGAGAATTATTAAGACCCAAATAGTTAATCCTTATGAGGAGAAAACTAGTGCTAAAGATTGGGCAGAAGGAACACTGCCTTTCTGAGGCCAGAGAAAGCTAAGATTACTATAAACAGAAAAACATTCGTATTAGTGAATTTCACTGGTCTTGACTGCTTCAAATTAGCTGGAGCATATTTTGAGCCATTAAAAAGGCTCATTAAAAGGCATTGGAAAGTACATTGATAAAACTGAGTTTCTAAAATAGTGCATCTGAGGTCCTGGATTTCTTATAAGCCACAAAAATGATACAGGCTGCGAGCTGACCCAGCCACCTCTCTCTCTGTCTTTCCTATACACTTCCTAAAGTAAATGTTTTAAAAGCTATTACAAGGTTAAAATGATTACATTATCAAAATGCTTATAAACCAACCATCATGGTAATGTATATTGCAAACTTTCATAACATCTATAAAAATACCTTCTAAGCATTTAAATGTCAATGAGAGAACCACATCTAACAGAATATTGACGAATAAAGAAACATTACATGAATACAAAAAAGGTTTTAAGAGACAAAGGGGGAATATCAGGTTTGTTTCTCATTTCCTATCTCATTTAAAACAAAAATTTTATTCTCTCTCCCAGGTAGCAGAAAAAGTCTACTAAGGTTAAGAAATCTGGGTATGGAATAGCCAAACTGAGATCAGATGACTACTGTGTTAAAACAAGTACGTCCAGATTGGGGATTCAACAAGAGGGAGACGTTTGCATGTCTTAGAAAAGTCATTGTTGGGTGCTTTTTGGAAGAAAAGAGAATGGTAGACAACCAAATTCTTGTTTACCACAATGATGTTCTATTAAACTCTGTGTACTAAATACACCATAATATCAACCACATTATGTAATAATTAAATGAAGTGAACCAAAATGAACAAAGATTCTTAAACAGTAAGTTCAATGTACAACAACACAGACAGAAACAGAACTCCTGGGACTTTTTTTAAAGATACTGGCAGGATAACATTTATATAAAGATCCTATCTTCAACATGTCTAAAGCCATGACCACCACACCATTTTTCTTTCAGCCATTTTTCTTACTTGGAGGTCAATTACACAGTACCATCCAAATTTACTGAATATGTTACTGAAATACTAAATTTCAAATTCTGTGTGAGATATAATTTCCTTATGAGAATGTGATCATAAGCAATGAGTGCTAAGTTAAAGAGAGACTAACACTTTGCTTTTTGAGGCAATGTCTTGGACATCAAAATCGACAATCAAATATAACTTACCAACTCTCTAATTCTCCTTCCCCTCACCCCAAATCGACTTCTTTAGCTTTGTTTGACTACTGGTGAGTCTAAGTATTTTCTCCTAAGAAAAGTTAGAAGACAAAGGCTCTGCCAAATTCTTTTCCAGGGTGCTGAGGAAGAAAGCTTTTGGAAAATGAAAATGGGAGCCACACTGATGTTATTACTGCTTCCTTAAGGAGAAGTGATTACCCCAGAAGACAGACGGGGGATTATTTTCCCATTTTTTGAGAAATATTTAAATCCTGGAATAATGGAGAGTCACTTTTCCTTGACTCTCTTACTATTTCACAACCATATCCCACTGAACAGTTTCTATCCAGGTACTTTAGAATAATTCAGTGACTTCCATTATCACACAACCCTACTCTCTCACTATAAATTTGAGTCACTTTGAAGGAAAGAAAGAGTGAAATATAAAAAATTGAAAATAATAGTTTAGTCCTGGGCCAGTCCCTCCCTTCAAGTTACAGGGTCCATTTCTTTAATAGGAAAATTGTATGTGAAAGGAAGAAATATATTCTTTAATTTTATGTGTGTAAGCATGGAACAAAATGAAAAAAAAAGTCAGTCTTTTGAATTCACTTTTCCTGTGTCTAATCTTCTGTTAAATCCATCCATTAAGTTCTTAATTTTTACTTTTTAATATTTCAATTTTAGAATTTCTACTTTTTATTAGTTTTTATATAGCTACCAAATTTCTCATTCCTTTCTTTTCTGTACTTGAACTTGGTTATTTCTGTTAGTGTTGTCTCATACCCTTGTGTACCTGGTTATTTTTCATTATGTGCTGAACCTTGTATTAATTGTTTTTGGAAATAATTTGAGTCCTAGAATGATGTTATCTTCCTCAAAAGAGAACAGTCATTAATTCTTACCAGGTGCCTTGGGGCACTACCAATCTAGAATCTTCTCAATCCAGTTTTAGGGATTCAGCTGATTTAAAGCTGAGCTTCAGTTCCTGTGAATGCCTACTTCTAATTCATCCTTCAGAGTCTCAACAGAGATTGAGAGAGTCCACCAGGCCCACCCCTCCTTTGGCAGGCCATACCTTCCACTTTCTACCCCTGTAGGTTCATGAAACTATGAAAAGGCCACTCACTTCTTTGAGTGCCTTCTCCTGAGTTAGCAAACGGGGGGAAAAGCAGCCCGCAAAGTCAGATTCACCTTACTTGGCCTCCTTAGCATCCTGTCCTGGTAACTCTTCCCTAGCCTTCTCCTATGACTCCAGGCAGACTTAAAAAAAAAAAAAAGTACAGCATTTGTAGTTGGCTCCAGCAGACAGGCAGGTCTTAATTACCTAAACTGCCATATCTAGGTGTTACCCAAGAAAAATCTATAAATGCCATGGGAAAATTTTCTTCTTTTAAAGAAAAGAATTCTAGGGCTTCCCTGGTGGTGCAGTGGTTAAGAATCCACCTGCCAATGCAGGAGACACAGGTTCGAGCCCTGGTCCGGGAAGATCCCACATGCTGCGGAGCAACTAAGCCTGTGCGCCACAACTACTGAGCCTGCGCTCTAGAGCCCGCAAGCCACAACTACTGAGCCCACGTGCCGCAACTACTGAAGCTCGCGCGCCCAGAGCCCGTGCTCCACAACAGGAGAAGCCACCGCAATGAGAAGCCCGTGCATCGCAATGAAGAGTAGCCCCCAATCGCCACAACTAGAGAAAAGAACGTGCGCAGCAACAAAGACCCAACACAGCCAAAAAAAATAAATTTATAAAAAAATAAATAAAATTAAAAAAAAGAAAGAAAAGAATTCTAGTACTTCAGGTCATTACTGTCCAGCAACAGGTAAAGCTTTATAAGTATTATCCCCCTTACCTGCTATTGCTTCAATACTTGGAATTGCAATAGTGCTGTAAGCACTGATTCTCTTACAAGACCATGTATAAACCAAGGAATCTTCTGTATTTTCCAGTCCGGAAACTGAATCAATAAAAAAAGAGCCCCATTTTTTAGATAATCTATTTAGAGGCTTTGCCTTCGGTCCCTGAAACAAGAAATAGAATAACAAAACTGTGATTAATTAGTGTTCAACCTCATTATAAGTTTTTTCCACCAATAAGTAAATCAAAATAGAACAACTCTGTAGGAATTTCAGTTGTTTAACTTTAACCAGACTATATACTATATAAAAAGTAAAACAAAGCTTTGTAGTCCTTTAATGTATTCTCCTCTGGCTTTGTTTGGGAACCCCTTTCTCATCCTTTGGGATCTCGCTTGGACGCCCAGGATATTTTCCTTGATTTCCCACAGTTGGGTTGGATTAGGTCTCCTCCATTTTCTCACACTCTGAGTTTAGCCCTAATATGGTACTTCTCATACTATCTTGCAATTATCATACTATTTACTTTTCGCCCTGGACAGATTATGAACTACAGAAGGTTAGGAACTATCTCATGTATTAGTGTATCCTTAAGGCTTAGTGCCTAGCATATAGCAGGCACAGAAAAGTTGTAGGCTAAATAAGACTCATTCAAAAAATACTTCACAGTGTTTTATGGGTGTAGTATAAAACTAAGAATTGAAAAAAATCCTATCGCGTCCATAGAATTTGGATTATAAAATCTGTCAACCTTTTCTGATGAAAACTTCATTTTGGAGCAGCAAAGAGTCCCAAATACGCCTTTAGATTCATGATTCTTTGCGCTGGAACTCACTTTGTGAAGCAAGATGAAAATATGTGTTTTTCAGATGATTGTGTTTAGAAATCACTTAGCAAGGATCTATCTGGATTTCACCAAAGACATTTAAAAGCAGTATGGAATATAAATATCTATGCTTCTGTGTGTACATTTAAGGTGTATTTAGATATAATTTCTCAAGGTGTAAAGAGAAGTTTATAGTGTCACTTTTCTTTATTTAGTTCATTGTCTTTTCTAAAATAATGAGTGTGAGAAGAAATGACTCACATCACACAGGCTATATGTAGATAATGGTTCTGCCAACACTGAGTGGTAATCTGGGCTGCACATTATTCCTCTGAAAAGAGGAAAACAGACCTGTTCACCCTTTCTGGTTCAATGTACTACGGATGCTGTTATTCTCTAAATGTTTGTGCCCTTCCAAAATTCATATGTTGAAATCCTAACCCCCAAGATGATGGAATTATGAGGTGAGGCCTTGAAGAGGTGCTTAGGTCATGAGGGTGGAGCCCTCATGAAGCCCTCATGATTAGTGTCCTTGTAAAAGAGATCCCAGAAAGCTAGCTTCTCCCTTCTGCCATGTGAGTGTACAGGGAGAAGATGGTGGTCTATGAGGAAGTGGGCCCTCACCAGACACTGAATCAGCTGGCACCATGATCTTGGACTTCCCAGTCTCTAGAACTCTGAGAAATACATGTTTGTTGTTTATAAGCCAGCCAGTCTATGGTATTTTGTTACAGCAGCCAAAATGGACAGATGCTAATCTTTGTTTATTCTGATGCTGAAGTTTTAATGACTCATTTTCTCAAATATAAAATATATATATCACTAATCAAAAGAATCATGCCATTTCTTGAATATATCAACAAGGAGCACTCCCATTTTCATTGAGCCTTTATATCTTATAGATTTCATCCCTTAAAGGTAAGTGTTCTTACCAAGTTTCTATCTTCTCTTCTTCTCTTTCTCTCTTGTCTCTCTCCCTTAGACATCTCTCAATTTTCCTCGCTTATCCTAACCTATCTCCCAAACCAGTTTGATCTCATCCTCCAGCTGTTTCAAAGAAATGGGATTCAACATTAAACCAATCACATCTCTCTCCTCACAAAACCAGGTCTTTCTCGTGACTTCCATATTTATATGAATAAAACCCATCAATTCCAGTTGGCTGCGCTTGAAAACCATTGATGTTTTGCGTCTCAGCTCCTACCACCAGCACCCAGCTTATCAGTTGTGCCTCCAGAACATCCGCCACGTACTCTCTCCATCTCTGTCTCACTAGCGCCCACTGTTCATGTTTGTATCACCTCTAGTCTGGGCTGCTGGGACAGCCCGCCACAGCATCCCGTCCCACGTGCTGAGCCCATCCTTCACACAGCTGCTAAATGAAAGCTTCGCCCCTGTTGCCTGCACATCCAAAAGCTGCTAGTGATGCCTTTGGCTGACAAACCTACACATCTGCTATTTTACGGTCAAGACTGTGTACTGTGGCCTGTACATTACAATCTCTGTACACTTATTCATGTTACTTCCTGAACCAAGAATGTTATTTCCATCAGTTGAAAATGTACCTGTCCTTCAATGTTTACCTCACATTCTACATTTTTTATAAAATTTTCCCTAATTCTCCTCAATGAAGTATCCATCCTGTCTTGTTTGTAATTCTTTTATAATTCGTACCCTCTGGAGGCAGTTATGCTTTATTTGTATACTCAAGCTCCCTGACCCCTTTTATCCACAGACTAACATGTTCTGTAAAAAGGATCTGTGTATGATTCAATTATAAGTCCCTGATATTCATAGTAGGGAGGCTTGCACAAATTAAAAACTTAGTATATGTTGAACAAGACAATGGTGTCAGACTCATCATTTAATAATGAGTGGCCTTATTAAGATATCTCTGCTAATCCAATAAGCTCTTACTTATGTCTGATAGTTGCGATGAAAGTTTTGAGTATTGTTCTGAAATATGTGTATGTGTGTGTACGCCCAACAGACAGCTACCAAATCCTGTCTCTTCAGTCACAGTGGGTGGATTAATTAAGGACATATATGTTCAATGGAGCAGGGCTGGGGTGGGGAGGTGGAGTCTGATGATAAAGGAACATTATTTCAATTCTATCTTGGGAAATAAAATCTTAAAGCTGTTGACTCACTGTTTCCTGTCAAAGAGCCAATTATTAACTCTTTGTTCATGATGTGTTTATAACTAATTAACAAGAAAAGGGGTCTGTGGGAGAAGGATGGAGCTACTGTCTATGTAGTGCTAAAGGAAACATTCCCACTGATTCTTCATTTCCTTATTACTGTCTGTGCATTCTCAAATCATTTTGAAGAAACCAAATCTCCTTATTTCTCTTTAGGGGAAACCTCCTCCCAAATCCCTCGGGTTAGAATGCCCACCTCCTGGAAGGTTATTTTAAAGCTCTTTTTAACTCAGTCCACAGAACTTCCAATGTCACACTGAAGACCAAATGCTACTCAGTGGAAACCTTGTAGAAACCTGACCCTTTTATTCTAACATTCAGTTGCATCTACTTATAGCTATCTTTTTTTTTTTTTTTAATAAATAGACTTTATTTCTTAGAACAGTTTTAGGTTTCCAGATAAATAGAGCATCTCCTTCCCCCCTGAGCCCCGGGGCACCCACTGGTCTTTTCCAGAATGTCATATAGTTGTATACAGTACGCAGCCTTCTTGGAACTGGCTTCTTTCACTTAGTAATATGCACTTAAGGTTACTCCATGTTTTTCCATGGCTTGATAGTTTCTTTTTATTGTTATTTTTTGATTGGATATTTGTTTTTTGACTTGTGTTTTACCTTCTTTTTAGATTGTTCCACTGGAATGAATTTAGGAAAATGCATTTTATTTTCTGACCTTTCTTCTTTTCTGCTTATTTTTGCTTTTATACACTATTTTCCCTTTCTAGATTTATGACATATTTTACTTTTCTTTCCCTCAAGTCTTTACCTAAGTTCATTTTGGGTGGCTCAGGAGTAAGTTTAAGGGAGCTACCAATTTTGTTAAGTTAGACCCATGAAGCGAGAGCACAAGGGCTTTCATGGCCAAGCAAAAGAGGTAGAGTATAACCGCAGTGTCAGGATCTGGCCGCCTCATCATCAGCCAAAACACGGCCACGGCGCCACAGCACTGGATGAAAGTAGAGAACTCGGAAGACAGACATTACAGACCATTACATTAATGGTCAACAGCATTTATCTTGGCATCATTTAAAAACTATCCACAAGATCAACTGTAGAGCTGAGATGGCATGAAGATCACAATAAGTGCCAATAGATTTCATCTCTCTTGGCACCAACAAGCACTTTCTAAGATATGTGAAACACAAGGTTTTTCTTTCAAGGAAAGAACCAAAGGAGACCCTTACCTCATATTTTCCTTTCTTCTCTAGAGGCTCTGAGTCCTCAGGCTTCCCGTCTCTGTCCCCTCTGAGCTCTTCCAGGATGAGGACTGTCTCCCAATTACTATAATGACAGGCTGGGAAAATATCTGAATGCATGCTGTCACCAAAGTAAACAACCTGTAAGTCAGATGGCAAATTCTGTTTGAGACATGAGAATTGTGAAAGAGTAGTGTTCATTTTATAGAAGGCAGAAGAAAATCCCTCAACAGGTATTAGAGTAAGTGATGTACAAGTTGCATAGACGTCTTAAATTTCCTTGAATAACTTCACAGGTGACCTGTCCTATTTGATTCACAAGGTGTCAGGTTTAAGAAGTTACACAATTCATTTGCAGATAGAAGAAAGGCAGAAGATAAGTGAATTCAATTTTCTGAAATGAAAATGAAAGAGCCCATATGTTTACAGTTAAACCTGCCCCTGGAATTGAAGAGCTGGTGAGATATTGGAGACAACCTGTTACAGAGGGTTAGATTAGCAGGAATGCACAACACAACCAATCGACCAGTTTCTGGGCGCCACCCAGACCTGCTGAAACAGAATCTCTGAGAGTGGGTGGGCGTGGGCAGGTGGACTCTGGGACACTTCCCAGGCGTTCTGAGGCAAAGCCTCATTGATCTAGTCCATGTCTCTCAATTTACAGATGAGAAAACAAGGTTAAGGGAACATGAACTAGAACCTCCAAGGCAGGAGTCCCCAGGGGGCTGTGACAGTGTACGAGCCAGTGGAGTAGGGCTCAGTGACCCACTGACCCTCCTTCTCATGGGGCTCCTGGCAAACGTTTTTTAGAAGAAAGCATCCTGCTGTTAAAAATATACCAATGTCCAACATCAACAGTGTGGCCAGGATGTTAAAAGCAAATGTGTCTTCAGTCTATAGTATAATCAGTTACTGCTTGTTTTACACATAAAAATGTTCCTGATGGACAGTTATCAGGATAACATTCCTCAGGTAACCCACACAGTATTCCACTGTATCTCTCAGGTCTGTGGCCTCCTGCTTGGAATATCTGCTTTTCTCTGTTACAGAGAAAGACTCAATGTACATCAACAAAGGAAAGGCTTATTTAAGCAGAAGAGGTAGACAAGGAGGTTGGCAGACAGGCAGAGGCAGATGATTCCCTCACAGATAATTATGCTGAATGCGTTTAGAGTTATGGTTTTAGTTTACAAGGGCTTATATCTCCAAGCCCTTGTAAACTGGGCTCAGTCAGAAAATACCTTGGGTTCAGGTTTGCCAGTCATTTTCTTCAGAAGTTCATAAAGGTGGACAGCATTCCCTTGGGAGTACCAGCCAGGTTTATCCAGAGATGGCAGTGCCTCCTGCTCCTCATCATTCTCTGAAAACACAGTTTGACAATCATATACTTTTTAATCAAGTGATAGCACCCAGTTGGACAGACCACACTCTGGCATGGCTGTAGGACACGTACAAGAAGGAACCATGTGGGGATGGGCGCTAGCATTCAGTGATCACCTATATATCATAACCACTTCACGGACATAAATATATATACTTTTTAAAGATTTTTTTTTAAGAGCAGTTTTAAGTTCACAGCAAAATTGAGAGGAAGGTACAGAGATATCCAAACACCCTCTTCCCTCACAAAGGCAGAGTCTCCCCCATTGTTGGTGATAAGAAATGAGTCCAACATATCACAGTGATATGAGGTGAATTCCTCCAGAACAAGGAATTCTAAAAACACATTTACAGATAATTAAGGCCATATCACAGCAACCGCCAGCTTAAGGTCAAGAGATATTTATGCCTATTTGGTTGACATTTCAGCAGCCATTTTCTAATTCTTCTACACAATCAAATGAAAACCCTACTATTCTCTAAAGAGTAGTTAAAAAACCAACCATGTATTAGCCTAACATTAAGAGTCTAAGAAGACTCAGCATATTCCTGGAGAAACACAGTGAAAACCAATTATTTCTCATGTCTGTCTGTCTGTCTGTACTTAGCACAGAATGTCTTACCATGTAAATAATGTGGGTTTGATGGCAACTGGGAAATGAGTAATTTACGCAAATATTTTTGAAAGCAAATGTACATTTGATATGTAGAGGCCCACTGTACAGGAACAGTGGGAAGGGCATCTTTCCATTGCTTATTAAAAACAAAACAAATCTACAGAATCGTAAGTTCTCACATATTGGGACTCAGTAATTAACGAAAAGGAAAAAACCTTTCTTTATACAAAGACCAAAACAAAATACTCACTTTACACAAACCCCTCCCTCCCCCTCCCCGTTTCCAGCTGCCACACTGGAAGCTGCTCTGCAGGGTACTAATTCATGCCAGGCAGCTTCCAGGGCTCTGGTAGAACCTCCATAACTGGGAAGCTGTGGGACTCAGAAAGCTATTAATTCCAGCAGCAGGGAGCCAATGTGGGCTGTGAAAGCATCAGAGATGAAGTGGAAGCGATACAATCCAAGGGAACAAACTCAAGGAAGCTTCAAGCACAATCTTTATAAACCCAAATATTTTCACACTTCTTTTCATGGTCTATGGGAAACAGTTATATGAACTTTCATTTTCACATAATATAAATAAATGTGCCCTGCAAGCAGTACAATGATGACACTGATTTGAAAAAGTGCACTTAAAAAGTATATTAGAAGAGGGGCTTCCCTGGTGGCGCAGTGGTTGAGAGTCTGCCTGCCAATGCAGGGGACACGGGTTCGAGCCCTGGTCTGGGAAGATCCCACATGCCGCGGAGCAACTGGGCCCGTGAGCCACAACTACTGAGCCTGCGCGTCTGGAGCCTGTGCTCCGCAACAAGAGAGGCCGCGATAGTGAGAGGCCCGCGCACCGCAATGAAGAGTGGCCCCCGCTTGCCGCAACTAGAGAAAGCCCTCGCACAGAAACAAAGACCCAACACAGCCAAAAATAAATAAATCAATTAAAAAAAAAAAAAGTATATTAGAAGATAATAAATACAATAGAAAAAAAACAGAGGAGGACAAAGGGGATAAGAGAGTGACTGTGATTTGTTTCCTCAGTTTTGAAATGGGGATAGTAACAGTACTTCCCTCATAGAGTGAGTGTATAAGTGAATTAATACAGATGGAGCATGTGGAAGAGTGTGGGCCACATAGTGTTGAAGAAGTCTTAGCTGCTATCCCTTCAATTCACAGGCGCAGAAACTGATATCTGGAGAAGCTAAGGAATCTGCCCAAAGTTACCAAACTGCTACAATCACCCCTCAAAGGACTTCAAATTAGGGCTAGAAGACAAGGAGTAAGACAACAATCAATTAAAGCAAATAGTAAATCAAACTAAAACTCTTTTGAAAACTATAATTTACTTCTGGATACAGCTGTGTTTTACAATAACAACGTAAATCTTCTCATTTTTTAACTGTAAGACCATATGAACAAGTAAAAACAAAAAAGCAAAACAGTACGTTTTTAGTCAGCATAATAGTTACAAAATTAATATGGGGAAATGATACAGTCAAGGCTATGGCTGACAGCCTTGAAGAAAGCAAGCTCCACGACTCAGATAAGACAGAGAGCCAGAGAACTCACGTGCCTGGGCCTGACTGATGTGATGTCAGAACTGGCTCCTGCGGCAGCTCCCAGCAGCTTCTCCCAATTCCCAGAGCCTTTGGTGTTACTACCTTACCAGTGTTTTAAAAGTATGTATTTGTGTGATGTTTTTGAATCAGTAATACATTTAAGTTTTTTTAAAAGACTCTTTTTTGAACTCTACCTGCTATGTGCTCACCTCTTCTGCAAAAGGTAATCATTCTTTTACGCATATAAAAGCAAATATAAATATATATTCTTTTTCTCCACTTTTGAAATACATTTATTGAGGTATAATCGACATACAATAAACTGGGCATAAAGCATACAATTTGATTAGTTTGGGCACATGTATATATCTATTATGAGCTGAACTGTGGTCCCCTCAAATTCATATGCTGAAGCACTAACCCTGTTCCCCAGAATGGGACTGTACTTGGAGACAGGGCCTTTAAAGAGGTGACTGAGTTAAAATGAGGCCACAGAGTGGGCCCTAATCCAATACTATTGGTGTCCTCATAAAAAGAGGATATTAGGACACATAGGCAATTAGGACACAGAAGAAAGACAATGTGATGCTACAGGGAGAAGATGGCCATCTACAAGCCAAGAAGAAAGGCCTCAGAAGAAACCAATCTTTTTGACACCTTGACCTCAGACTTCTAGCCTCCAGAACTGTGAAAAAAGAAATTTCCATTGTTTCAGCCACTCAGTCTGTGGTATTTTGTTACAGTAGCCCTAGCAAACTAATACAACACCCGTGACCCCTCCTCCCTTTTAAATGCAAATATCAGCATATTCGGCACACTGTTCTGCAACTTGATTTTTTTTACTTTATTTTATTGATAATACATTGTGATCTGCCTGTTTTTTTAAAATTCCATGATTTATTTAATAGTCCTTTTTTGATAGACATGTGAAATGTTGTTACAAGGAAAAAGTTACAAACATGACAGAATTCGCCTGGTGGGGTCAAACAAAATCCCACCAGGATTTCTTTCTTTTCTTCTTTCACTCTTTGTTTCAGCAATCTTTTACAAACCAATTTAGATATGAGGGATATGGCAGTGAACTAGATGGTCTGAGTTCTTGAGCTCAGAATGTTTATTTTCTAGGAGCAATCTCTGACTTGCTAGGGGTTTACTTAACAGTGATTTATGATTAAAATATATTTATAATTGTTTTGAATTCTAGGACTCCTTCGTATATGAACTTCACTGAACAGTTCATATTTACTTATATACAAATCCCTTCTTCAATTTTGAGCTAGAAAAATTTCCCACCAATTATGCATTTTCATACACACTTTCTCCATTGTTTTTGGAATAGGCAGTAAGATACTTTTCAAGTAAAATACCTCCTAAAATGCCTGCCTGTGTTGGGGACTATAAAATGGAAATTATACTATTAAAGGAAATAAATACTTTACCAGTGAGCTGGAGCAAATTTCATAGAACAGAAAGTGAAACTCTTACTCTTACCCTCTATCTACTTTGGCTTTGGTCGTTTAGTTAAATATGCTTAACTACCTAGCTCATTTCCACACCTAAAATGATAGGAAGTTTATTTCTTTTCAGAATAACAACCTTCAATTAAATGTACTCACTAAGACATTCTCTTGGTCTTACTAAAGTCCGTCTTGGTGATCTGACCAGTAGCATCTGTTTCAACAGAAAATCTGTTTAGAAATGCAAATCGAAGCCTTTTGCCCAGCCCCACTGGATCAGAATCTCCATTTTAACAAGATCCCTATGTGATTTGAGTGTAAAGTTTGAGAAACACTGATATAGAAAGAATAGCAGGAAAACAAAACAAAAACCTGATAGAACAATAAAAGGCATTCATTTCACCAAGGGGAGAGTAATGGGCACCTGTGGGGAGCAGTGAGAATGAAGATGAAAAGGTAACCTAGCAACCAGATTTAGCCTTAGGGTGCTATATGGAGTGGGGAGCCAATGAGATTCAGTGTGTGATAAATATATTAAATATATTGTAAGTCTAACAGTAATAAGTGAGCAATACAAAATATACTGAAATTAAAAGCAAGTGGCAAATAGAAATCTATGCCAATGAAAAGTATTTGAGGGCAGTGGGCAAGAGATAGAAATAGAGGTATAAAGGGAGGCAGAGGGACGAGGTAGAATGGGGAAGAATGATAAAAGCTTAACGGGAAGGGAGGGGACGGCAGAGATGAGATATTTCTGAGGTAGATTAAACAGGACTTTATGAAAAAAAAAACAAGACAAAACAAGAAACATACAAAAACCCCCAGGACTTGATGCACAGCCTCCTGGATGTGAAAGTGTGAAGATGATGAAGGTTTCCAGCTGGGTTTATTCAGCGGCTGGTCAAGTAACGAAGATAAGGAATATACAAGGTGACCAGCATGTTTGATTGTTGTTTGCTTTCAAGGTGGAAGGAGAATCAAGTTTGATTTCAGAATAGTGGGTGGAGGTGTCTGGTGTACAAGACAAAATACGGTGTGAG